>NC_090311.1:45667500-45972500 GCF_039906515.1 Pseudorca crassidens | reverse complement strand
CTGCAGGTTATCTCCCTGTATATGTTGTTGTATCACTTTATGATATAATTTAGTTTTGCTTGTGTACCCATTGTAAACAGCAGAGTATGAAGGGGGTGGATGTGGAAAAAAAAAAAAGGGTAAGCCAGAGAGAAAAACAAAAAAGAGAATGGACTGGGAGTGTGCGACTTGGGGTGGAAAATGACACCTCTTTTAACTGTTGACTACTTATCATGCCAAGGCAACCCAATACTGTCCTGGGATGGAATGGATGAGGGCCACTCATCCTTCACAAATTTTATACTTCTTCCATCACCCTCAGTGCACAACATCTAAAACAAGGATGCGCATTAGTTAACTGGAATCTGACGAGGATGAAATCGAAGTCCCACTTCCATTGGATCTGAGCCACACTCACTAAGCAATGACACAAGACATGAAGCATGTGGAGTGAGAATCGAGTGCATAAACAAGGCACTGGAATCTTGAAGGATCTCAGTGAAAGAAGCTGCTAGCCTCGTCACCTTAATAAAGCCAGCTAGACCAGGTGAGGGTGGAGCTGTGTGCATGTGTTTTTTCTCTAAGTATCTGTTTTGTTCCTTGAGTTAAAAAGCAACCAACAGCCTGTGTCTCTCTTAAAAATAAAGAGAACACCAACAATGAAACATGTGCCAAAAAGAAAAAGAAGAGACAGTAGCATAAAAATCTATGAAGTGGTTGTGTAGATGGAGGAGGGGAAGCTGATGTCAGTGAGGGTGATGGGGAGGAATCCTCTTTCAACAAATATTCAGAGTTTCACAGTTGGCTTTGCACTCACTGCTGGACACTCAGAGATGAAACAGTCAGTCACTGTCCTGCTAAAGCAGAAGGAGGAGACGGAGATAACACACAAGTAAGAACCAAACCCTGTGCTGTGAACATTCTTGCCACTTGGAGCGTTGCCGTGGACCAGCAGCAGCAGCAGCATCTGAGTGTTTGTTAGAAATGCGCAGTCCTTGGCTCCAGAATCAGTATCTACATTTCAATAGGAACGCAAACGTTTTAGAAGCACTGCCCCATGTGGTGAGGGGCTGTGGGTAGCATGGGGTTAGGAGGAGAAGGACTGACTGGCTTAGAAGGTCAGGGAAGGCTTCCCAGAGGAAGTGACGTTTGTGCCAGGTCTTCAAAGATGAGTAGGAACTTACTGGTTTGAAAAGAGGGGGAAGGAAATTCCTAGTAGAGGGAGCGGTAGGATGAATAAGTAGCTGACTGAGAGGGGAGGCTGAACTGGAAACATAGGCTGGAATCTGATTTCGACAGTAAGTATCTGCCATATTAAGGAACTTATGTTTCTTTGTTTCCTAAGCATGGAAATCAAGGAAGGAGGGAGAATATTCTCCAGGCACCATGCTGATGTTTAATCAGTGGCAGGGTGTTCAATGCACATTAGAGCTACTGATGACCTTTTTCACAGTGGAAATATGTTTTTGGGGATGACTAGTGATCTCCAGGTTTGCTCACCAAGGGTGGGAGTTTCCATGAATTTGAAAGGAAACAAAAGAAAATTTCAATCTAAGGGCACTTTTTTTTTTCTGAAAATTAATTTTTCTTAGAGGCAGAGTAGCAACTGTTTAATCTTTTAAACATCCTCATGAAAAGCCAAGGCAGATAGAGAATACCTGCCACACTTTAACTAAAACTCAGTTCTAACTCAGGATCAACGGTCTGGTGTTCTGATAACGACTGTTGATCAGTGTGCCAGACCAGCAGGATGTTGAATCGTTGCCCAGGATCCTGGCTCTGGGTGTGATTACCGTCGTCGTGCAGTCCTAGGCCTTCCTTTGTCTTCCAGCTGGCTGGATCCGTTCAGTGGTGAGCCAGAGAAACCCACAGGGCTTTTAAAAGTGGCAGAAAACATTTGTCCTACTCTACTATTATAATGATTATTGATTTCTTAAGTGGTCCTGTGTGTGTGAAATAAGACAGTGCATCAGATCTAGTATGGATAATTCAGGCACCTCTCACTTTTACAGATAAACTTGTCCTGGCACCTAAAGGTGCCTTATTGTATCAAAAGTCCTTGGGCCATTGGGACTATTAACTGGAGGGTAAAGTGTGTGAGAAGCAAAAAGCAGAGCATTAGCAGGGAGGAGAAAATCATGCTGCAACGTGCGGAAGTGGGGAAAAGGAAGTGGAGGCTCCTATACCAGCACCCACTAGATGCTGGCACCATGATGAATGCTTTACAGCGCTCTCTTATTCGTTCCATAGCCCTACAAGATAGCTGTCCTTGGGCCCAGTTTCAAAGGAGGAACCTGGGGCTCAGTGAAGGTGGTTGTTAGGATCCCATAGCCAGGATGTGCAGAGCTTGGATTCAAGTCTACGTCAGACTTATTGTTGACCACAGTCCACTGCCCCCCACTTCCTGGAGTAGACTGCACTGTCACTCAGAAGTGTCTAATAGCCTGCAAGTTTGTCTAGCCTGGAAGATTGACCAGAACAGCAGAAGACACAAACTCCACATAGATAAGAGATTATTGAACAGTGATTGTTAAATTATATAAAATTTATAAATTATATAAGCATATATAATAATGATTGTTTTCCTTTAAAAAACTTCACTGTACAAGAGCCTCAGCATAGGTTTTACACATCCAGCTTTTTTTTTTTTTTTTTTTTTTCCTGCATTGGGTCTTGGTTGCTGCGTGCGGGCTTTTCTCTAGTTGTGGCGAGCGGGGGCTACTCTTTGTTGCGGTGATTGGGCTTCTCATTGTGGTGGCTTCTCTTGTTGCAGAGCACGGGATCTAGGCACACGGGCTTCTGTAGTTGAGGCACGTGGGCTCAGTAGTTGTGGCTTGCAGGCTTTGGAGCGCAGGCTCAATAGTTGTGGCATACGGACTTAGTTGCTCCATGGCATGTGGGATCTTCCCAGACCAGGAATCGAACCCATGTCCCCCGCATAAGCAGGCAGATTCTTAACTACTGTGCCACCAGGGAAGTCCCCACATCCAGCTTTTAAATGCACTTAAGATGATCTGTTTAGATGTTTAGTTTGTAGTTTTTCCAGAACACAGTTTTCATGTCTCCATTTTACAGATGAATGAGTATTTCACATAAAGGCAAATCTATGGATCCATTTGGTTCCTTGAGACACTGGTAATAGTAGATCAGTGAGCATCTATCTATCACTTATTCATTAAAGATGCTGTGGATCTAAATCCTGGAAGAGAAACAATGAGGGACCCAGGTCCTGCTCTAAAGTGGTCTCTCTCCAGCAGGGAGCTAAATCAAACAAGTGAAGAATTAAGTAAAAGAGAGGTTTTTTGGTTTGTTTAATGTTAGTGACGATAGGAAAAAATTAGAGAGATAAAGGTTTTACCAGCCTAAATAGTATTCAGATGATACTTACTATAAAGACTCAGAAAGGAGTTATGGGATAAGGTACAGAAAGGTTAGGCAAAGCTTTGCAAAGCCAAACATGTCACTAAGTTTAAAAGGGAGATAAATGTTGAAAGGAAAAAAGAGGTTGTATATATTGGGCCCAAACAAAGGTATAGAGGAAGACGTATTTAGAGAAGAGTAAGTGGATTAATTTGAATTTGAAGAAACATTTGCAATTGGAGTACAGATTGTTAAATCAGAAGATGCAAGCTGGAGCCAAACTGTGAAGAAGGCCTTGAAAGACCTATGCAGCAATTCTACTGTCTCTCTTTAAGTATGGCAGCCACCAAAGGTTTTTGTTTTTCCCCAAACCATCCCAGTTTACCCCTTAACCCATTCCTTAGTTTGTTTGTCATCTTTAAGTGGGACATATCTGAGGGGGGGTTGTTTTCTCTCTCTTTTTTTTTTTCTTTCCACATATCTAGAATATAATACCTTAAACTAAGGGGAGAAAAGGAAATATTATCAACAGTAACAATCTAAAGTTTGTTCTAAGACAAACTTTGTAGTAGCCTTACATGAATAGATTTTTGTTGTTGTTTATGACTTTTCAGAATTACATTGATCTTTTCCTTAGGTTACCAAGATGTCCCAAGCATTGCATCTGTTTCATTTCCGATAACCTCTCTTTGCTTCCTTGTGTTGGATTTCTACATTGCATCTGATGCTTCTGTCTGATTTTCTCACACAGATTCTTTCATATGAATCAAGAAATGTAGAGTGACAACTGTAAACCACATATATTTTGGATGGAAAATAAAATTATCATGTAACTAATTTTAAATGAGTCTTTGAGGTTTGGGATAACGGTAGGATAACCTACAATTGCAGAATAACCTACAATTATCCCAAAGGTTTTTGATCTGCCTGAAACTCTTCCTTCGTTATCAACAGTTGGTGCTGGAACAACTGGATATCAACATGCAAAAAAAAAGAATTTGGATTCCCTAACTCACTCCATATGCAAAAATTAACTCAAAATGACTCACAGACCTAAATGTAAGTGATATAACTCTTAGAAGAAATCATAGGAGTAAATCTTTGTGATCTTGGGTTAAGCAGTTATTTCTTACGTGCAACATCAAAAGCACAAATGATATTGCACAGCAAAGGAAACCATAAACAAGACCAAAAGACAACCCTCAGAATGGGAGAAAATATTTGCAAATGAAGCAACTGACAAAGGATTAATCTCCAAAATTTACAAGCAGCTCACGCAGCTCAATATCAAAAAAACAAACAACCCAATCCAAAAATGGGCAGAAGACCTAAACAGACATTTCTCCGAAGAAGATATACAGATTGCCAACAAACACATGAAAGAATGCTCAACATCATTAATCATTAGAGAAATGCAAATCAGAACTACAATGAGATATCATCTCACACCAGTCAGAATGGCCATCATCAAAAAATCTACAAACAATATGGGCTTCCCTGGTGGCGCAGTGGTTGAGAGTCCGCCTGCCGTCGCAGGGGACACAGGTTCGTGCCCCGGTCCAGGAAGATCCCACATGCCGCGGAGCAGCTGGGCCCGTGAGCCATGGCCGCTGAGCCTGCGCGTCCGGAGCCTGTGCTCCGCAACAGGAGAGGCCTCAACAGTGAGAGGTCCGCGTACTGCAAAAAAAAAAAAAAAAATCTACAAACAATAAATGCTGGACAGCATGTGGAGAAAAGGGAACCCTCTTGCACTGTTGGTGGGAATGTAAATTGATACAGACACTATGGAGAACAGTATGGAGGTTCCTTAAAAAACTAAAAATAGAACTACCATACGACCCAGCAATCCCACTATTGGGCATATACCCTGAGAAAACCATAATTCAAAAAGAGTCATGTACCAAAATGTTCATTGCAGCTCTATTTACGATAGCCAGGACATGGAAGCAACCTAAGTGTCCATCAACAGATGAATGGATAAAGAAGATGTGGCACATATATACAATGGAATATTACTCAGACATAAAAACAAACGAAATTGAGTTATTTGTAGTGAGGTGGATGGACCTAGAGTCTGTCATACAGAGTGAAGTAAGTCAGAAAGAAAAACAAATACTGTATGCTAACACATATATATGGAATCTAAGAAAAAAAAAAGGTCATGAAGAACCTAGGGATAAGACGGGAATAAAGACACAGACCTACTAGAGCATGGACTTGAGTATATGGGGAGGGGGAAGGGTAAGCTGTGACAAAGTGAGAGAGTGGCATAGACATATATACACTACCAAACGTAAAATAGATAGCTAGTGGGAAGTAGCCGCATAGCACAGGGAGATCAGCTACGTGGTTTGTGACCACCTAGTGGGGTGGAATATGGAGGGTGGGAGGGAGGTAGACGCAAGAGGGAAGAGATATGGGAACATATGTATATGTATAACTGATTCACTTTGTTATAAAGCAGAAACTAACACACCATTGTAACGCAATTATACTCCAATAAAGATGTTAAAAGAAAAACACAAATGATAAAAGAAAAAGTGATAAATTTAATCAAAATTTAAAATTTTGCAGTTAAACAGCACCATCTAGAAATGGAGAAGACAGCCCATAGAGTGGGAGAAAATATTTATATGTATGGAATTTATCCAATGAGAGTCTTATTTTTGGAATATTTTAAACTACTTTTACCACTCAGTGACAAGAAGATTTAAAAAAATTTTTAAATGATCAAAAGATTTGAACAGACATTTCTCAAAAGAAGATACAGGAATGACCAGTAAGCACATGTTCAACGTCATTAGTCATTAGAGAATTAAAAATCAAAATCACAGTGATATACCACTTCACACACACTAGAATAGCTATTACAGAAAAACAATCAGCTTTTCACCATTGATTATGATAGCTGTGGGTTTGTCACATATGGCCTTTATATGTTGAGGTATGTTCCCTGTATGCCCACTTTCTGGAGAGTTTTTGTCATAAATGGATGTTGAGTTTTATCAAAAGCTTTTTCTGCATGTGTTGAGATGATTATATGGTTTTTATTCTCCAGTTTGTTAATGTGGTGTATCACACTGATTGATTTCAGGATATTGAAAAACCCTTGCATCCCTGGGATAAACCCCACTTGATCATGGTGTATGATTCTTTTTAATGTATTTTTGGATTCGGTTTGCTAGTATTTTGTTGAAGATTTTTGCATCTATGTTTATCAGTGATACTGGCCTGTAATTTTTTTTGTGTGTGAGTGGTATCTTTGTCCGGTTTTGGTATCAGGGTGATGGTGACCTCATAGAATGAGTTTGGAAGTGTTCCTTCCTCTGCAATTTTTTGGCATAGTTTCAGAAGGATAGGTGCTGACTCTTCTCTGAATGTTTGATAGAATTTGCCTGTGAAGCCATCTGGTCCTGGACTTTGATTTGTTGGGAGTTTTTTAATCACAAGTTCAATTTCAATACTTGTAGTTGGTCTGTTCATATTTTCTATTTCTTCCTGGTTCAGTTTTGGGAGATTGTACATTTCTAAGAATTTGTCCATTTCTTCTAGGTTTTCCATTTTATTGGCATATAGTTGGTTGTCGTAGTTTCTTATGGGCCTTTGTATTTCTGTGGTGCCCATTGTAACTTCTTTTTCATCTCTGATTTTATTGATTTGGGCTCTCTCCCTTTTTTTTCCTTGATGAGTCTGCCTAAAGATTTATCAATTTTGTTTTTTTCAAAGAACCAGCTTTTAGTTTCATTGATGTTTCCTATTGTTTTCTTAGTCTCTATTTCATTTATTTCTACTCTGATATTTATGATTTCTTTCCTTCTACTAACTTTGGGTTTTATTTGTTTTTCTTTCTCTTGTTACTTTAGGGATATGGTTAGGTTGTTTATTTGAGATTTTTCTTCTTTCCTGAGGAAAGTTTGTATCACTATCAACTTCCCTCTTAGAACTACTTTTGCTGGATCCCATAGGTTTTGGATAATTGTGTTTTCATTTTCATTTGTCTCTTGGTGTTTTTTTATTTCCTCTTAGATTTCTTCAGTGATCCATTAGTTACATAGTAGCATATTATTTAGCCTCCACGTGTTTGTTTTTTGCAGTTGTTTTCTTGTAGTTGATTTCTAGTCTCATAGCATTGTGGTCAGAAAAGATGCTTGATATGATTTCAGTTTTCTTAAATTTACTGAGGCTTACTATGTGGACCAATATGTTATCTATCCTGGAGAATGTTCCATGCACACTTAAAAAGAATGTATGTTCTGCTGCTTTCAGATGGAATGCTCTCTAAATATCAGTGAAGTCCATCTGGTCTAGTGTGTCATTTAAGGTCTGTGTTTCCTTATTGGTTTTCTGTCTGGATGATCTGTCCATTGATGTAAGTGAAGTGTTAAAGTCCCCCACTATTATTCTGTTACTTTCAATTTCTCCTTACGTTTGTTAACATGTGCCTTATATACTGATGTGCTTCTATGTTGGGTGCATATATATTTACAATGATCATAACTTCTTCTTGGATTGACCCCTTGATCATCATGTGTTGTCCTTCTTTGCCTCTTGTAACAGTCTTTGATTTAAAGTCTGTTTTGTCTGATATGTGTATTGCTGCTCCAGCTTTCTTTTGATTTCCATTTACATGGAGTACCTTTTTCCATCACCAAACTTTCAGTCTCTAGATCTGAAGTGGGTTTTTTTAAAAAATTAATTAATTAATTTATTTTTAACTTTATTGTAATATAATAGGTTTACAATGGTGTGTTAGTATCTGCATTACAAAAAAGTGAATCAGTCATACATACACATATGTTCCCATATCTCCTCCCGCTTGCGTCTTCCTCCGTCCCACCCTCCCTATCCCACCCCTCCAGGCGGGCACAAAGCACCGAGCTGATCTCCCTGTGCTATGCGGCTGCTTCCTACTAGCTATCTACCTTACATTTGGTAGTGTATATATGTCCATGCCTCTCTCTCGCTTTGTCACAGCTCACCCTTCCCCTTCCCCATATCCTCAAGTCCATTCTCTGGTAGGTCTGTGTCTTTATTCCTGTCTTACCCCTAGGTTCTTCATGACATTTTTTTTTTTTTACATTCCATATATATGTGTTAGCATACGGTATTTGTCTTTCTTTTTCTGACTTCACTCGGTATGACACACTCTGGGTCTATCCACTTCATTATAAATAGCTCAATTTCATTTTTTTTATGGCTGAGTAATATTCCATTGTATATATGTGCCACATCTTCTTTATCCATTCATCCGATGATGGGCACTTAGGTTGTTTCCATCTCCGGGCTATTGTAAATAGAGCTGCAATGAACATTTTGGTACATGACTCTTTTTGAATTATGGTTTTCTCAGGGTATATGCCCAGTAGTGGGATTGCTGGGTCATATGGTAGTTCTATTTGTAGTTTTTTAAGGAACCTCCCTACTGTTCTCCATAGTGGCTGTACCAATTCACATTGCCACCAGCAGTGCAGGAGTGTTCCGTTTTCTCCACACCCTGTCCAGCATTTAGTGTTTGTAGAGTTTTTGATGATGGCCATTGTGACTGGTGTGAGATGATATCTCATTGTAGTTTTGATTTGCATTTCCCTGATGATTAATGATGTTGAGCATTCTTTCATGTGTTTGTTGGCAGTCTGTGTACCTTCTTTGGAGAAATGTCTATTTAGGTCTTCTGCCCATTTTTGGATTGGGTTGTTTGTTTTTTTTGTCATTGAGCTGCATGAGCTGCTTGTAAATTTCGGCAATTAATCCTTTTGTCAGTTGCTTCATTTGCAAATATTTTCTCCCATTCTGAGGGTTGTCTTTTGGTCTTGTTTATGGTTTCCTTTGCTGTGCAAAAGCTCTGAAGTTTCATTAGGTCCCATTTGTTTATTTTTGTTTTTATTTCCAGTTCTCTAGGAGGTGGGTCAAACAGGATCTTGCTGTGATTTATGTCCTAGAGTGTTCTGCCTATGTTTTCCTCTAAGAGTTTGATAGTTCCTGGCCTCCCCTTTAGGTCTTTAATGCATTTTGAGCTTATTTTTGTGTATGGTGTTAGGGAGTGATCTAATCTCATACTTTACCATGTAGCTGTCCAGTTTTCCCAGCACCACTTACTGTAGAGGCTGTCCTTTCTCCACTGTACATTCCTGCCTCGTTTATCAAAGATAAGGTGACCCTATGTGCGTGGGTTTATCTCTGGGCTTTCTATCCTGTTCCATTGATCTATCTTTGTGTTTTTGTGCCGGTACCATACTGTCTTGATTACTGTAGCTTTGTAGTATAGTCTGGAGTCAGGGAGCCTGATTCCTCCAGCTCCGTTTTTCGTTCTGAAGATTGCTTTGGCTATTGGGCGTCTTCTGTGTTTCCATACAAATTGTGAAAGTTTTTGTTCTAGTTCTGTGAGAAATGCCAGTGGTAGTTTGATAGGGATTGCATTGAATCTGTAGATTGCTGTGGGTAGTAGAGTCGTTTTCTCAATGTTGATTCTTCCAATCCAAGAACATGGTATATCTCTCCCTCTATTTGTATCATGCTTAATTTCTCTCATCAGTGTCTTACAGTTTTCTGCATACAGGTCTTTTGTCTCCTTAGGTAGGTTTCTTCCTAGATGTTTTATTCTTTTTGTGGCAGTGGTAAATGGGAGTATTTTCTTGATTTCACTTTCAGATTTTTCATCGTTAGTGTATAGTAATGCAAGAGATTTCTGTGCATTAATTTTGTATTCCGCAACTTTACCCGATTCATTGATTAGGTGTAGTACTTTTCTGGTAGCATCTTTAGGATTCTTTATGTATAGTATCATGTCATCTGCAAACAGTGACAGCTTTACTTCTTCTTTTCCGATTTGGATTCCTTTTACTTCCTTTTTTTCTCTGATTGCTGTGCCTGAACCTTGCAAAACTATATTGAATAAAAGTGGTGAGAGTGGGCAACCTTGTCTTGTTGCTGATCTTAGTGGAAGTACTTCCAGCTTTTCACCATTGAGGAGGATGTTGGCTGTGGGTTTGTCATATATGGCCTTTCTTATGTGGAGGAAAGTTCTCTCTAAGCCTACTTTCTGCAGGGTTTTTATCATAAATGAGTGTTCAATTTTTTCAAAAGCTTTCTCTGCATTTATTGAGATGATCGTATGGTTTTTCTCCTTCAGTTTGTTAATATGGTTTATCCCATTGATTGATTTGCGTATATTGAAGGATCCTTGCATTTCTGGAATAAACCCCACTTGATCATGGTGTATGATCCTTTTAATGTGCTGTTGGATTCTGTTTGCTAGTATTTTGGTGAGGATTTTTGCATGTGTGTTCATCAGTGACATTGGCCTGTAGTTTTCTTTCTTTGTGACATCCTTGTCTGGTTTTGGTACCAAGGTGATGGTGGCCTCGTAGAATGAATTTGGGAGTGTTCGTCCCTCGGCCGTATTTTGGAAGAGTTTGAGAAGGATAGGTGTTAGCTCTTCTCTAAATGTTTGATAGAATTGGCCTGTGAAGCCATCTGGTCCTGGGCTTTTGTTTGTTGGAAGATTTTTCATCACAGTTTCAATTTCAGTGCTTGTGATTGGTCTGTTCATATTTTCTATTTCTTCCTGGTTCAGTCTTGGCAGGTTGTGCATTTCTAAGAATTTGTCCATTTCTTCCAGGTTGTCCATTTTATTGGCGTAGAGTTGCTTGTAGTAATCTCTCATGATCTTTTGTATTTTCTGCAGTGTCAGTTGTAACTTCTCCTTTTTCACTTCTAATTCTATTGAGTTGAGTCTTCTCCCTTTTTTTCTTGATGAGTCTGGCTAATGGTTTATCTATTTTGTTTATCTTCTCAAAGAACCAGCTTTTAGTTTTATTGATCTTTGCTATCGTTTCCTTCATTTCTTTTTCATGTATTTCTGATCTGATTTTTATGATTTCTTTGCTTCTGGTAACTTTGGGGTTTTTTTGTTCTTCTTTCTCTAATTGCTTTAGGTGCAAGGTTAGGTTGTTTATTCGAGATGTTTCTTGTTTCTTTTTTTTTTTCGTATCTTTATTGGGGTATAATTGCTTTACAATGGTGTGCTAGTTTCTGCTTTATAACAAAGTGAATCAGTTATACATATACAAATGTTCCCGTATCTCTTCCCTCTTGCGTCTCCCTCCCTCCCACCCCTCCAGGCGGTCACAAAGCACCTAGCTGATCTCCCTGTGCCATGCGGCTGCTTCCCACTAGCTATCTACCTTACTACGTTTGTTAGTGTGTATATGTCCATGACTCTCTCTCGCCCTGTCACAGCTCACCCTTCCCCCTCCCCGTAACCTCAAGTCCGTTCTCTAGGAGGTGTGCGTCTTTATTCCTGCCTTACCCCTAGGTTCTTCATGACATTTTTTTTTCTTAAATTCCATATATATGTGTTAGCATACGGTATTTGTCTTTCTCTTTCTGACTTACTTCACTCTGTATGACAGACTCTAGGTCTATCCACCTCATTACAGATAGCTCAATTTCGTTTCTTTTTATGGCTGAGTAATATTCCATTGTATATATGTGCCACATCTTCTTTATCCATTCATCCGATGATGGGCACTTAGGTTGTTTCCATCTCCGGGCTATTGTAAATAGAGCTGCAATGAACATTTTGGTACATGACTCTTTTTGAATTATGGTTTTCTCAGGGTATATGCCCAGTAGTGGGATTGCTGGGTCATATGGTAGTTCTATTTGTAGTTTTTTAAGGAACCTCCCTACTGTTCTCCATAGTGGCTGTACCAATTCACATTGCCACCAGCAGTGCAGGAGTGTTCCGTTTTCTCCACACCCTGTCCAGCATTTAGTGTTTGTAGAGTTTTTGAGGATGGCCATTGTGACTGGTGTGAGATGATATCTCATTGTAGTTTTGATTTGCATTTCCCTAATGATTAATGATGTTGAGCATTCTTTCATGTGTTTGTTGGCAGTCTGTGTACCTTCTTTGGAGAAATGTCTATTTAGGTCTTCTGCCCATTTTTGGATTGGGTTGTTTGTTTTTTTTGTCATTGAGCTGCATGAGCTGCTTGTAAATTTCGGCAATTAATCCTTTGTCAGTTGCTTCATTTGCAAATATTTTCTCCCATTCTGAGGGTTGTCTTTTGGTCTTGCTTATGGTTTCCTTTGCTGTGCAAAAGCTCTGAAGTTTCATTAGGTCCCATTTGTTTATTTTTGTTTTTATTTCCAGTTCTCTAGGAGGTGGGTCAAAAAGGATCTTGCTGTGATTTATGTCCTAGAGTGTTCTGCCTATGTTTTCCTCTAAGAGTTTGATAGTTCCTGGCCTCCCCTTTAGGTCTTTAATGCATTTTGAGCTTATTTTTGTGTATGGTGTTAGGGAGTGATCTAATCTCATACTTTACCATGTAGCTGTCCAGTTTTCCCAGCACCACTTACTGTAGAGGCTGTCCTTTCTCCACTGTACATTCCTGCCTCGTTTATCAAAGATAAGGTGACCCTATGTGCGTGGGTTTATCTCTGGGCTTTCTATCCTGTTCCATTGATCTATCTTTGTGTTTTTGTGCCGGTACCATACTGTCTTGATTACTGTAGCTTTGTAGTATAGTCTGGAGTCAGGGAGCCTGATTCCTCCAGCTCCGTTTTTCGTTCTGAAGATTGCTTTGGCTATTGGGCGTCTTCTGTGTTTCCATACAAATTGTGAAAGTTTTTGTTCTAGTTCTGTGAGAAATGCCAGTGGTAGTTTGATAGGGATTGCATTGAATCTGTAGATTGCTGTGGGTAGTAGAGTCGTTTTCTCAATGTTGATTCTTCCAATCCAAGAACATGGTATATCTCTCCCTCTATTTGTATCATGCTTAATTTCTCTCATCAGTGTCGTACAGTTTTCTGCATACAGGTCTTTTGTCTCCTTAGGTAGGTTTCTTCCTAGATGTTTTATTCTTTTTGTGGCAGTGGTAAATGGGAGTATTTTCTTGATTTCACTTTCAGATTTTTCATCGTTAGTGTATAGTAATGCAAGAGATTTCTGTGCATTAATTTTGTATTCCGCAACTTTACCCGATTCATTGATTAGGTGTAGTACTTTTCTGGTAGCATCTTTAGGATTCTTTATGTATAGTATCATGTCATCTGCAAACAGTGACAGCTTTACTTCTTCTTTTCCGATTTGGATTCCTTTTACTTCCTTTTTTTCTCTGATTGCTGTGCCTGAACCTTGCAAAACTATATTGAATAAAAGTGGTGAGAGTGGGCAACCTTGTCTTGTTGCTGATCTTAGTGGAAGTACTTCCAGCTTTTCACCATTGAGGAGGATGTTGGCTGTGGGTTTGTCATATATGGCCTTTCTTATGTGGAGGAAAGTTCTCTCTAAGCCTACTTTCTGCAGGGTTTTTATCATAAATGAGTGTTCAATTTTTTCAAAAGCTTTCTCTGCATTTATTGAGATGATCGTATGGTTTTTCTCCTTCAGTTTGTTAATATGGTTTATCCCATTGATTGATTTGCATATATTGAAGGATCCTTTCATTCCTGGAATAAACCCCACTTGATCATGGTGTATGATCCTTTTAATGTGCTGTTGGATTCTGTTTGCTAGTATTTTGGTGAGGATTTTTGCATGTGTGTTCATCAGTGACATTGGCCTGTAGTTTTCTTTCTTTGTGACATCCTTGTCTGGTTTTGGTACCAAGGTGATGGTGGCCTCGTAGAATGAATTTGGGAGTGTTCGTCCCTCGGCCGTATTTTGGAAGAGTTTGAGAAGGATAGGTGTTAGCTCTTCTCTAAATGTTTGATAGAATTGGCCTGTGAAGCCATCTGGTCCTGGGCTTTTGTTTGTTGGAAGATTTTTCATCACAGTTTCAATTTCAGTGCTTGTGATTGGTCTGTTCATATTTTCTATTTCTTCCTGGTTCAGTCTTGGCAGGTTGTGCATTTCTAAGAATTTGTCCATTTCTTCCAGGTTGTCCATTTTATTGGGGTAGAGTTGCTTGTAGTAATCTCTCATGATCTTTTGTATTTTCTGCAGTGTCAGTTGTAACTTCTCCTTTTTCACTTCTAATTCTATTGAGTTGAGTCTTCTCCCTTTTTTTCTTGATGAGTCTGGCTAATGGTTTATCTATTTTGTTTATCTTCTCAAAGAACCAGCTTTTAGTTTTATTGATCTTTGCTATCGTTTCCTTCATTTCTTTTTCATGTATTTCTGATCTGATTTTTATGATTTCTTTGCTTCTGGTAACTTTGGGGTTTTTTTGTTCTTCTTTCTCTAATTGCTTTAGGGGCAAGGTTAGGTTGTTTTTTCGAGATGTTTCCTGTTTCTTTTTTTTTTTCGTATCTTTATTGGGGTATAATTGCTTTACAATGGTGTGCTAGTTTCTGCTTTATAACAAAGTGAATCAGTTATACATATACAAATGTTCCCGTATCTCTTCCCTCTTGCGTCTCCCTCCCTCCCACCCCTCCAGGCGGTCACAAAGCACCTAGCTGATCTCCCTGTGCCATGCGGCTGCTTCCCACTAGCTATCTACCTTACTACGTTTGTTAGTGTGTATATGTCCATGACTCTCTCTCGCCCTGTCACAGCTCACCCTTCCCCCTCCCCGTAACCTCAAGTCCGTTCTCTAGGAGGTGTGCGTCTTTATTCCTGCCTTACCCCTAGGTTCTTCATGACATTTTTTTCCCTTAAATTCCATATATATGTGTTAGCATACGGTATTTGTCTTTCTCTTTCTGACTTACTTCACTCTGTATGACAGACTCTAGGTCTATCCACCTCATTACAGATAGCTCAATTTCGTTTCTTTTTATGGCTGAGTAATATTCCATTGTATATATGTGCCACATCTTCTTTATCCATTCATCCGATGATGGGCACTTAGGTTGTTTCCATCTCCGGGCTATTGTAAATAGAGCTGCAATGAACATTTTGGTACATGACTCTTTTTGAATTATGGTTTTCTCAGGGTATATGCCCAGTAGTGGGATTGCTGGGTCATATGGTAGTTCTATTTGTAGTTTTTTAAGGAACCTCCCTACTGTTCTCCATAGTGGCTGTACCAATTCACATTGCCACCAGCAGTGCAGGAGTGTTCCGTTTTCTCCACACCCTGTCCAGCATTTAGTGTTTGTAGAGTTTTTGAGGATGGCCATTGTGACTGGTGTGAGATGATATCTCATTGTAGTTTTGATTTGCATTTCCCTAATGATTAATGATGTTGAGCATTCTTTCATGTGTTTGTTGGCAGTCTGTGTACCTTCTTTGGAGAAATGTCTATTTAGGTCTTCTGCCCATTTTTGGATTGGGTTGTTTGTTTTTTTTGTCATTGAGCTGCATGAGCTGCTTGTAAATTTCGGCAATTAATCCTTTGTCAGTTGCTTCATTTGCAAATATTTTCTCCCATTCTGAGGGTTGTCTTTTGGTCTTGTTTATGGTTTCCTTTGCTGTGCAAAAGCTCTGAAGTTTCATTAGGTCCCATTTGTTTATTTTTGTTTTTATTTCCAGTTCTCTAGGAGGTGGGTCAAACAGGATCTTGCTGTGATTTATGTCCTAGAGTGTTCTGCCTATGTTTTCCTCTAAGAGTTTGATAGTTCCTGGCCTCCCCTTTAGGTCTTTAATGCATTTTGAGCTTATTTTTGTGTATGGTGTTAGGGAGTGATCTAATCTCATACTTTACCATGTAGCTGTCCAGTTTTCCCAGCACCACTTACTGTAGAGGCTGTCCTTTCTCCACTGTACATTCCTGCCTCGTTTATCAAAGATAAGGTGACCCTATGTGCGTGGGTTTATCTCTGGGCTTTCTATCCTGTTCCATTGATCTATCTTTGTGTTTTTGTGCCGGTACCATACTGTCTTGATTACTGTAGCTTTGTAGTATAGTCTGGAGTCAGGGAGCCTGATTCCTCCAGCTCCGTTTTTCGTTCTGAAGATTGCTTTGGCTATTGGGCGTCTTCTGTGTTTCCATACAAATTGTGAAAGTTTTTGTTCTAGTTCTGTGAGAAATGCCAGTGGTAGTTTGATAGGGATTGCATTGAATCTGTAGATTGCTGTGGGTAGTAGAGTCGTTTTCTCAATGTTGATTCTTCCAATCCAAGAACATGGTATATCTCTCCCTCTATTTGTATCATGCTTAATTTCTCTCATCAGTGTCGTACAGTTTTCTGCATACAGGTCTTTTGTCTCCTTAGGTAGGTTTCTTCCTAGATGTTTTATTCTTTTTGTGGCAGTGGTAAATGGGAGTATTTTCTTGATTTCACTTTCAGATTTTTCATCGTTAGTGTATAGTAATGCAAGAGATTTCTGTGCATTAATTTTGTATTCCGCAACTTTACCCGATTCATTGATTAGGTGTAGTACTTTTCTGGTAGCATCTTTAGGATTCTTTATGTATAGTATCATGTCATCTGCAAACAGTGACAGCTTTACTTCTTCTTTTCCGATTTGGATTCCTTTTACTTCCTTTTTTTCTCTGATTGCTGTGCCTGAACCTTGCAAAACTATATTGAATAAAAGTGGTGAGAGTGGGCAACCTTGTCTTGTTGCTGATCTTAGTGGAAGTACTTCCAGCTTTTCACCATTGAGGAGGATGTTGGCTGTGGGTTTGTCATATATGGCCTTTCTTATGTGGAGGAAAGTTCTCTCTAAGCCTACTTTCTGCAGGGTTTTTATCATAAATGAGTGTTCAATTTTTTCAAAAGCTTTCTCTGCATTTATTGAGATGATCGTATGGTTTTTCTCCTTCAGTTTGTTAATATGGTTTATCACATTGATTGATTTGCGTATATTGAAGGATCCTTGCATTCCTGGAATAAACCCCACTTGATCATGGTGTATGATCCTTTTAATGTGCTGTTGGATTCTGTTTGCTAGTATTTTGGTGAGGATTTTTGCATGTGTGTTCATCAGTGACATTGGCCTGTAGTTTTCTTTCTTTGTGACATCCTTGTCTGGTTTTGGTACCAAGGTGATGGTGGCCTCGTAGAATGAATTTGGGAGTGTTCGTCCCTCGGCCGTATTTTGGAAGAGTTTGAGAAGGATAGGTGTTAGCTCTTCTCTAAATGTTTGATAGAATTGGCCTGTGAAGCCATCTGGTCCTGGGCTTTTGTTTGTTGGAAGATTTTTCATCACAGTTTCAATTTCAGTGCTTGTGATTGGTCTGTTCATATTTTCTATTTCTTCCTGGTTCAGTCTTGGCAGGTTGTGCATTTCTAAGAATTTGTCCATTTCTTCCAGGTTGTCCATTTTATTGGGGTAGAGTTGCTTGTAGTAATCTCTCATGATCTTTTGTATTTTCTGCAGTGTCAGTTGTAACTTCTCCTTTTTCACTTCTAATTCTATTGAGTTGAGTCTTCTCCCTTTTTTTCTTGATGAGTCTGGCTAATGGTTTATCTATTTTGTTTATCTTCTCAAAGAACCAGCTTTTAGTTTTATTGATCTTTGCTATCGTTTCCTTCATTTCTTTTTCATGTATTTCTGATCTGATTTTTATGATTTCTTTGCTTCTGGTAACTTTGGGGTTTTTTTGTTCTTCTTTCTCTAATTGCTTTAGGTGCAAGGTTAGGTTGTTTATTCGAGATGTTTCCTGTTTCTTTTTTTTTTTCGTATCTTTATTGGGGTATAATTGCTTTACAATGGTGTGCTAGTTTCTGCTTTATAACAAAGTGAATCAGTTATACATATACAAATGTTCCCGTATCTCTTCCCTCTTGCGTCTCCCTCCCTCCCACCCCTCCAGGCGGTCACAAAGCACCTAGCTGATCTCCCTGTGCCATGCGGCTGCTTCCCACTAGCTATCTACCTTACTACGTTTGTTAGTGTGTATATGTCCATGACTCTCTCTCGCCCTGTCACAGCTCACCCTTCCCCCTCCCGGTAACCTCAAGTCCGTTCTCTAGGAGGTGTGCGTCTTTATTCCTGCCTTACCCCTAGGTTCTTCATGACATTTTTTTTTTCTTAAATTCCATATATATGTGTTAGCATACGGTATTTGTCTTTCTCTTTCTGACTTACTTCACTCTGTATGACAGACTCTAGGTCTATCCACCTCATTACAGATAGCTCAATTTCGTTTCTTTTTATGGCTGAGTAATATTCCATTGTATATATGTGCCACATCTTCTTTATCCATTCATCCGATGATGGGCACTTAGGTTGTTTCCATCTCCGGGCTATTGTAAATAGAGCTGCAATGAACATTTTGGTACATGACTCTTTTTGAATTATGGTTTTCTCGGGGTATATGCCCAGTAGTGGGATTGCTGGGTCATATGGTAGTTCTATTTGTAGTTTTTTAAGGAACCTCCCTACTGTTCTCCATAGTGGCTGTACCAATTCACATTGCCACCAGCAGTGCAGGAGTGTTCCGTTTTCTCCACACCCTGTCCAGCATTTAGTGTTTGTAGAGTTTTTGAGGATGGCCATTGTGACTGGTGTGAGATGATATCTCATTGTAGTTTTGATTTGCATTTCCCTAATGATTAATGATGTTGAGCATTCTTTCATGTGTTTGTTGGCAGTCTGTGTACCTTCTTTGGAGAAATGTCTATTTAGGTCTTCTGCCCATTTTTGGATTGGGTTGTTTGTTTTTTTTGTCATTGAGCTGCATGAGCTGCTTGTAAATTTCGGCAATTAATCCTTTTGTCAGTTGCTTCATTTGCAAATATTTTCTCCCATTCTGAGGGTTGTCTTTTGGTCTTGTTTATGGTTTCCTTTGCTGTGCAAAAGCTCTGAAGTTTCGTTAGGTCCCATTTGTTTATTTTTGTTTTTATTTCCAGTTCTCTAGGAGGTGGGTCAAACAGGATCTTGCTGTGATTTATGTCCTAGAGTGTTCTGCCTATGTTTTCCTCTAAGAGTTTGATAGTTCCTGGCCTCCCCTTTAGGTCTTTAATGCATTTTGAGCTTATTTTTGTGTATGGTGTTAGGGAGTGATCTAATCTCATACTTTACCATGTAGCGGTCCAGTTTTCCCAGCACCACTTACTGTAGAGGCTGTCCTTTCTCCACTGTACATTCCTGCCTCGTTTATCAAAGATAAGGTGACCCTATGTGCGTGGGTTTATCTCTGGGCTTTCTATCCTGTTCCATTGATCTATCTTTGTGTTTTTGTGCCGGTACCATACTGTCTTGATTACTGTAGCTTTGTAGTATAGTCTGGAGTCAGGGAGCCTGATTCCTCCAGCTCCGTTTTTCGTTCTGAAGATTGCTTTGGCTATTGGGCGTCTTCTGTGTTTCCATACAAATTGTGAAAGTTTTTGTTCTAGTTCTGTGAGAAATGCCAGTGGTAGTTTGATAGGGATTGCATTGAATCTGTAGATTGCTGTGGGTAGTAGAGTCGTTTTCTCAATGTTGATTCTTCCAATCCAAGAACATGGTATATCTCTCCCTCTATTTGTATCATGCTTAATTTCTCTCATCAGTGTCTTACAATTTTCTGCATACAGGTCTTTTGTCTCCTTAGGTAGGTTTCTTCCTAGATGTTTTATTCTTTTTGTGGCAGTGGTAAATGGGAGTATTTTCTTGATTTCACTTTCAGATTTTTCATCGTTAGTGTATAGTAATGCAAGAGATTTCTGTGCATTAATTTTGTATTCCGCAACTTTACCCGATTCATTGATTAGGTCTAGTACTTTTCTGGTAGCATCTTTAGGATTCTTTATGTATAGTATCATGTCATCTGCAAACAGTGACAGCTTTACTTCTTTTCCGATTTGGATTCCTTTTACTTCCTTTTTTTCTCTGATTGCTGTGCCTGAACCTTGCAAAACTATATTGAATAAAAGTGGTGAGAGTGGGCAACCTTGTCTTGTTGCTGATCTTAGTGGAAATACTTCCAGGTTTTCACCATTGAGGAGGATGTTGGCTGTGGGTTTGTCATATATGGCCTTTCTTATGTGGAGGAAAGTTCTCTCTAAGCCTACTTTCTGCAGGGTTTTTATCATAAATGAGTGTTCAATTTTTTCAAAAGCTTTCTCTGCATTTATTGAGATGATCGTATGGTTTTTCTCCTTCAGTTTGTTAATATGGTTTATCACATTGATTGATTTGCGTATATTGAAGGATCCTTGCATTCCTGGAATAAACCCCACTTGATCATGGTGTATGATCCTTTTAATGTGCTGTTGGATTCTGTTTGCTAGTATTTTGGTGAGGATTTTTGCATGTGTGTTCATCAGTGACATTGGCCTGTAGTTTTCTTTCTTTGTGACATCCTTGTCTGGTTTTGGTACCAAGGTGATGGTGGCCTCGTAGAATGAATTTGGGAGTGTTCGTCCCTCGGCCGTATTTTGGAAGAGTTTGAGAAGGACAGGTGTTAGCTCTTCTCTAAATGTTTGATAGAATTGGCCTGTGAAGCCATCTGGTCCTGGGCTTTTGTTTGTTGGAAGATTTTTCATCACAGTTTCAATTTCAGTGCTTGTGATTGGTCTGTTCATATTTTCTATTTCTTCCTGGTTCAGTCTTGGCAGGTTGTGCATTTCTAAGAATTTGTCCATTTCTTCCAGGTTGTCCATTTTATTGGGGTAGAGTTGCTTGTAGTAATCTCTCATGATCTTTTGTATTTTCTGCAGTGTCAGTTGTAACTTCTCCTTTTTCACTTCTAATTCTATTGAGTTGAGTCTTCTCCCTTTTTTTCTTGATGAGTCTGGCTAATGGTTTATCTATTTTGTTTATCTTCTCAAAGAACCAGCTTTTAGTTTTATTGATCTTTGCTATCGTTTCCTTCATTTCTTTTTCATGTATTTCTGATCTGATTTTTATGATTTCTTTGCTTCTGGTAACTTTGGGGTTTTTTTGTTCTTCTTTCTCTAATTGCTTTAGGTGCAAGGTTAGGTTGTTTATTCGAGATGTTTCCTGTTTCTTTTTTTTTTTTCGTATCTTTATTGGGGTATAATTGCTTTACAATGGTGTGCTAGTTTCTGCTTTATAACAAAGTGAATCAGTTATACATATACAAATGTTCCCGTATCTCTTCCCTCTTGCGTCTCCCTCCCTCCCACCCCTCCAGGCGGTCACAAAGCACCTAGCTGATCTCCCTGTGCCATGCGGCTGCTTCCCACTAGCTATCTACCTTACTACGTTTGTTAGTGTGTATATGTCCATGACTCTCTCTCGCCCTGTCACAGCTCACCCTTCCCCCTCCCGGTAACCTCAAGTCCGTTCTCTAGGAGGTGTGCGTCTTTATTCCTGCCTTACCCCTAGGTTCTTCATGACATTTTTTTTTTCTTAAATTCCATATATATGTGTTAGCATACGGTATTTGTCTTTCTCTTTCTGACTTACTTCACTCTGTATGACAGACTCTAGGTCTATCCACCTCATTACAGATAGCTCAATTTCGTTTCTTTTTATGGCTGAGTAATATTCCATTGTATATATGTGCCACATCTTCTTTATCCATTCATCCGATGATGGGCACTTAGGTTGTTTCCATCTCCGGGCTATTGTAAATAGAGCTGCAATGAACATTTTGGTACATGACTCTTTTTGAATTATGGTTTTCTCAGGGTATATGCCCAGTAGTGGGATTGCTGGGTCATATGGTAGTTCTATTTGTAGTTTTTTAAGGAACCTCCCTACTGTTCTCCATAGTGGCTGTACCAATTCACATTGCCACCAGCAGTGCAGGAGTGTTCCGTTTTCTCCACACCCTGTCCAGCATTTAGTGTTTGTAGAGTTTTTGAGGATGGCCATTGTGACTGGTGTGAGATGATATCTCATTGTAGTTTTGATTTGCATTTCCCTAATGATTAATGATGTTGAGCATTCTTTCATGTGTTTGTTGGCAGTCTGTGTACCTTCTTTGGAGAAATGTCTATTTAGGTCTTCTGCCCATTTTTGGATTGGGTTGTTTGTTTTTTTTGTCATTGAGCTGCATGAGCTGCTTGTAAATTTCGGCAATTAATCCTTTTGTCAGTTGCTTCATTTGCAAATATTTTCTCCCATTCTGAGGGTTGTCTTTTGGTCTTGTTTATGGTTTCCTTTGCTGTGCAAAAGCTCTGAAGTTTCGTTAGGTCCCATTTGTTTATTTTTGTTTTTATTTCCAGTTCTCTAGGAGGTGGGTCAAACAGGATCTTGCTGTGATTTATGTCCTAGAGTGTTCTGCCTATGTTTTCCTCTAAGAGTTTGATAGTTCCTGGCCTCCCCTTTAGGTCTTTAATGCATTTTGAGCTTATTTTTGTGTATGGTGTTAGGGAGTGATCTAATCTCATACTTTACCATGTAGCTGTCCAGTTTTCCCAGCACCACTTACTGTAGAGGCTGTCCTTTCTCCACTGTACATTCCTGCCTCGTTTATCAAAGATAAGGTGACCCTATGTGCGTGGGTTTATCTCTGGGCTTTCTATCCTGTTCCATTGATCTATCTTTGTGTTTTTGTGCCGGTACCATACTGTCTTGATTACTGTAGCTTTGTAGTATAGTCTGGAGTCAGGGAGCCTGATTCCTCCAGCTCCGTTTTTCGTTCTGAAGATTGCTTTGGCTATTGGGCGTCTTCTGTGTTTCCATACAAATTGTGAAAGTTTTTGTTCTAGTTCTGTGAGAAATGCCAGTGGTAGTTTGATAGGGATTGCATTGAATCTGTAGATTGCTGTGGGTAGTAGAGTCGTTTTCTCAATGTTGATTCTTCCAATCCAAGAACATGGTATATCTCTCCCTCTATTTGTATCATGCTTAATTTCTTTCATCAGTGTCTTACAATTTTCTGCATACAGGTCTTTTGTCTCCTTAGGTAGGTTTCTTCCCAGATGTTTTATTCTTTTTGTGGCAGTGGTAAATGGGAGTACTTTCTTGATTTCACTTTCAGATTTCTCATCGTTAGTGTATAGTAATGCAAGAGATTTCTGTGCATTAATTTTGTATTCCGCAACTTTACCCGATTCATTGATTAGGTCTAGTACTTTTCTGGTAGCATCTTTAGGATTCTTTATGTATAGTATCATGTCATCTGCAAACAGTGACAGCTTTACTTCTTCTTTTCCGATTTGGATTCCTTTTACTTCCTTTTTTTCTCCGATTGCTGTGCCTGAACCTTGCAAAACTATATTGAATAAAAGTGGTGAGAGTGGGCAACCTTGTCTTGTTCCTGATCTTAGTGGAAATACTTCCAGCTTTTCACCATTGAGGAGGATGTTGGCTGTGGGTTTGTCATATATGGCCTTTCTTATGTGGAGGAAAGTTCTCTCTAAGCCTACTTTCTGCAGGGTTTTTATCATAAATGAGTGTTCAATTTTTTCAAAAGCTTTCTCTGCATTTATTGAGATGATCGTATGGTTTTTCTCCTTCAGTTTGTTAATATGGTTTATCACATTGATAGATTTGCGTATATTGAAGGATCCTTGCATTCCTGGAATAAACCCCACTTGATCATGGTGTATGATCCTTTTAATGTGCTGTTGGATTCTGTTTGCTAGTATTTTGGTGAGGATTTTTGCATGTGTGTTCATCAGTGACATTGGCCTGTAGTTTTCTTTCTTTGTGACATCCTTGTCTGGTTTTGGTACCAAGGTGATGGTGGCCTCGTAGAATGAATTTGGGAGTGTTCGTCCCTCGGCCGTATTTTGGAAGAGTTTGAGAAGGATAGGTGTTAGCTCTTCTCTAAATGTTTGATAGAATTGGCCTGTGAAGCCATCTGGTCCTGGGCTTTTGTTTGTTGGAAGATTTTTCATCACAGTTTCAATTTCAGTGCTTGTGATTGGTCTGTTCATATTTTCTATTTCTTCCTGGTTCAGTCTTGGCAGGTTGTGCATTTCTAAGAATTTGTCCATTTCTTCCAGGTTGTCCATTTTATTGGCGTAGAGTTGCTTGTAGTAATCTCTCATGATCTTTTGTATTTCTGCAGTGTCAGTTGTAACTTCTCCTTTTTCACTTCTAATTCTATTGAGTTGAGTCTTCTCCCTTTTTTTCTTGATGAGTCTGGCTAATGGTTTATCTATTTTGTTTATCTTCTCAAAGAACCAGCTTTTAGTTTCATTGATCTTTGCTATCGTTTCCTTCATTTCTTTTTCATGTATTTCTGATCTGATTTTTATGATTTCTTTGCTTCTGGTAACTTTGGGGTTTTTTTGTTCTTCTTTCTCTAATTGCTTTAGGTGCAAGGTTAGGTTGTTTATTCGAGATGTTTCCTGTTTCTTTTTTTTTTTTTCGTATCTTTATTGGGGTATAATTGCTTTACAATGGTGTGCTAGTTTCTGCTTTATAACAAAGTGAATCAGTTATACATATACAAATGTTCTCGTATCTCTTTCCTCTTGCGTCTCCCTCCCTCCCACCCCTCCAGGCGGTCACAAAGCACCTAGCTGATCTCCCTGTGCCATGCGGCTGCTTCCCACTAGCTATCTACCTTACTACGTTGTTAGTGTGTATATGTCCATGACTCTCTCTCGCCCTGTCACAGCTCACCCTTCCCCCTCCTCATAACCTCAAGTCCGTTCTCTAGGAGGTGTGCGTCTTTATTCCTGCCTTACCCCTAGGTTCTTCATGACATTTTTTTTTCTTAAATTCCATATATATGTGTTAGCATACGGTATTTGTCTTTCTCTTTCTGACTTACTTCACTCTGTATGACAGACTCTAGGTCTATCCACCTCATTACAGATAGCTCAATTTCGTTTCTTTTTATGGCTGAGTAATATTCCATTGTATATATGTGCCACATCTTCTTTATCCATTCATCCGATGATGGGCACTTAGGTTGTTTCCATCTCCGGGCTATTGTAAATAGAGCTGCAATGAACATTTTGGTACATGACTCTTTTTGAATTATGGTTTTCTCAGGGTATATGCCCAGTAGTGGGATTGCTGGGTCATATGGTAGTTCTATTTGTAGTTTTTTAAGGAACCTCCCTACTGTTCTCCATAGTGGCTGTACCAATTCACATTGCCACCAGCAGTGCAGGAGTGTTCCGTTTTCTCCACACCCTGTCCAGCATTTAGTGTTTGTAGAGTTTTTGAGGATGGCCATTGTGACTGGTGTGAGATGATATCTCATTGTAGTTTTGATTTGCATTTCCCTAATGATTAATGATGTTGAGCATTCTTTCATGTGTTTGTTGGCAGTCTGTGTACCTTCTTTGGAGAAATGTCTATTTAGGTCTTCTGCCCATTTTTGGATTGGGTTGTTTGTTTTTTTTGTCATTGAGCTGCATGAGCTGCTTGTAAATTTCGGCAATTAATCCTTTGTCAGTTGCTTCATTTGCAAATATTTTCTCCCATTCTGAGGGTTGTCTTTTGGTCTTGTTTATGGTTTCCTTTGCTGTGCAAAAGCTCTGAAGTTTCATTAGGTCCCATTTGTTTATTTTTGTTTTTATTTCCAGTTCTCTAGGAGGTGGGTCAAACAGGATCTTGCTGTGATTTATGTCCTAGAGTGTTCTGCCTATGTTTTCCTCTAAGAGTTTGATAGTTCCTGGCCTCCCCTTTAGGTCTTTAATGCATTTTGAGCTTATTTTTGTGTATGGTGTTAGGGAGTGATCTAATCTCATACTTTACCATGTAGCTGTCCAGTTTTCCCAGCACCACTTACTGTAGAGGCTGTCCTTTCTCCACTGTACATTCCTGCCTCGTTTATCAAAGATAAGGTGACCCTATGTGCGTGGGTTTATCTCTGGGCTTTCTATCCTGTTCCATTGATCTATCTTTGTGTTTTTGTGCCGGTACCATACTGTCTTGATTACTGTAGCTTTGTAGTATAGTCTGGAGTCAGGGAGCCTGATTCCTCCAGCTCCGTTTTTCGTTCTGAAGATTGCTTTGGCTATTGGGCGTCTTCTGTGTTTCCATACAAATTGTGAAAGTTTTTGTTCTAGTTCTGTGAGAAATGCCAGTGGTAGTTTGATAGGGATTGCATTGAATCTGTAGATTGCTGTGGGTAGTAGAGTCGTTTTCTCAATGTTGATTCTTCCCATCCAAGAACATGGTATATCTCTCCCTCTATTTGTATCATGCTTAATTTCTTTCATCAGTGTCTTACAATTTTCTGCATACAGGTCTTTTGTCTCCTTAGGTAGGTTTCTTCCCAGATGTTTTATTCTTTTTGTGGCAGTGGTAAATGGGAGTACTTTCTTGATTTCACTTTCAGATTTCTCATCGTTAGTGTATAGTAATGCAAGAGATTTCTGTGCATTAATTTTGTATTCCGCAACTTTACCCGATTCATTGATTAGGTATAGTACTTTTCTGGTAGCATCTTTAGGATTCTTTATGTATAGTATCATGTCATCTGCAAACAGTGACAGCTTTACTTCTTCTTTTCCGATTTGGATTCCTTTTACTTCCTTTTTTCTCCGATTGCTGTGCCTGAACCTTGCAAAACTATATTGAATAAAAGTGGTGAGAGTGGGCAACCTTGTCTTGTTCCTGATCTTAGTGGAAATACTTCCAGCTTTTCACCATTGAGGAGGATGTTGGCTGTGGGTTTGTCATATATGGCCTTTCTTATGTGGAGGAAAGTTCTCTCTAAGCCTACTTTCTGCAGGGTTTTTATCATAAATGAGTGTTCAATTTTTTCAAAAGCTTTCTCTGCATTTATTGAGATGATCGTATGGTTTTTCTCCTTCAGTTTGTTAATATGGTTTATCACATTGATAGATTTGCGTATATTGAAGGATCCTTGCATTCCTGGAATAAACCCCACTTGATCATGGTGTATGATCCTTTTAATGTGCTGTTGGATTCTGTTTGCTAGTATTTTGGTGAGGATTTTTGCATGTGTGTTCATCAGTGACATTGGCCTGTAGTTTTCTTTCTTTGTGACATCCTTGTCTGGTTTTGGTACCAAGGTGATGGTGGCCTCGTAGAATGAATTTGGGAGTGTTCGTCCCTCGGCCGTATTTTGGAAGAGTTTGAGAAGGATAGGTGTTAGCTCTTCTCTAAATGTTTGATAGAATTGGCCTGTGAAGCCATCTGGTCCTGGGCTTTTGTTTGTTGGAAGATTTTTCATCACAGTTTCAATTTCAGTGCTTGTGATTGGTCTGTTCATATTTTCTATTTCTTCCTGGTTCAGTCTTGGCAGGTTGTGCATTTCTAAGAATTTGTCCATTTCTTCCAGGTTGTCCATTTTATTGGCGTAGAGTTGCTTGTAGTAATCTCTCATGATCTTTTGTATTTCTGCAGTGTCAGTTGTAACTTCTCCTTTTTCACTTCTAATTCTATTGAGTTGAGTCTTCTCCCTTTTTTTCTTGATGAGTCTGGCTAATGGTTTATCTATTTTGTTTATCTTCTCAAAGAACCAGCTTTTAGTTTCATTGATCTTTGCTATCGTTTCCTTCATTTCTTTTTCATGTATTTCTGATCTGATTTTTATGATTTCTTTGCTTCTGGTAACTTTGGGGTTTTTTTGTTCTTCTTTCTCTAATTGCTTTAGGTGCAAGGTTAGGTTGTTTATTCGAGATGTTTCCTGTTTCTTTTTTTTTTTTCGTATCTTTATTGGGGTATAATTGCTTTACAATGGTGTGCTAGTTTCTGCTTTATAACAAAGTGAATCAGTTATACATATACAAATGTTCCCGTATCTCTTCCCTCTTGCGTCTCCCTCCCTCCCACCCCTCCAGGCGGTCACAAAGCACCTAGCTGATCTCCCTGTGCCATGCGGCTGCTTCCCACTAGCTATCTACCTTACTACGTTTGTTAGTGTGTATATGTCCATGACTCTCTCTCGCCCTGTCACAGCTCACCCTTCCCCCTCCCGGTAACCTCAAGTCCGTTCTCTAGGAGGTGTGCGTCTTTATTCCTGCCTTACCCCTAGGTTCTTCATGACATTTTTTTTTTCTTAAATTCCATATATATGTGTTAGCATACGGTATTTGTCTTTCTCTTTCTGACTTACTTCACTCTGTATGACAGACTCTAGGTCTATCCACCTCATTACAGATAGCTCAATTTCGTTTCTTTTTATGGCTGAGTAATATTCCATTGTATATATGTGCCACATCTTCTTTATCCATTCATCCGATGATGGGCACTTAGGTTGTTTCCATCTCCGGGCTATTGTAAATAGAGCTGCAATGAACATTTTGGTACATGACTCTTTTTGAATTATGGTTTTCTCAGGGTATATGCCCAGTAGTGGGATTGCTGGGTCATATGGTAGTTCTATTTGTAGTTTTTTAAGGAACCTCCCTACTGTTCTCCATAGTGGCTGTACCAATTCACATTGCCACCAGCAGTGCAGGAGTGTTCCGTTTTCTCCACACCCTGTCCAGCATTTAGTGTTTGTAGAGTTTTTGATGATGGCCATTGTGACTGGTGTGAGATGATATCTCATTGTAGTTTTGATTTGCATTTCCCTAATGATTAATGATGTTGAGCATTCTTTCATGTGTTTGTTGGCAGTCTGTGTACCTTCTTTGGAGAAATGTCTATTTAGGTCTTCTGCCCATTTTTGGATTGGGTTGTTTGTTTTTTTTGTCATTGAGCTGCATGAGCTGCTTGTAAATTTCGGCAATTAATCCTTTTGTCAGTTGCTTCATTTGCAAATATTTTCTCCCATTCTGAGGGTTGTCTTTTGGTCTTGTTTATGGTTTCCTTTGCTGTGCAAAAGCTCTGGAGTTTCGTTAGGTCCCATTTGTTTATTTTTGTTTTTATTTCCAGTTCTCTAGGAGGTGGGTCAAACAGGATCTTGCTGTGATTTATGTCCTAGAGTGTTCTGCCTATGTTTTCCTCTAAGAGTTTGATAGTTCCTGGCCTCCCCTTTAGGTCTTTAATGCATTTTGAGCTTATTTTTGTGTATGGTGTTAGGGAGTGATCTAATCTCATACTTTACCATGTAGCTGTCCAGTTTTCCCAGCACCACTTACTGTAGAGGCTGTCCTTTCTCCACTGTACATTCCTGCCTCGTTTATCAAAGATAAGGTGACCCTATGTGCGTGGGTTTATCTCTGGGCTTTCTATCCTGTTCCATTGATCTATCTTTGTGTTTTTGTGCCGGTACCATACTGTCTTGATTACTGTAGCTTTGTAGTATAGTCTGGAGTCAGGGAGCCTGATTCCTCCAGCTCCGTTTTTCGTTCTGAAGATTGCTTTGGCTATTGGGCGTCTTCTGTGTTTCCATACAAATTGTGAAAGTTTTTGTTCTAGTTCTGTGAGAAATGCCAGTGGTAGTTTGATAGGGATTGCATTGAATCTGTAGATTGCTGTGGGTAGTAGAGTCGTTTTCTCAATGTTGATTCTTCCAATCCAAGAACATGGTATATCTCTCCCTCTATTTGTATCATGCTTAATTTCTCTCATCAGTGTCTTACAGTTTTCTGCATACAGGTCTTTTGTCTCCTTAGGTAGGTTTCTTCCTAGATGTTTTATTCTTTTTGTGGCAGTGGTAAATGGGAGTATTTTCTTGATTTCACTTTCAGATTTTTCATCGTTAGTGTATAGTAATGCAAGAGATTTCTGTGCATTAATTTTGTATTCCGCAACTTTACCCGATTCATTGATTAGGTGTAGTACTTTTCTGGTAGCATCTTTAGGATTCTTTATGTATAGTATCATGTCATCTGCAAACAGTGACAGCTTTACTTCTTCTTTTCCGATTTGGATTCCTTTTACTTCCTTTTTTTCTCTGATTGCTGTGCCTGAACCTTGCAAAACTATATTGAATAAAAGTGGTGAGAGTGGGCAACCTTGTCTTGTTCCTGATCTTAGTGGAAGTACTTCCAGCTTTTCACCATTGAGGAGGATGTTGGCTGTGGGTTTGTCATATATGGCCTTTCTTATGTGGAGGAAAGTTCTCTCTAAGCCTACTTTCTGCAGGGTTTTTATCATAAATGAGTGTTCAATTTTTTCAAAAGCTTTCTCTGCATTTATTGAGATGATCGTATGGTTTTTCTCCTTCAGTTTGTTAATATGGTTTATCACATTGATTGATTTGCATATATTGAAGGATCCTTTCATTCCTGGAATAAACCCCACTTGATCATGGTGTATGATCCTTTTAATGTGCTGTTGGATTCTGTTTGCTAGTATTTTGGTGAGGAATTTTGCATGTGTGTTCATCAGTGACATTGGCCTGTAGTTTTCTTTCTTTGTGACATCCTTGTCTGGTTTTGGTACCAAGGTGATGGTGGCCTCGTAGAATGAATTTGGGAGTGTTCGTCCCTCGGCCGTATTTTGGAAGAGTTTGAGAAGGATAGGTGTTAGCTCTTCTCTAAATGTTTGATAGAATTGGCCTGTGAAGCCATCTGGTCCTGGGCTTTTGTTTGTTGGAAGATTTTTCATCACAGTTTCAATTTCAGTGCTTGTGATTGGTCTGTTCATATTTTCTATTTCTTCCTGGTTCAGTCTTGGCAGGTTGTGCATTTCTAAGAATTTGTCCATTTCTTCCAGGTTGTCCATTTTATTGGCGTAGAGTTGCTTGTAGTAATCTCTCATGATCTTTTGTATTTTCTGCAGTGTCAGTTGTAACTTCTCCTTTTTCACTTCTAATTCTATTGAGTTGAGTCTTCTCCCTTTTTTTCTTGATGAGTCTGGCTAATGGTTTATCTATTTTGTTTATCTTCTCAAAGAACCAGCTTTTAGTTTTATTGATCTTTGCTATCGTTTCCTTCATTTCTTTTTCATGTATTTCTGATCTGATTTTTATGATTTCTTTGCTTCTGGTAACTTTGGGGTTTTTTTGTTCTTCTTTCTCTAATTGCTTTAGGTGCAAGGTTAGGTTGTTTATTCGAGATGTTTCCTGTTTCTTTTTTTTTTTTCGTATCTTTATTGGGGTATAATTGCTTTACAATGGTGTGCTAGTTTCTGCTTTATAACAAAGTGAATCAGTTATACATATACAAATGTTCCCGTATCTCTTCCCTCTTGCGTCTCCCTCCCTCCCACCCCTCCAGGCGGTCACAAAGCACCTAGCTGATCTCCCTGTGCCATGCGGCTGCTTCCCACTAGCTATCTACCTTACTACGTTTGTTAGTGTGTATATGTCCGTGACTCTCTCTCGCCCTGTCACAGCTCACCCTTCCCCCTCCCGGTAACCTCAAGTCCGTTCTCTAGGAGGTGTGCGTCTTTATTCCTGCCTTACCCCTAGGTTCTTCATGACATTTTTTTTTTCTTAAATTCCATATATATGTGTTAGCATACGGTATTTGTCTTTCTCTTTCTGACTTACTTCACTCTGTATGACAGACTCTAGGTCTATCCACCTCATTACAGATAGCTCAATTTCGTTTCTTTTTATGGCTGAGTAATATTGCATTGTATATATGTGCCACATCTGCTTTATCCATTCATCCGATGATGGGCACTTAGGTTGTTTCCATCTCCGGGCTATTGTAAATAGAGCTGCAATGAACATTTTGGTACATGACTCTTTTTGAATTATGGTTTTCTCAGGGTATATGCCCAGTAGTGGGATTGCTGGGTCATATGGTAGTTCTATTTGTAGTTTTTTAAGGAACCTCCCTACTGTTCTCCATAGTGGCTGTACCAATTCACATTGCCACCAGCAGTGCAGGAGTGTTCCGTTTTCTCCACACCCTGTCCAGCATTTAGTGTTTGTAGAGTTTTTGAGGATGGCCATTGTGACTGGTGTGAGATGATATCTCATTGTAGTTTTGATTTGCATTTCCCTAATGATTAATGATGTTGAGCATTCTTTCATGTGTTTGTTGGCAGTCTGTGTACCTTCTTTGGAGAAATGTCTATTTAGGTCTTCTGCCCATTTTTGGATTGGGTTGTTTGTTTTTTTTGTCATTGAGCTGCATGAGCTGCTTGTAAATTTCGGCAATTAATCCTTTGTCAGTTGCTTCATTTGCAAATATTTTCTCCCATTCTGAGGGTTGTCTTTTGGTCTTGCTTATGGTTTCCTTTGCTGTGCAAAAGCTCTGAAGTTTCATTAGGTCCCATTTGTTTATTTTTGTTTTTATTTCCAGTTCTCTAGGAGGTGGGTCAAACAGGATCTTGCTGTGATTTATGTCCTAGAGTGTTCTGCCTATGTTTTCCTCTAAGAGTTTGATAGTTCCTGGCCTCCCCTTTAGGTCTTTAATGCATTTTGAGCTTATTTTTGTGTATGGTGTTAGGGAGTGATCTAATCTCATACTTTACCATGTAGCTGTCCAGTTTTCCCAGCACCACTTACTGTAGAGGCTGTCCTTTCTCCACTGTACATTCCTGCCTCGTTTATCAAAGATAAGGTGACCCTATGTGCGTGGGTTTATCTCTGGGCTTTCTATCCTGTTCCATTGATCTATCTTTGTGTTTTTGTGCCGGTACCATACTGTCTTGATTACTGTAGCTTTGTAGTATAGTCTGGAGTCAGGGAGCCTGATTCCTCCAGCTCCGTTTTTCGTTCTGAAGATTGCTTTGGCTATTGGGCGTCTTCTGTGTTTCCATACAAATTGTGAAAGTTTTTGTTCTAGTTCTGTGAGAAATGCCAGTGGTAGTTTGATAGGGATTGCATTGAATCTGTAGATTGCTGTGGGTAGTAGAGTCGTTTTCTCAATGTTGATTCTTCCAATCCAAGAACATGGTATATCTCTCCCTCTATTTGTATCATGCTTAATTTCTCTCATCAGTGTCTTACAGTTTTCTGCATACAGGTCTTTTGTCTCCTTAGGTAGGTTTCTTCCTAGATGTTTTATTCTTTTTGTGGCAGTGGTAAATGGGAGTATTTTCTTGATTTCACTTTCAGATTTTTCATCGTTAGTGTATAGTAATGCAAGAGATTTCTGTGCATTAATTTTGTATTCCGCAACTTTACCCGATTCATTGATTAGGTGTAGTACTTTTCTGGTAGCATCTTTAGGATTCTTTATGTATAGTATCATGTCATCTGCAAACAGTGACAGCTTTACTTCTTCTTTTCCGATTTGGATTCCTTTTACTTCCTTTTTTTCTCTGATTGCTGTGCCTGAACCTTGCAAAACTATATTGAATAAAAGTGGTGAGAGTGGGCAACCTTGTCTTGTTGCTGATCTTAGTGGAAGTACTTCCAGCTTTTCACCATTGAGGAGGATGTTGGCTGTGGGTTTGTCATATATGGCCTTTCTTATGTGGAGGAAAGTTCTCTCTAAGCCTACTTTCTGCAGGGTTTTTATCATAAATGAGTGTTCAATTTTTTCAAAAGCTTTCTCTGCATTTATTGAGATGATCGTATGGTTTTTCTCCTTCAGTTTGTTAATATGGTTTATCACATTGATTGATTTGCGTATATTGAAGGATCCTTGCATTCCTGGAATAAACCCCACTTGATCATGGTGTATGATCCTTTTAATGTGCTGTTGGATTCTGTTTGCTAGTATTTTGGTGAGGATTTTTGCATGTGTGTTCATCAGTGACATTGGCCTGTAGTTTTCTTTCTTTGTGACATCCTTGTCTGGTTTTGGTACCAAGGTGATGGTGGCCTCGTAGAATGAATTTGGGAGTGTTCGTCCCTCGGCCGTATTTTGGAAGAGTTTGAGAAGGATAGGTGTTAGCTCTTCTCTAAATGTTTGATAGAATTGGCCTGTGAAGCCATCTGGTCCTGGGCTTTTGTTTGTTGGAAGATTTTTCATCACAGTTTCAATTTCAGTGCTTGTGATTGGTCTGTTCATATTTTCTATTTCTTCCTGGTTCAGTCTTGGCAGGTTGTGCATTTCTAAGAATTTGTCCATTTCTTCCAGGTTGTCCATTTTATTGGGGTAGAGTTGCTTGTAGTAATCTCTCATGATCTTTTGTATTTTCTGCAGTGTCAGTTGTAACTTCTCCTTTTTCACTTCTAATTCTATTGAGTTGAGTCTTCTCCCTTTTTTTCTTGATGAGTCTGGCTAATGGTTTATCTATTTTGTTTATCTTCTCAAAGAACCAGCTTTTAGTTTTATTGATCTTTGCTATCGTTTCCTTCATTTCTTTTTCATGTATTTCTGATCTGATTTTTATGATTTCTTTGCTTCTGGTAACTTTGGGGTTTTTTTGTTCTTCTTTCTCTAATTGCTTTAGGTGCAAGGTTAGGTTGTTTATTCGAGATGTTTCCTGTTTCTTTTTTTTTTTTCGTATCTTTATTGGGGTATAATTGCTTTACAATGGTGTACTAGTTTCTGCTTTATAACAAAGTGAATCAGTTATACATATACAAATGTTCCCGTATCTCTTCCCTCTTGCGTCTCCCTCCCTCCCACCCCTCCAGGCGGTCACAAAGCACCTAGCTGATCTCCCTGTGCCATGCGGCTGCTTCCCACTAGCTATCTACCTTACTACGTTTGTTAGTGTGTATATGTCCATGACTCTCTCTCGCCCTGTCACAGCTCACCCTTCCCCCTCCCGGTAACCTCAAGTCCGTTCTCTAGGAGGTGTGCGTCTTTATTCCTGCCTTACCCCTAGGTTCTTCATGACATTTTTTTTTCCTTAAATTCCATATATATGTGTTAGCATACGGTATTTGTCTTTCTCTTTCTGACTTACTTCACTCTGTATGACAGACTCTAGGTCTATCCACCTCATTACAGATAGCTCAATTTCGTTTCTTTTTATGGCTGAGTAATATTCCATTGTATATATGTGCCACATCTTCTTTATCCATTCATCCGATGATGGGCACTTAGGTTGTTTCCATCTCCGGGCTATTGTAAATAGAGCTGCAATGAACATTTTGGTACATGACTCTTTTTGAATTATGGTTTTCTCAGGGTATATGCCCAGTAGTGGGATTGCTGGGTCATATGGTAGTTCTATTTGTAGTTTTTTAAGGAACCTCCCTACTGTTCTCCATAGTGGCTGTACCAATTCACATTGCCACCAGCAGTGCAGGAGTGTTCCGTTTTCTCCACACCCTGTCCAGCATTTAGTGTTTGTAGAGTTTTTGAGGATGGCCATTGTGACTGGTGTGAGATGATATCTCATTGTAGTTTTGATTTGCATTTCCCTAATGATTAATGATGTTGAGCATTCTTTCATGTGTTTGTTGGCAGTCTGTGTACCTTCTTTGGAGAAATGTCTATTTAGGTCTTCTGCCCATTTTTGGATTGGGTTGTTTGTTTTTTTTGTCATTGAGCTGCATGAGCTGCTTGTAAATTTCGGCAATTAATCCTTTGTCAGTTGCTTCATTTGCAAATATTTTCTCCCATTCTGAGGGTTGTCTTTTGGTCTTGTTTATGGTTTCCTTTGCTGTGCAAAAGCTCTGAAGTTTCATTAGGTCCCATTTGTTTATTTTTGTTTTTATTTCCAGTTCTCTAGGAGGTGGGTCAAACAGGATCTTGCTGTGATTTATGTCCTAGAGTGTTCTGCCTATGTTTTCCTCTAAGAGTTTGATAGTTCCTGGCCTCCCCTTTAGGTCTTTAATGCATTTTGAGCTTATTTTTGTGTATGGTGTTAGGGAGTGATCTAATCTCATACTTTACCATGTAGCTGTCCAGTTTTCCCAGCACCACTTACTGTAGAGGCTGTCCTTTCTCCACTGTACATTCCTGCCTCGTTTATCAAAGATAAGGTGACCCTATGTGCGTGGGTTTATCTCTGGGCTTTCTATCCTGTTCCATTGATCTATCTTTGTGTTTTTGTGCCGGTACCATACTGTCTTGATTACTGTAGCTTTGTAATATAGTCTGGAGTCAGGGAGCCTGATTCCTCCAGCTCCGTTTTTCGTTCTGAAGATTGCTTTGGCTATTGGGCGTCTTCTGTGTTTCCATACAAATTGTGAAAGTTTTTGTTCTAGTTCTGTGAGAAATGCCAGTGGTAGTTTGATAGGGATTGCATTGAATCTGTAGATTGCTGTGGGTAGTAGAGTCGTTTTCTCAATGTTGATTCTTCCCATCCAAGAACATGGTATATCTCTCCCTCTATTTGTATCATGCTTAATTTCTTTCATCAGTGTCTTACAATTTTCTGCATACAGGTCTTTTGTCTCCTTAGGTAGGTTTCTTCCTAGATGTTTTATTCTTTTTGTGGCAGTGGTAAATGGGAGTATTTTCTTGATTTCACTTTCAGATTTTTCATCGTTAGTGTATAGTAATGCAAGAGATTTCTGTGCATTAATTTTGTATTCCGCAACTTTACCCGATTCATTGATTAGGTCTAGTACTTTTCTGGTAGCATCTTTAGGATTCTTTATGTATAGTATCATGTCATCTGCAAACAGTGACAGCTTTACTTCTTTTCCGATTTGGATTCCTTTTACTTCCTTTTTTTCTCTGATTGCTGTGCCTGAACCTTGCAAAACTATATTGAATAAAAGTGGTGAGAGTGGGCAACCTTGTCTTGTTCCTGATCTTAGTGGAAATACTTCCAGGTTTTCACCATTGAGGAGGATGTTGGCTGTGGGTTTGTCATATATGGCCTTTCTTATGTGGAGGAAAGTTCTCTCTAAGCCTACTTTCTGCAGGGTTTTTATCATAAATGAGTGTTCAATTTTTTCAAAAGCTTTCTCTGCATTTATTGAGATGATCGTATGGTTTTTCTCCTTCAGTTTGTTAATATGGTTTATCACATTGATTGATTTGCATATATTGAAGGATCCTTGCATTCCTGGAATAAACCCCACTTGATCATGGTGTATGATCCTTTTAATGTGCTGTTGGATTCTGTTTGCTAGTATTTTGGTGAGGATTTTTGCATGTGTGTTCATCAGTGACATTGGCCTGTAGTTTTCTTTCTTTGTGACATCCTTGTCTGGTTTTGGTACCAAGGTGATGGTGGCCTCGTAGAATGAATTTGGGAGTGTTCGTCCCTCGGCCGTATTTTGGAAGAGTTTGAGAAGGACAGGTGTTAGCTCTTCTCTAAATGTTTGATAGAATTGGCCTGTGAAGCCATCTGGTCCTGGGCTTTTGTTTGTTGGAAGATTTTTCATCACAGTTTCAATTTCAGTGCTTGTGATTGGTCTGTTCATATTTTCTATTTCTTCCTGGTTCAGTCTTGGCAGGTTGTGCATTTCTAAGAATTTGTCCATTTCTTCCAGGTTGTCCATTTTATTGGCGTAGAGTTGCTTGTAGTAATCTCTCATGATCTTTTGTATTTTCTGCAGTGTCAGTTGTAACTTCTCCTTTTTCACTTCTAATTCTATTGAGTTGAGTCTTCTCCCTTTTTTTCTTGATGAGTCTGGCTAATGGTTTATCTATTTTGTTTATCTTCTCAAAGAACCAGCTTTTAGTTTTATTGATCTTTGCTATCGTTTCCTTCATTTCTTTTTCATGTATTTCTGATCTGACTTTTATGATTTCTTTGCTTCTGGTAACTTTGGGGTTTTTTTGTTCTTCTTTCTCTAATTGCTTTAGGTGCAAGGTTAGGTTGTTTATTCGAGATGTTTCCTGTTTCTTTTTTTTTTTTTGTATCTTTATTGGGGTATAATTGCTTTACAATGGTGTGCTAGTTTCTGCTTTATAACAAAGTGAATCAGTTATACATATACAAATGTTCCCGTATCTCTTCCCTCTTGCGTCTCCCTCCCTCCCACCCCTCCAGGCGGTCACAAAGCACCTAGCTGATCTCCCTGTGCCATGCGGCTGCTTCCCACTAGCTATCTACCTTACTACGTTTGTTAGTGTGTATATGTCCATGACTCTCTCTCGCCCTGTCACAGCTCACCCTTCCCCCTCCCGGTAACCTCAAGTCCGTTCTCTAGGAGGTGTGCGTCTTTATTCCTGCCTTACCCCTAGGTTCTTCATGACATTTTTTTTTTCTTAAATTCCATATATATGTGTTAGCATACGGTATTTGTCTTTCTCTTTCTGACTTACTTCACTCTGTATGACAGACTCTAGGTCTATCCACCTCATTACAGATAGCTCAATTTCGTTTCTTTTTATGGCTGAGTAATATTCCATTGTATATATGTGCCACATCTTCTTTATCCATTCATCCGATGATGGGCACTTAGGTTGTTTCCATCTCCGGGCTATTGTAAATAGAGCTGCAATGAACATTTTGGTACATGACTCTTTTTGAATTATGGTTTTCTCAGGGTATATGCCCAGTAGTGGGATTGCTGGGTCATATGGTAGTTCTATTTGTAGTTTTTTAAGGAACCTCCCTACTGTTCTCCATAGTGGCTGTACCAATTCACATTGCCACCAGCAGTGCAGGAGTGTTCCGTTTTCTCCACACCCTGTCCAGCATTTAGTGTTTGTAGAGTTTTTGAGGATGGCCATTGTGACTGGTGTGAGATGATATCTCATTGTAGTTTTGATTTGCATTTCCCTAATGATTAATGATGTTGAGCATTCTTTCATGTGTTTGTTGGCAGTCTGTGTACCTTCTTTGGAGAAATGTCTATTTAGGTCTTCTGCCCATTTTTGGATTGGGTTGTTTGTTTTTTTTGTCATTGAGCTGCATGAGCTGCTTGTAAATTTCGGCAATTAATCCTTTGTCAGTTGCTTCATTTGCAAATATTTTCTCCCATTCTGAGGGTTGTCTTTTGGTCTTGTTTATGGTTTCCTTTGCTGTGCAAAAGCTCTGAAGTTTCATTAGGTCCCATTTGTTTATTTTTGTTTTTATTTCCAGTTCTCTAGGAGGTGGGTCAAACAGGATCTTGCTGTGATTTATGTCCTAGAGTGTTCTGCCTATGTTTTCCTCTAAGAGTTTGATAGTTCCTGGCCTCCCCTTTAGGTCTTTAATGCATTTTGAGCTTATTTTTGTGTATGGTGTTAGGGAGTGATCTAATCTCATACTTTACCATGTAGCGGTCCAGTTTTCCCAGCACCACTTACTGTAGAGGCTGTCCTTTCTCCACTGTACATTCCTGCCTCGTTTATCAAAGATAAGGTGACCCTATGTGCGTGGGTTTATCTCTGGGCTTTCTATCCTGTTCCATTGATCTATCTTTGTGTTTTTGTGCCGGTACCATACTGTCTTGATTACTGTAGCTTTGTAGTATAGTCTGGAGTCAGGGAGCCTGATTCCTCCAGCTCCGTTTTTCGTTCTGAAGATTGCTTTGGCTATTGGGCGTCTTCTGTGTTTCCATACAAATTGTGAAAGTTTTTGTTCTAGTTCTGTGAGAAATGCCAGTGGTAGTTTGATAGGGATTGCATTGAATCTGTAGATTGCTGTGGGTAGTAGAGTCGTTTTCTCAATGTTGATTCTTCCAATCCAAGAACATGGTATATCTCTCCCTCTATTTGTATCATGCTTAATTTCTTTCATCAGTGTCTTACAATTTTCTGCATACACGTCTTTTGTCTCCTTAGGTAGGTTTCTTCCTAGATGTTTTATTCTTTTTGTGGCAGTGGTAAATGGGAGTACTTTCTTGATTTCACTTTCAGATTTCTCATCGTTAGTGTATAGTAATGCAAGAGATTTCTGTGCATTAATTTTGTATTCCGCAACTTTACCCGATTCATTGATTAGGTGTAGTACTTTTCTGGTAGCATCTTTAGGATTCTTTATGTATAGTATCATGTCATCTGCAAACAGTGACAGCTTTACTTCTTCTTTTCCGATTTGGATTCCTTTTACTTCCTTTTTTTCTCCGATTGCTGTGCCTGAACCTTGCAAAACTATATTGAATAAAAGTGGTGAGAGTGGGCAACCTTGTCTTGTTCCTGATCTTAGTGGAAATACTTCCAGCTTTTCACCATTGAGGAGGATGTTGGCTGTGGGTTTGTCATATATGGCCTTTCTTATGTGGAGGAAAGTTCTCTCTAAGCCTACTTTCTGCAGGGTTTTTATCATAAATGAGTGTTCAATTTTTTCAAAAGCTTTCTCTGCATTTATTGAGATGATCGTATGGTTTTTCTCCTTCAGTTTGTTAATATGGTTTGTCACATTGATTGATTTGCGTATATTGAAGGATCCTTGCATTCCTGGAATAAACCCCACTTGATCATGGTGTATGATCCTTTTAATGTGCTGTTGGATTCTGTTTGCTAGTATTTTGGTGAGGATTTTTGCATGTGTGTTCATCAGTGACATTGGCCTGTAGTTTTCTTTCTTTGTGACATCCTTGTCTGGTTTTGGTACCAAGGTGATGGTGGCCTCGTAGAATGAATTTGGGAGTGTTCGTCCCTCGGCCGTATTTTGGAAGAGTTTGAGAAGGATAGGTGTTAGCTCTTCTCTAAATGTTTGATAGAATTGGCCTGTGAAGCCATCTGGTCCTGGGCTTTTGTTTGTTGGAAGATTTTTCATCACAGTTTCAATTTCAGTGCTTGTGATTGGTCTGTTCATATTTTCTATTTCTTCCTGGTTCAGTCTTGGCAGGTTGTGCATTTCTAAGAATTTGTCCATTTCTTCCAGGCTGTCCATTTTATTGGCGTAGAGTTGCTTGTAGTAATCTCTCATGATCTTTTGTATTTCTGCAGTGTCAGTTGTAACTTCTCCTTTTTCACTTCTAATTCTATTGAGTTGAGTCTTCTCCCTTTTTTTCTTGATGAGTCTGGCTAATGGTTTATCTATTTTGTTTATCTTCTCAAAGAACCAGCTTTTAGTTTCATTGATCTTTGCTATCGTTTCCTTCATTTCTTTTTCATGTATTTCTGATCTGATTTTTATGATTTCTTTGCTTCTGGTAACTTTGGGGTTTTTTTGTTCTTCTTTCTCTAATTGCTTTAGGTGCAAGGTTAGGTTGTTTATTCGAGATGTTTCCTGTTTCTTTTTTTTTTTTTCCGTATCTTTATTGGGGTATAATTGCTTTACAATGGTGTGCTAGTTTCTGCTTTATAACAAAGTGAATCAGTTATACATATACAAATGTTCCCGTATCTCTTCCCTCTTGCGTCTCCCTCCCTCCCACCCCTCCAGGCGGTCACAAAGCACCTAGCTGATCTTCCTGTGACATGCGGCTGCTTCCCACTAGCTATCTACCTTACTACGTTTGTTAGTGTGTATATGTCCATGACTCTCTCTCGCCCTGTCACAGCTCACCCTTCCCCCTCCCCATAACCTCAAGTCCGTTCTCTAGGAGGTGTGCGTCTTTATTCCTGCCTTACCCCTAGGTTCTTCATGACATTTTTTTTTTCTTAAATTCCATATATATGTGTTAGCATACGGTATTTGTCTTTCTCTTTCTGACTTACTTCACTCTGTATGACAGACTCTAGGTCTATCCACCTCATTACAGATAGCTCAATTTCGTTTCTTTTTATGGCTGAGTAATATTGCATTGTATATATGTGCCACATCTGCTTTATCCATTCATCCGATGATGGGCACTTAGGTTGTTTCCATCTCCGGGCTATTGTAAATAGAGCTGCAATGAACATTTTGGTACATGACTCTTTTTGAATTATGGTTTTCTCAGGGTATATGCCCAGTAGTGGGATTGCTGGGTCATATGGTAGTTCTATTTGTAGTTTTTTAAGGAACCTCCCTACTGTTCTCCATAGTGGCTGTACCAATTCACATTGCCACCAGCAGTGCAGGAGTGTTCCGTTTTCTCCACACCCTGTCCAGCATTTAGTGTTTGTAGAGTTTTTGAGGATGGCCATTGTGACTGGTGTGAGATGATATCTCATTGTAGTTTTGATTTGCATTTCCCTAATGATTAATGATGTTGAGCATTCTTTCATGTGTTTGTTGGCAGTCTGTGTACCTTCTTTGGAGAAATGTCTATTTAGGTCTTCTGCCCATTTTTGGATTGGGTTGTTTGTTTTTTTTGTCATTGAGCTGCATGAGCTGCTTGTAAATTTCGGCAATTAATCCTTTGTCAGTTGCTTCATTTGCAAATATTTTCTCCCATTCTGAGGGTTGTCTTTTGGTCTTGTTTATGGTTTCCTTTGCTGTGCAAAAGCTCTGAAGTTTCATTAGGTCCCATTTGTTTATTTTTGTTTTTATTTCCAGTTCTCTAGGAGGTGGGTCAAACAGGATCTTGCTGTGATTTATGTCCTAGAGTGTTCTGCCTATGTTTTCCTCTAAGAGTTTGATAGTTCCTGGCCTCCCCTTTAGGTCTTTAATGCATTTTGAGCTTATTTTTGTGTATGGTGTTAGGGAGTGATCTAATCTCATACTTTACCATGTAGCTGTCCAGTTTTCCCAGCACCACTTACTGTAGAGGCTGTCCTTTCTCCACTGTACATTCCTGCCTCGTTTATCAAAGATAAGGTGACCCTATGTGCGTGGGTTTATCTCTGGGCTTTCTATCCTGTTCCATTGATCTATCTTTGTGTTTTTGTGCCGGTACCATACTGTCTTGATTACTGTAGCTTTGTAGTATAGTCTGGAGTCAGGGAGCCTGATTCCTCCAGCTCCGTTTTTCGTTCTGAAGATTGCTTTGGCTATTGGGCGTCTTCTGTGTTTCCATACAAATTGTGAAAGTTTTTGTTCTAGTTCTGTGAGAAATGCCAGTGGTAGTTTGATAGGGATTGCATTGAATCTGTAGATTGCTGTGGGTAGTAGAGTCGTTTTCTCAATGTTGATTCTTCCAATCCAAGAACATGGTATATCTCTTCCTCTATTTGTATCATGCTTAATTTCTCTCATCAGTGTCTTACAATTTTCTGCATACAGGTCTTTTGTCTCCTTAGGTAGGTTTCTTCCTAGATGTTTTATTCTTTTTGTGGCAGTGGTAAATGGGAGTATTTTCTTGATTTCACTTTCAGATTTTTCATCGTTAGTGTATAGTAATGCAAGAGATTTCTGTGCATTAATTTTGTATTCCGCAACTTTACCCGATTCATTGATTAGGTGTAGTACTTTTCTGGTAGCATCTTTAGGATTCTTTATGTATAGTATCATGTCATCTGCAAACAGTGACAGCTTTACTTCTTCTTTTCCGATTTGGATTCCTTTTACTTCCTTTTTTTCTCTGATTGCTGTGCCTGAACCTTGCAAAACTATATTGAATAAAAGTGGTGAGAGTGGGCAACCTTGTCTTGTTGCTGATCTTAGTGGAAATACTTCCAGCTTTTCACCATTGAGGAGGATGTTGGCTGTGGGTTTGTCATATATGGCCTTTCTTATGTGGAGGAAGGTTCTCTCTAAGCCTACTTTCTGCAGGGTTTTTATCATAAATGAGTGTTCAATTTTTTCAAAAGCTTTCTCTGCATTTATTGAGATGATCGTATGGTTTTTCTCCTTCAGTTTGTTAATATGGTTTGTCACATTGATTGATTTGCGTATATTGAAGGATCCTTGCATTCCTGGAATAAACCCCACTTGATCATGGTGTATGATCCTTTTAATGTGCTGTTGGATTCTGTTTGCTAGTATTTTGGTGAGGATTTTTGCATGTGTGTTCATCAGTGACATTGGCCTGTAGTTTTCTTTCTTTGTGACATCCTTGTCTGGTTTTGTTACCAAGGTGATGGTGGCCTCGTAGAATGAATTTGGGAGTGTTCGTCCCTCGGCCGTATTTTGGAAGAGTTTGAGAAGGATAGGTGTTAGCTCTTCTCTAAATGTTTGATAGAATTGGCCTGTGAAGCCATCTGGTCCTGGGCTTTTGTTTGTTGGAAGATTTTTCATCACAGTTTCAATTTCAGTGCTTGTGATTGGTCTGTTCATATTTTCTATTTCTTCCTGGTTCAGTCTTGGCAGGTTGTGCATTTCTAAGAATTTGTCCATTTCTTCCAGGTTGTCCATTTTATTGGCGTAGAGTTGCTTGTAGTAATCTCTCATGATCTTTTGTATTTCTGCAGTGTCAGTTGTAACTTCTCCTTTTTCACTTCTAATTCTATTGAGTTGAGTCTTCTCCCTTTTTTTCTTGATGAGTCTGGCTAATGGTTTATCTATTTTGTTTATCTTCTCAAAGAACCAGCTTTTAGTTTTATTGATCTTTGCTATCGTTTCCTTCATTTCTTTTTCATGTATTTCTGATCTGATTTTCATGATTTCTTTGCTTCTGGTAACTTTGGGGGTTTTTTGTTCCTCTTTCTCTAATTGCTTTAGTTGTAGGGTTAGTTTGTTTCGAGATGTTTTCTGTTTCTTAAGGTGGACTTTTATTGCTCTAAACTTCCCTCTCTGAACTGCTTTTTCTGCGTCCCATGGGGTTTGGGTTGTCGTGTCTCCATTGTCATTTGTTTCTAGGCATTTTTTAATTTCCTGTTTGATTTCTTCAGTGATCATTTCGTTATTCAGTACTGTATTGTTTAGCCTTCATGTGTTTGTATTTTTTATAGATATTTTCTTGTAATTGATATCTAGTGTCATGACATTGTGTTTGGAAAAGATACTTGATACAATTTCAATTTTGTTAAATTTACCAAGGCTTGATTTGTGACCCAAAATATGATCTATCCCAGAGAATGTTTCATGAGCACTTGAGAAAAATGTGTATTCTGTTGTTTTTGGATGGAGTGTCCTATAGATATCAGTTAAATCCATCTTGTTTAATGTAGCATTTAAAGCTTGTGTTTCCTTATTTATTTTCATTTTGAATGATCTGTCCATTGGTGAAAGTGGGGTGTTAAAGTCCCGTAATATAAATGTGTTATTGTCGATTTCCCCTTTTTTGGCTGTTAGTATTTGTCTTATGTATGGAGGTTCTCCTATGTTGGGTGCATAAATATTTACAATTGTTATATCTTCTTCTTGTATCGATCCCTTGATCATTATGTAGTGTCCTTCTTTGTCTCTTTTAATAGTTTTTATTTTAAAGTGTATTTTTTCTGATATGAGAATTGCTACTCCAGCTCTCTTTTTGTTTCCATTTGCATGGAGTATCTTTTTCCATTCCCTTACTTTCAGTCTGTGTATGTCCCTAGGTCTGACGTCGGTCTCTTGTTTTTGTATTCATTCAGGCAATCTGTGTCTTTTGGTGGGAGCTTTTAGTCCATTTACTTTTAAGGTAATTATCGATATGTATGTTCCTGTTCCCATTTTCTAAATTTTTTTGTGCTCGTTATTGTAGGTCTTTTCCTTCTCTTGTGTTTCTTGCCTAGAGAAGTTCCTTTGGCATTTGTTGTAAAGGTGGTTTGGTGGTGCTCAGCTCTCTCAGCTTTTGCTTGTCTGTAAAGGTTTTAATTTCTCCATCAAATCTGAATGAGATCCTTGCTGGATAGAGTAATCTTGGTTGCAGGTTTTTCTCCTTCATCACTTTAAATATGTCCTGCCACTCCCTTCTTGCTTACAGAGTTTCTGCTGAAAGTTCAGCTGTTAACCTTATGGGGATTCCCTGTTGTGTTATTTATTGTTTTTCCCTTGCTGCTTTTAATACGCTTTCTTTCTATTTAATTTTTGACAGTTTGATTAATATGTGTCTTGGCATATGTCTCCTTGGATTATCCTGTATGGGACTCTCTGTGCTTCCTGGACTTGATTAACTATTTCCTTTCCCATATTAGGGAAGTTTTCAACTATAATCTCTTCATTTATTTTCTCAGTCCCTTTCTTTATCTCTTCTTCTTCTGGAACCCATATAATTCGAATGTTGTTGCGTTTAATGTTGTCCCAGACGTCTCTGAGACTGTCCTCAGTTCTTTTCATTCTTTTTTCTTTATTCTGCTCTGCAGTAGTTATTTCTACTATTCTATCTTCCAAGTCACTTATCCGTTCTTCTGCCTCAGTTATTCTGCTATTGATCCCATCTAGAGTATTTTTCATTTCATTTATTGTGTTGTTCATCGTTGTTTGTTTCATGTTTACTTCTTCTAAGTCCTTGTTAAATGTTTCTTGCATTTTGTCCATTCTATTTCCAAGATTTTGGATCATCTTTACTATCATTATTCTTAATTCTTTTTCAGGTAGTCTGCCTATTTCCTCTTTATGTGTTAGGGCTGGTGGGTTTTTATATTGCTCCTTCATCTGCGGTGTGTTTTCTCTGGTGGGTTTTTATATTGCTCCTTCATCTGCGGTGTGTTTTTCTGTCTTCTCATTTTGCTTATCTTACTGTGGTTGGGGTCTCCTTTTTGCAGGCTGCAGGTTCGTAGTTCCCGTTGTTTTTGGTGTCTGCCCCCAGTGGCTAAGGTTGGTTCAGTGGGTTGTGTAGGCTTCCTGGTGGAGGGGACTTGTGCCTGTGTTCTGGTGGATGAGGCTGGATCTTTTGTTTCTTGTGGGCGGGTCCACATCTGGTGGTGTGTTTTGGGGTGTCTGTGGACTTATTATGATTTTAGGCAGCCTCTCTGCTAATGAGTGGGGTTGTGTTCCTGTCTTGCTGGTTGTTTGGCATAGGATGTTCAGCACTGTAGCTTGCTGGTCGTTGAGTGAAGCTGGGTGCTGGCGTTGAGATGGAGATCTCTGGGTGGTTTTTGCCGTTTGATATTATGTAGAGCTGGGAGGTCTCTTGTTGACCAGTGTCATGAAGTTGGCTCTCCCACTTCAGAGGCACAGCACTAACTCCTGGCTGCAGCACCAAGAGCCTTTCATCCACACGGCTCAGGTTAAAACGGAGAAAAAGTAGAGAGAAAGAATTAGTAGAAGTAGGACGAAAGAGAGAAAGAAAGGAAGGAAGGAAGGAAGAAAGAAGAAAAGGAAAGGAAAGAAAGGAAAGGATGGAGGGAGGGACGGAAGGAAGGAAGGAAGGAGGGAAGGAAGGAAAAAAGAAAGAAGATAAAGTAAATAAAATAAAGTAAAACATAGTAAAGTTATTAAAGTTAAAAATAATTATTAAGAAAAAGAATTTAAAAACAACAACAACAAAAAAAACCGGAGGGATAGAACCTTAGGACAAATGGTGGAAGCAAAGCTATACAGACAAAATCTCATACAGAAACATACACATCCACACTCTAGAAAAAGAGGAAAAGGGAATAAAATCATAAATCTTGCTCTCAAAGTCCACCTCCTCAGTTTGGGATGATTCGTTGTCTAAAGGAGGGAAGGAAGGAAAGAAATAAAAGATAAAGTAAAATAAAATAGTTATTAAAATTAAAATTAATTATTAAGGAAAAAATTAAAAAAAAAATGGACGCATAGAACCCCAGGACAAATGGTGGAAGCAAAGCTATACAGACAAAATCTCACACAGAAGCATGCACATACACACTCACAAAAAGAGAAAAAGGGGAAAAAATCATAAATCTTGCTCTCAAAGTCCACCTCCTCAATTTGGGATGATTTGTTGTCTATTCATGTATTCCACAGATGCAGGGTGCATCAAGTTGATTGTGGAGCTTTAATCCGCCGCTTCTGAGGCTTTTGGGAGGTCTGAGGTCTTCTGCAAGTGTTCAGTAGGTGTCCTGTAGGAGTTGTTCCACGTGTAGATGTATTTCTGGTGTATTAACGTGGCTGCAGTTGGAGGCCTCAGTTTCTTGCCCCATGGATCTCTCCATAGGGCTGCTTGAGTGTCCTCATGATATGGAAGCTGGCTTACCCCCGCATGAGTGATCCGGCCCGTGGTCTTCAGGACTGTCGTGGCTTCGGCCTCCGGGGCCCCTCCAGAGCTGGCAGCCTCAGTGAGGCCGCCCTCCCCTCGGGCTCCGGGGCAGTTCCGTGACGGTAGAGGGAAGAGACCCCGAGCCGGGAATTCCAGCTCTGCGGAAATGTGGGCTCCGTTCTCTGAGGTGGGTCTTTTGTAGACAGCATATGTCTTGTTTTTGTATCGATTCAACCAGTCTACGTCTTTTGGATGGAGCATTTAATCCATTTATATTTAAGGTGATTATCAGTATGTATGTTCTTATTGCCATTTTGTTAATTGTTTTCGATTTGTTTTTGAAAGTCTTTATTTTCCTTTCTTTCCTCTTTGTTCTTTTGTCTTCTGATTTGATGACTATCATTAATGTTGTATTTGGACTCCTTTTTCTTTTTTGTGTGTATATGTATTGCAGATTTTTGGTTTGCAATTGCCATGAGGTTTGATATAGCAGACTATACATATACGTGATTGTTTTAAGTTGTTGATGTCTTAATTTCAAATGCATTTCAAATATTCTGAATTTGTACTCTCCTTCTCTCCTGATTACTGGATTAGATATCATATATTACATCTAATTGTTTTTTTGTTTTTTGTTATTTTTTTTTTTGCCGTACGTGGGCCTCTCACTGCTGTGGCCTCTCTGTTGCGGAGCACAGGCTCCAGATGCGCATGCTCAGCAGCCATGACTCACGGGCCCAGCCACTCCGCGGCATGCGGGATCGTCCTGGACTGGGGCAAGAACTCGTGTCCCCTGCATCGGCAGGCGGACTCTCAACCACTGCGCCACCAGGGAAGCCCCGTCTAATTGTTTTGTGTATCCCTTAACTGCTTATTGTGGACATAGATGATTTTATTACTTTTATCTTTTGACCTTCCTACTAGTTTCTGTGTGGACAAAAAGCATTTCCTCTAAGATCAGGAACAAGACAAGGATGTCCACTATCACCACTTTTATTCAATATAGTTTTGGAAGTCCTAGGCACAGCAATCAGAGAAGAAAAAGAAATAAAAGGAATCCAAATTGGAAAAGAAGTAAAACTGTCACTGTTTGCAGATGACATGATGCTATTACTAGAAAATCCTAAAGATGTTACCAGAACTACTAGGTCTCATCAATGAATTCAGTAAAGATGCAGTATACAAAATTAATACACAGAAATCTGTTGCATTTGTATACCTTAAAGATCTGAAAGAGAAATTAAGGGAATAATCCCGTTTATCATCGCATGCAGGAGAATAAAATACCTGGGAATAAACCTGCCTAAGGAGACAAAAGACCTGTATGCAGAAAACTATAAGACATTAAGAAATAAATTGAAGACGACACAAACAGATGGAAAGATACACTGTTTTCGTGGACTGTTAGAATCAACAGTAGTCAATGTTAAAATGACTGTTCTACTCAAGGCAATCTACAGATAAAATGTTATCCCTATCAAATTACCAATGGCATTTTTCATAGAACTAGAAAAAAAAATCTTAAATTTGTATGGAAACACAAAAGACCCTGAGTAGCCAAAGCAATCTCGAGAAAGAAAAATAGAGCTGGAGGAATCAGGCTCCCTGACTTCAGACTGTACTACAAAACTGCACTCATCAAAACAGTATGGTACTGGCATAAAAACAAATATAGATCAATGAACAGGATAGAAGATCCAGAAATAATCCCACACACCTATGGACAGTTAATTTACAACAAAGGTGACAAGAATATACAATGGAGAAAAGACATTCTCTTCAGTAACTGGTGCTGGGGAAACTGGGCAGCTACATGTAAAAAAATGAAGTTAGAACATTCTCTAACACCACATACAAAAATAAACTCAAAATGGATTAAAGACCTAAATGTAAGAACGGATACTATAAAACTCCTAGAGAAAAACATAGGCAGAACACTCTTTGATACAATTTGCAACAATACCTTTTTGGATCTGTCTCCTAGAGTAATGAAAATAAAAACAAAAAGAAACAAGGACCTAATTAAACTTCAAAGCTTTTGCACAGCAAAGGAAACCATAATCAAAACAAAAAGATAACCTACAGAATGGGAAAAAATATTTGCAAATGATGTGACTGACAAAAGATTAATTTCCAAACTATACAAAGAGCTCATACAGCACAATATCAAGAAAACAAACAACCCAATCAAAAAATGGGCAGAAGATCTAAATAGACATTTCTCCAAAGAAGACATACAGATGGGCAAAAGGCGTATGAAAAGGTGCTCAACATCACTAATTATTAGAGAAATTCAAATCAAACCACAGTGAGGTATCACCTCACACTGGTCAGCATCAACATTAAAAAGTCTACAAGTAACAAGTGCTGAAGAAGGTGTGGAGAAAAAGGAACCCTTGTACACTGTTGGTGGGAATGTAAATTGGTGCAGCCACAATGGAGCAAAGGTATGGAGGTTCCTTAAAAAACTAAAAATCGAGTTACCATATGATCCAGTGATCTAGTCCTGAGCATATATCCAGAGAAAACTGATTCGAAAAGATACATGCATCTCAATGTTCATTGCAGCACTATTTACAATAGCCAAGACATGGAAGCAACCTAAATGTCCATCAACAAATGGATGGATAAAGAAGATGTGGTATATATATATACACAGTGGAATATTACGCAGCCATAAAAAAGAATGAAGTAATGCCATTTGCAGCAACATGAATGGACCTAGAGATTATCATACTGAGTGAAGTAAGCCAGACAGAGAAGGAAACATATCCATATGATATCACTTATGTGGAATCCAAAAAGTGGATTACACTTGTATCCAAAAAGTGGATACAAGTGAACTTATGTACAAAACAGAAATAGACCCACAGACATAGAATGAAAACTTATGGTTACCAAAGGGGAAAGGGTGGGATAAATTAGGAGTTTGGGATCAACAATATACTGCTATATATAAAATAGATAACCAACAAGGACCTACTGTTGCACAGGGAACTATACTTATTTTTTTTGTAATAAACTATAAGGGAAAATAATCTGAAAAAAGAATAGATATGTATATATATATATGTATAACTGAATTACATCGCTGTACACCTGACACTAATACAACATTGTAAATCAACTATACTTCAATTAAAAAGAAAGTCAATAACAAGTGGTGAAGATGTGGAGAAATTGAAACACTGCTGGTGGGATTTTAAAATGGTCAGCTACTTTGGAAAACAGTTTGGCATTTCCTCAAAATGTTAAACATAGAGTTGCCATACTACCCTGGAATTTCTTTCCTAGAAAAATTCTCCAAGAGAAATAAAAATATATGTTTATACAAAGACTTGAAGGTGAATGTTCATTGCAGCATTATTTACAATAGCCAAAATAGTGGAAACAACCCAAGTGTCCACCAACTGTTGAACAGATGAACAACATATGGTATATCCTTACAGTGGAATATTATTCAGCCATGAGAGGGAAATAAGTACTATGCATGCTATACCATGGATGAACCTCAAAAATATTATGCACAGTTAAGGAAGCCAGACACAAAGACCACATATTTGTTTGGCCAGGAAGTTCATTTGGGTTTTTCATAAGATCGTAGGGAAAAACCCAAACGAACTTTTTGGCCAACTCAATATATGATTCCATTGGTATGAATTGTCCAGAGAAGTCACTGATCTAGAGACAGGGCACTGGAAGTGAGAGTTGAGTACATGGTCATGATGTTTCCTTTGGGGTGATGAAAATATTTAAAATTAAATTGTGGTGATGGTTGCACACCTCTGTAAATATACTAAAAAAAATCGTTGAAGTGTACACTTAAAACAGGTGAGTTTTATTGTATGTAAATTATATGTCAGGAAGCTGTTTTTTCAAAAACTGTCTTTCATTTATCCTTTTCTCCCTTTTTTCCTCCTTTCCTGCTTTCTTTTCTTCCCTTCCTTACTTTTTCTTTTCTCCTCTTTCCCCAACTCTTAAACACAGATGAGCATTTAAAACATAAATGTTCAGCAAGCATCCATGCTACTACTCCTCGAGTCATACATTGAATATTTCTAGCTGCTCAGAGGGCTCCCAACATACAAGTGCCAGCTATCCTCACTTCTACTGGAGTCACTTTCTCATTTTTAAAAAAATATTCTTAATACTGTGTGTTTATGACTCTATTTCTGGGTCTATTCTCACAACCATGATGTTGAATGAAAGAAACCAGACACAAAAGTATGCATAATGTGTGAATATCTGTATCTATACCTATCTATTTGAAAAACAAGCAAACATAACGTTTAGTGTTTAGGGATGCACACAGTGAAAGTGTCTTGGAGTTGATCATTCTAAGGCAATTTTACATGGTAACCAGTGGGCCTTTTCAATATGTAAATTCAAACCTTAATTTATCTCTGGAAAGTTTTCTTGGATTATACTTTTAAATATTTGTTCTGTTTCTTTGTTTTGTTTTCCTTCTTCAGGGATTCCTAGTATATGTATGTTGGCTCTTCTTTGCCTGTCTCCTGTTTAAACCATTTTCTCTCTGATCCTTTTCTTAATCTCATTTAAAATTTTTCTTTGTTATTTTCCTGCTTTTCTTTGATCGTCCTTATAAAATTTCTATTTGATTGTATTCCCCTTTGGGCATTTTGAAATTTAGTCTTTATTTCTGATATGACTTTATATTTTGCTTCCTTTCCATTCTTCAATCAACTCATGTTTTATTTCTTATTTCTTTGCCTATTTCTTTTAAGTTTTGAATTTTTGATGCAAGGTGTTTTTCAAATCTTTATGCACTTGTTTTAGGCTAATACAGATTGGACTGTTGTGTTACAGTTTTCTTCTGTTTTATGGTTTTAGGGAGGTTTTCATCAGCTGAAATGTTCTGACTCCTCTTTTCTGTTTTCTTCTCATTTTAGCTTTTTATAGATTAAAACTACATATGTGTGCATTCCATGAACAATATTGGTACATTTGGTGAGTTACAAAATTCACACTTCAAGAATCCCCTCTCTCTCTCCTGGCAATGTAGCTAAGTGCATTTTCCTTAATAGATGGCTTGGGGGAAGGATATACATGTGAGGGGGAATTTTATGCATCCTTTGACTTTTTGTCTTTTTTCTCTTCGAAGGTGCTATGTTTCCCTCTCTTGTATATATATTTTTTCCTTTTACCATCCAGGCTTCAGAAGTGATTCCTCCTCTTTTTTTCTAGCATTTTTTTGTGAGGATGTTCAAATATACAGAAAAGTTGAAGTAATTTTCCAGCCAACACACATATACTTATCACTTAGATTCTACAGCTAACATTTTACAGTTTTCACTTATCATATTGGTGAAACTATGCCTCTGTCCATCCGTTAATCCATTTTATTTTTGATGCATTTCAAAGTAAATTGTCCACATTACTGCATTTCCCCTTAAATGCTTTATCATGAATATCATTAAATAGAACACAATATTTTTTTACAATTGCTAATGTAAAATATACATACAAAGAAATGCACAAATACTTAGTATATATTTGCTAAGTTTTAATAATTGCATAGATCTGTGTAACCTAAACCACTATCGAGATATAGAACATCACCAGCACCCTAGACAGTTTCCTTATTCCACTTTCCAGTAAATCCTCTACCCCATACTGACAGAGATAACATCATTCTGCTTTTTCCACCATGGATTAATTTTGTTTATTCTAGAATTTCATATTAATTAAACCATACAGTATGTATGTTTTTGTGTAGGCTTATTTCACTCAGCATGTTTTTGAGATTCATCCATTGCTGTTTTTGTTTTGTCAGTAATTCATTCCTTTTTATTTCTGAGTAGTAGTCTATTGTGTGAGTATAGCAAAGATTGCTTATTTATTCTCCTCATGGCCTTTTGTATTGTTTCCAATTTGAGGCTATTAGGAAAAAGCTGCTATGAACATTCTTGTGCATGTATTTTTGCATACATGTGTTCCATTTCTGTTAGGTAAAGTGAGGTGTGGAATTGATGAGACATAGGGTATTGAGCTTTACAGGAAACTGGCTGACCTTTATCCAAAGTAGTTGTACAATTTTACACTCCTATCAAAAATGTTAAAGGATTCTGTTGGTCTGCAACATTGCCAAGATTTAATTTTGTCATCTTTTAAATTTTAGCCATTTGTAAGTCTTCTTTTGTGAAATTCAAAACTTCTGCCCTATTTCCTTGAGTTATTTCTCTTTATGCTATTGAGTTGTAGAAATTCATACATTTTGGTACCATTCCTTTGTCAGATATAGGTTTGCAAACGTTTATTCCTAGTCTTTGGCTTACCTGTTAAATTTATATATGTATCTTTGAAGAGCATAAACTTAACTGTGATAGTCTAATTAATCTGTTTTATCTCTGATGCTTAATGTTTCCTTGACCTGCCTAGGAGATTTTTGCCTACATTCAAGTCATGAAGATATTCTAAGTTTTCCTTTAAAAGCTTTATGATTGTAACTTTTATGTTTAGATCTACAATCCATCTCAAGTTAAATTTTATGTATACTGGAGATAGGGGTTGATGTTCTTTTTTTTTTCCCCTATGGGCATCCAGTTATTCCAACAATATCTGTTGAAAACCTTTCCTTTCCCCATTGGATTATTCAGGCAACTTTGTTGAAAATCAACTGATAATATAAGTTAGGGGTCTATTTCTGGCTCTCTATTCTGGTCCATTGATCTATTTATTTATACTTATATACACTATATGTACTCTACTATAGTATCAAACTGTCTTGATTTCTGTAATGTTCTAGTAACTCTTGAAATTGAGTAGTTAATTCCTTCAAGTGTATCTTTCTTCAGCTTTACTTTGTATATTATAGGTTCTTTGCACCTACACATACATTTTAGAATCAGCTGGTTAATTTCTGCAGTATGGCTGGTGGGATTTTCATTAGGATTATGTTGAATCTATGAATTAATTTGAGGAAAATGGATATGGATCAACAATATTGAACCCTCCAACCCATGTGTGTGGTGTATCTCTCATCTTATTTAAACTTCCTTTAATTTCTCTCAGCAAGGATTTATGGGTTTTAGTGCACAGGTCTTTAGTTAATTTATTCCAAAGTAGTTTGTGTTTTTGTTGCTGTTCTTGTAAGTGCAGTTTTAAAAATTTCATTGCTAATTATTAGCTGCTGGTGCATAAAACACAATTGAGTTTTTAAAATATTAATCTTACATACTGTGACTGCAAAATTCACTCATTAATTTTGTTAGTTTTTTTGTAGATTCCTTAGGATTTTCTGTGTAAATAATCATGCCATTTGAAAATTGAAACAGATTTACTTTTTCCTTTCTGATCTTTATATCTTTCATCTCATTTTCTTGCCTTATTAGAATGGCTAGGACTTCCAGTTCCAATAGAAGTAGTATGAGTGAACAACTTTGTCTTGTTTCTGATCTTAGGGGGAAATATTAAATATTTCATCATTAATATGATATTAGTTGTATGTTATTTGGAGATGCCCTTGATCGCTCTGAAGAAGTTTCCTCTACTCCTAGCTTGCTGAGAGTTTTTGTCATGGAAGGGTGTTGCTTTTTTTTTTTTTCCCCCTAAAAAATAATCCTTCTCTCCTAGAAACAATGCCTTTCAAAGCTGCCACTTGAATCCCATAAACTTTAATGTCCCTTCCTTTTGGTTATATTACTCTGATCTGTAAAACTGTTTTTCAGAATTTTAAATTATTTAACAGCTTCATTGACATGTAATTCACATACCATATAATTCACCCATTTAAATTGTTCAATTCAGTGGTTGTTAGTATATTCACAGACAAGTACAACCATCACCACAGACAATTTTTAGAACATTTTCATCACCTTAAGAAGAAACATGATATCCTTTAGCTATCACACTTATCCCTCCATTCCTTGTCCCCTGCCCTAAGCAACAACTAATCTACTTTCTGTCTCCATAGACATCCCTATTCTGGACTTTCTCATGAATGAAACAGAGTGTGGTCTTTTGTGACCTGCTTCTTTCTCTTAGCAGAGTGTTTCCTAGGGTCATCTATACTGTAGCATATATCAGTACTCCATTCCTTTTAATGGCCACATAATATTTCATTGTTTGAATATACCGTATTTTGTTAATCCATTCATCCACTGATGGACACTGGGTTGTTTCTACCTTTTGCCTATTGTGAATAATGCTGCTATAAACATTCATGTAGAAATTTCTGTGTGGACATGTATTTTTACTTCTCGTGTTCTATTTCCTAGAGTGGAATCCTGGGTGATATGGTAATCTTCTGTTTAATTGTTTGAGGAAATACTAGATTGTTTTCCTAAGTGTTGGGCTACTTTTACACTCCCAATGGCAGTGTATCAGTGTTCAAATTTCTCCACAACCTCACCAACAATTATTATCTGACTTTTCAATTCTAGTCATCCTGCTGGGCACGAAGTGGTATCTCATTGTGATTTTGATTTGCATTTTCTTTATGACTAATGATGTTGAGCATTGTTTCGTGTGCTTGTTTGCCACTTGTGTCTCTTCTTTGGAGAAATGTCTATTCACATCATTTGCCCATTTAAAAAACTGGATTGGGGGAGGAGCTTCGAGATGGTGGAAGAGTAAGATGCGGAGACCACCTTCCTCCCCACAAATACATCAGAAATACATATGCATATGGAACAACTCCTACAGAACACCTACTGAACGCTGGTAGAAGACCTCAGACCTCCCAAAAGACAAGAAACTCCCCACGTACCTGGGTAGGGCAAAAGAAACCAAAAAACAGAGACAAAAGAATAGGGACGGGACCTGCACCAGTGGGAGGGAGTTGTGAAGGAGGAAAGGTTTCCACACACTGGGAAGCCCCTTCGCAGATGGAGACTGCGGGAGGCAGAGAGGGGGAGCTTTGGAGCCACGATGGAGAGCGCAGCAATGGGTGTGGAGGGCAAAGTGGAGAGATTCCCGCACAGAGGATCGATGCCAACCAGCGCTCACCAGCCCGAGAGACTTGTCTGCTCACCCGCCTGGACAGGTGGGGGCTGGGAGCTGAGGCTTGGGCTTCAGTCGGATCCCAGGGAGAGTACTGGGGTTGGCGGCATGAACAGAGCCTGAAGGAGGCTAGTGCACCACAGCTAGCCGGGAGGGAGTCCGGGAAAAAGTCTGGATCTGCCTAAGAGGCAAGAGACTTTTTCTTGCCTCTTTGTTTCCTGGTGCCGAGGAGAGGGGATTCAGAGCGCTGCTTAAAGGAGCTCCAGAAATGGGCGCGAGCCGCGGCTATCAGCACGGACCCCAGAGACGGGCATGAGATGCTAAGGCTGCTGCTGCCACCACCAAGAAGCCTGTGCACAAGCACAGCTCACTCTCCACACCTCCCCTCCCAGGAGCCTGTGCAGCCCACCACTGCCAGAGTCCTGTGATCCAGGGACAACTTCTCCGGGAGAACGCACAGTGCGCCTCAGGCTGATGCAATGTCACGCCAGCCTCTGCTGCTGCAGGCTCGCCCCGCATCCGTACCCCTCCCTCCCCCTGGCCTGAGTGAGCCAGAGCCCCCGAATCAGCTGCTCCTTTAATCCCGTCCTGTCTGAGCGAAGAACAGGCACCCTCAGGCAACCTACACGCAGAGGTGGGTCCAAATCCAAAGCTGAACACTGGGAGCTGTGCGAACAAAGAAGAGAAAGGGAAATTTCTCCCAGCAGCCTCAGGAGCAGCAGATTAAATCTCCATAATCAACTTGATGTACCCTGCATCTGTGGAATACCTGAATAGACAACCAATCATTCCAAATTGAGGAGGTGGACTTTGGAAGCAATGATATATATATATTTTTTTCCCTTATTCTCTTTTTGTGAGTGTGTATGTATATGCTTCTGTGTGTGATTTTGTCTGTATAGCTTTGCTTTTACCACTTGTCCTAGGGTTCTGTCCTTTTTTTTTATTACTTAAAAAATTCGTTTTTTCTTAATAATTATTTTTTATTTTAATAACTTTATTTTATTTTACTTTATTTTATCTTCTTTCTTTCTTTTTTTTCCCCCTTTTATTCTGAGCCATGTGGATGACAGGCTCTTGGTGCTCCAGCCAGGTGTCAGGGCTGTGCCTCTGAGATGGGAGAGGCTGCCTAAATCATAATAAGGCCACAAACACCCCCAAACACACCACCAGATGTGGACCTGCCCACAAGAAAGACAAGATCCAGCCTCATCCACCAGAACACAGGCACCAGTCCCCTCCACCAGGAAGCATACACAACCCACTGAACCAACCTTAGCCACTGGGGACAGACACCAAACACAATGGAACTATGAACCTGCAGCCTGCAAAAAGGAGACCCCAAACACAGTAAGATAAGCAAAATGAGAAGACAGAAAAACACACCACAGATGAAGGAGCAATATAAAAACCCACCAGTCCTAACAAATGAAGAGGAAATAGGCAGTCTACCTGAAAAAGAATTCAGAATAATGATAGTAAAGATGATCCAAAATCTTGGAAATAGAATACACAAAATGCAAGAAACATTTAACAAGGACCTAGAAGAACTAAACATGAAACAAACGACGAACAACACAATAAATGAAATGAAAAATACTCAAGATGGGATCAATAGCAGAATAACTGAGGCAGAAGAACGGATAAGTGACTTGGAAGATAGAATAGTAGAAATAACTACTGCAGAGCAGAATAAAGAAAGAAATGAAAAGAACTGAGGACAGTCTCAGAGACGTCTGGGACAACATTAAACGCAACAACATTCGAATTATAGGGGTTCCAGAAGAAGAAGAGAAAAAGAAAGGGACTGAGAAAATATATGAAGAGATTATAGTTGAAAACTTCCCGAATATGGGAAAGGAAATAGTTAATCAAGTCCAGGAAGCACAGAGAGTCCCATACAGGATAAATCCAAGGAGAAACACGCCAAGACACATATTAATCAAACTGTCAAAAATTAAATAGAAAACATATTAAAAGCAGCGAGGGAAAAACAACAAATAACACACAAGGGAATCCCCATAAGGTTGACAGCTGACCTTTCAGCAGAAACTCTGCAAACCAGAAGGGACTGGCAGGACATATTTAAAGTGAAGGAGGAAAACCAACCAAGATTACTCTACCCAGCAAGGATCTCATTCAGATTTGATGGAGAAATTAAAAGCTTTACAGACAATCAAAAGCTAAGAGAATTCAGCACCACCAAACCAGCTTTACAACAAATGCTAAAGGAACTTCTCTAGGCAGGAAACACAAGAGAAGGAAAAGGCATACAATAATAAACCCAAAACAATTAAGAAAATGGTAATAGGAACATACATATTGATAATTACCTTAAAAGTAAATGGATTAAATGCTCCAACCAAAAGACACAGACTGGCTGAATGGATACAAAAACAAGACCCGTATATATGCTGTCTACAAGAGACCCACTTCAGACCTAGGGACACATACAGACTGAAAGTAAGGGAATGGAAAAAGATATTCCATGCAAATGGAAATGAGAAGAAACCTGGAGTAGCAATTCTCATATCAGACAAAATAGACTTTAAAACAAAGACTATTACATTAGACAAAGAAGGACACTACATAATGATCAAGGGATTAATCCAAGAAGAAGATATAACAATTGTAAATATTTATTCACCCAACATAGGAGCACCTCAATATATAAGGCAAATACTAACAGCCATAAAAGGGGAAATCGACAGTAACACAATCAGAGTAGGGGACTTTAACACCCCACTTTTACCAATGGACAGATCATCCGAAATGAAAATAAATAAGGAAACACAAGCTTTAAATGATACATTAAACAAGATGGACTTAATTGATATTTATAGGACATTCCGTCCAACAACAACAGAATACACATTCTTCTCAAGTGCTTATGGAACATTCTCCAAGATAGATCATATCTTGGGTCACAAATCAAACCTTGGTAAATTTAAGAAAATTGAAATCATATCAAGTATCTTTTCTGACCACAATGCTATGAGACTAAATATCAATTACAGGGAAAAATCTGTAAGAAATACAAACACATGGAGGCTAAACAACACACTACTTAATAACCGAGAGATCACTGAAGAATTCAAAGAGGAAATCAAAAAATACCTAGAAACAAATGACAGTGAAAACACAACGACCCAAAACCTATGGGATGCAGCAAAAGCAGTCCTAAGAGGGAAGTTTACAGCCATAAAAGCCTACCTTAAGAAACAAGAAACATCTGAAATAAACAATCTAACCTGACACCTAAAGCAATTAGAGAAAGAAGAACAAAAAACCCCCAAAGTTAGCATAAGGAAAGGAATCATAAAGATCAGATCTGAAATAAATAGACATTTCTCCAAAGAAGTTATACAGATTGCCAACAAACACATGAAAGAATGCTCAACATCATTAATCATTAGAGAAATGCAAATCAGAACTACAATGAGATATCATCTCACACCAGTCAGAATGGCCATCATCAAAAAATCTACAAACACTAAATGCTGGACAGGGTGCGGAGAAAAGGGAACCCTCTTGCACTGTTGGTGGGAATGTTAATTGATACAGACACTATGGAGAACAATATGGAGGTTCCTTAAAAAACTAAAAATAGAACTACCGTATGACCCAGCAATCCCACTACTGGGCGTATACCCTGAGAAAACCATAATTCAAAAAGAGTCATGTACCAAAATGTTCATTGCAGTTCTATTTACAATAGCCAGGACATGGAAGCAACCTAAGTGTCCATCATCAGATGAATGGATAAAGAAGATGTGGCACATATATACAATGGAATATTACTCAGCCATAAAAAGTAATGAAACTGAGTTATTTGTAGTGAGGTGGATGGACCTAGAGACTGTCATACAGAGTGAAGTAAGTCAGAAAGAGAAAAACAAATACCATATGCTAACACATATATATATGGAATCTAAAAAGAAAAGAAGAAAGAAGGTCAGAAGAACCTAGGGGCAAGATGGGAATAAAAATGCAGACCTACTAGAGAATGGACTTGAGGATATGAGGAGGGGGAAGGGTAAGCTGGGACAAAGTGATAGAGTGGCATGTACATATATACACTACCAAACGTAAAATAGATAGCTAGTGGGAAGCAGCCGCATAGCATAGGGAGATCAGCTCTCAGCTCGGTGCTTTATGACCACCTAGAGGGGTGGGATAGGGAGGGTGGGAGGGAGGGAGATGCAAGAGGGAAGAGATATGGGGACATATGTATATGTATAACTGATTCACTTTTGTTATTAAGCAGAAACTAACACACCATTGTAAAGCAAGTATACTCTAATAAAGATGTTTAAAATAAAAAAAAAAACTGGATTATTTTTCTTTTTATTATTGTAATAGTTACTTATGTATTCTAAATACAAATCCCTTATTAGATATATGCAAAAATGTTCTCCCATTTTGTGGGCTGTCTTTTCACTCTCTTGTTTCTTTTGAAACACAAACCTTTTAAATTTTTATTTAGTCCAACTTCCGTATTTTCCCTTTTACCATTTTTACTTTTATTGCCATAGCTAAGAATCTCTTACCATAGCTAAGAGTCTCTTACCAAGTCCAAGGTCATGAAGAATTTTTTAATTTTATTTTTTATTGTGGTAAATTATGCATAACATAAAATTTTGCATTTTAACCATTTTAAGTGGACTTTTCAGTGGCATTAAGTACATTCACATTGTTGTTCAACCATCACCATTACCCATCTCCAGAACTTTTTCATCAAACCAAACAGAAACTCTGTCCCCATTAAACAGTAACTCCCTATACTCCACTCCCCCATCCCTGGTAAACACTGTTCTACTTTTTGTCTCTATGCATTTGACTATTCTAGGTACCTCAGATAGGTAGAGTTATACAATATGTGTCCTTTTTTATCTGGCTTATTTCACTTAGTATTGTCTTCAAGGCTTATCTATGTTGTAGCATATATTAGAATTTCCTTATTTCTTAAAGCTGAATAATATTCCAGTGTATGCATATCACATTTTGTTGATCAGTTCATCTGTTGATAGATATTTGTGTTGTTTCTTCCTGTTGGCTATTTTGAATAATGCTGCTGTGAACATTGTTGTACAAATATCTGTTTGAGTCCCAGGTTTCAAGTCTTTTGTATATATACCCAAAGTAGAATTGCTGGATCAAATGGCAAATCAATGTTTAATTTTTTGAGGAACTGCAAGGTCATCAGGATTTACATCTCCATTTTCTTCTTGGAGTTTTATAGTTTTTGCTCTTACATTTAGGTCTTTGATCCATTTTCAGTTAACTTATATGTATACATGGTATGAGGTAAAGTTCTAATTTCATTGTTTTGCATGTGGCTATCCAGTTGTCCTATTACCATTGTTGAAAAGACTATTCTATCCCCACTAAATGGTGTTGGCAACCTTACAGAAAATCAGTTGACCACAGATGTATGAGTTTATTTCTAGACTCACAATCTGTTACACTGATCTATATATCTATCCTGGTACTAGTTTTGAAACTGGGAAATGTGAGTCCTTTTACTTTTTTCTCTATTTTCAGGATTATTTTGGCTCTTCTGATTCCTTTGCAATTCCATGTGAATTTTAGAATCACCTCATCATTTGTATAAAGAAGTCAGCTAGAGTTCTCTTAGGGATTGCACTGAATCTGGAGATCAGTTTGGGGAATACTGCTATCTTAACAATATTGTCTTGATCCTTGAAAGTGGTAAGCTTTTCCATTTATTTAGATCTTCTTTAACTGCTTTCAACAATGCATTGTATTTTTCAGAGTATAAATTTTGCACTTCTTTTGTTAAATTTATTCCAAAGTACCTTATTCTTTTTGATGCTATTATAAAAGAAATTCCTTTTATAATTTCATTTTCAAATAGACCATTGCAAGTGTATAGAAATACAGTTAATTTTTGTACATGATCTTGATCCTGAAACCTTGCTGAACTCATTTCTTAGTTCTAAAAGTTGTCAGTGGGTTCCTTAGAATTTTCTATGTATAGGATCATACCATCTGTGACTAGAAATACTTTCATTTCTTCCTTTCCAAACTAAATGTCTGTTCCTTACTTTTCCTGTTTAATTGCCCAGGATAGAACCTCCTGTACAATGTTGAATAGAAGTGGTGAAATCATAAATCCCTGTCTCATTCCTGATCTTACGGGAAATGATAGTCTTTCATCAAGTATGATGTTACCTGAGGGTTTTTTGTAGATGTGTTTTATTAGGTTGAATAAATTCCCTTGTATTTCTAGTTTGTTGAGTACTTTCAATCATGAAAGGATGTTCAATTTTGTCAAATGCTTTTTCTACATCTATTGAGATTATAAGGTGATTTTTGTTTTTATTCTATTGATATGATGTATTACATGAATTGATTTTCAGATGTTAACCAAACCTTGCATTCCTGGGATAAATCCCGCTTTGTCAAGGTGTATAATTTATTTTATATGTTTGCTGAATTTAGTTTGCTAGTGTGTTCTAGAGGATTTTGCTTCCATATTCATAAGAGATATTGGTGTGACGTTTTCTTGTACTGTCTTTGTCTACTGTTATTATTGGAATAATACTTGTTTCAGAAGGATTTGGGAAGTTTTACTGCCTCTTCTATGTTTGGAAGACTTTGTGAAGGATTGGTTGGTATTAATTCTTGTAATGTTTGGTAGAATTTAGCAGTGAAGCCATATCAGCCTAGGCCTATCTTTGTGGTTAGTTTTGAAAAATTATTGTTTTGAAAAATTATCTATTCAATATTTCTACTTGCTATAGGTCTATTCAGATTGTCTCTTTCTTCTTGAGTCAGTTTCAGTAACTTGGGTCTTCCTAAGAATTTGTCCATTTCACCTAAGTTAATTTGTTGGCAAATAATTGTTCATGGTATTCCTTCATAATTATTTTTACATCTGTAAGATTAGTACTAATGTCCCTCTTTCAATTCTGATTCTAGTAATTTGATTCTTCTCTTTTCTTCTTTGTCAAACTACCTAAAGGTATATCAGTTACGCTGAACTTTTCAAAGAGCCAGATTTTTGTTTCATTAATTATCTCTATTGTTTTCTGTTCATTGTTTCATTTTTTCCTGCTCTCATCTTCATTGTTTCCTTTCTTCTATTTGTAGGTTTAATTTGTTCTGCTTTTTCCAGTGTCTTAGGGTGGAAGTTTAAGTTATTGATTTGAGATCTTTCGTTTTTCTTAGTGTAGGCATTTACAGATACAAATTTGTCTCTAAGAACTGCTTTAGCTGCATCTCATAAGATTTGGTATATTGTGTCTTCATTTTTATTCATTGAAAAGTATTTTCTGATTTTCTGTTTGATTTCTTCTTTGACCCATTGGTTATTTAGGACCACTAGTCATTAGAATATATATGTTAGAATATCTGTATATACACATAACATATATATATTTCCATTCATATTTCTATTCTTTGAATGATTACTCATGAAATTTTTAACATCCGTATTAAACATTTATATTTAACAATGACTTATACCTCCACTTGAAAAATACAAGAATGTGAAAACATTATTTCTGATCACTTGCCTCTAAAATTCCATGTGATTGTTACCCATTATTTTACTTTAGTCCTTATTTTTAACTTCATGAATTAGGCATTAATGTTTTTCTTGCTTTTAAAATTATATTTACATATACATTGCTAGTTTATTTCTTCATCACTCTTCCGAAAGTATATCCTTTTAGAGTTTGCTTTAGTAAAAGCTTGATATGGTAAACACTTAATTTTTGTTTTACCGAAAAATAGCTTTATTTTCATTCTTGAAATGTGGTCAAGTGGGTTAACAACTATTCTTCCAGCATGTAAAGATGTTATTTCATAAATTTTACTCATTAATATATTATTTTTATTAATTTCCAATGAATAAAAGTCAAGACACAATATACAAAAATTTATGATTATAGTAATATAATTATATTTGTTATAATAACATTATTTCATTAATTTTTTTTAACACAATATCACTCTTTTCTATTTTCCTGCTTTTAAGATCTGCTTTTAGTCTCTGCTTTAGTCCTGCAGTTTCACTCTGATGTTTTTAGGAATGTATTTCATTAGTCCTAGAAAATGATCTTCAAGTATTGCCTTTGCCCCACTGTCCCTATTCTTTTCTGGGACTCCGATCAGACCCATTTAAATCTGAGTCTGTCCTCCACTTCTCTTAGTTATTTTTATTTATTTATTTATTAACATCTTTATTGGAGTATAATTGCTTTACAATGGTGTGTTAGTTTCTGCTTTATAACAAAGTGAATCAGTTATACATATACATATGTTCCCATATCTCTTCCCTCTTGCGTCTCCCTCCCACCCTCCCTATCCCATCCCTCTAGGTGGTCATGAACCACCGAGCTGATCTCCCTGTGCTATGCGGCTGCTTCCCACTAGCTATCTATTTTACATTTGGTAGTATATATAAGTCCATGCCACTCTCTTTAGTTATTTTAAATTAAACTTTTTCCATGTTAAAAAGAAAAAAATATTGTTTCCACCTTGTTCACAGCTTGGAAAAGTGTCTGGAGGAGTATATAAACAACTGCCCTTGGGATGGGAGCAGAAGTTCAGGTGGAGTCCCTGAAGACAGGGAAATGTAAGAGTGCCCCTCAAGGGCCACTGAATTCAGGAGGTCTCTAATCATGCTTGAGTGTGAGTCTTTCAAAGAGGTACTACCCGAGCCTGACGTGTAGAGGTTGGTCAGGTGGAAGCACATCTTCTTGATGCATTCCACTTCCTGCTGTAGGAAGTGGTGCTTTCAGAAGTCACAGACACGAGGAGCTGTGCTGTCAGAGCCCAGAGGATGCAGATCTATTAGGGCCAGCTTCAGTTCTTCTCCTCTAAGGCATCCAAGGTGCAACCTGACTCATCTTGAGATGGCTTCTGTTTATCCTCAAAGAAGGCACCATCACTAAACTAGTTTTGCAAGGAGGCATTGGTGCCTTTGTGCTTCTGCCCTGACAACTTCCAGAAGTGGCACACACCCTTTAGAGGGCCACATTGTTGCAATTAAAATAGTAGCCCAGGGACTTCCCTTGTGGTGCAGTGGTTAAGAATCTGCCTGCCAATGCAGGGGACACAGGTTTGATCCCTGGTCCAGGAAGATCCCACATGTTGCAGAGCAACTAAGCCCATGCGCCACAACTACTCAGCCTGCACTCTAGCGCCTGTGTGCCACAGCTACTGGGCCTGCGTGCCCTAGAGCCCATGTGCTGCAACTACTGAGCCCACATGCCTAGAGCCTGTGCTCTGCAACAAGAGAAGCCACTGCAATGAGAAGCCCACGTACCGCAACGAGAAGCCCGCGTACCGCAACGAAGAGTAGCCCCCACTCACTGCAACTAGAGAAAGCCCGTGCCCAGTAATGAAGACCCAACATGACATAAATAAGAAAGAAAGAAAGAGAGAGAAAGAAAAGAAAGATAGAAAGAAAAGAAAGAAAGAAGGAAAGAAAGAGAAAGGAAGAAAGGAAGAGAAATGAAGAAAGGAAGAGAAAGGAAGGAAGAAAGAAGCCCAGAGACAGGTGTTAGAGATTCACAAATGCAGCTTGGCCAGATAGTGGATAGTGAGTGGTCTTGGCCTCATTTGAATAATTCTGAAGGATCTGGGAGCTCTTGTTGGAGACAAGGCACTGGCCACAAAATACAGTGTTAGCTGGTCTTGGAGGCATGAGACGTGAGCTGGTTCAGAGGTACTTTGGAGGCTGAGGTTGGACAGAACATTGAAGTGTGGTCAGAGCCTAGAAGGAGAATAGTCCTGGGTTATCTTCCATCCAAATACTGTTGAATCAAAAGACAGATCTGTGAAGGCTGTCAAATGAACCATCTCATTTAATTTTTATCCATTGACTTGCCTCTCTATATCTCACTTTGAGTAATCAGATATAGCTGCCAATCTCAAACCTTGTCTTCAACTGTGTCTAATCCGTCATTTAACCAATTTTATTTTCCATTTCTTTTGTTTTAATTGACTCTTCTTTTAATCTGCCTAGTCATTCCCCCTTCTTTATTGGCCCAAAGTATAGTAATACAAGTTATAGTGCAATTTTTGGCACCCACCCTCAGGACAGCCCTTTCTCTCCCCTTTGCTTACCATTTACTATTCCTAGATTTAGTTTTAATTCACTTGGGGGGAGGCTGAAAGGAGGTGGGACTTTTCAAGAACAAAAAAATCCATAAAGGTATGTTATATCTAAAGTATAGTTGGGTTTTTAAATTTAATTAATTAATTAATTTATTTATTTTTGGCTGCATTGGGTCTTTGTTGCTGCGTGCAGGCTTTCTGGAGTTGTGGCGAGCGGGGGCTGCTCTTCGTTGTGGTGCATGGGCTTCTCATTGCGGTGGCTTCCCTTGTTGTGGAGCACCGGCTCTAGGTGTGCAGGCTTCAGTAGTTGTGGCTCGCAGGCTCTGGAGTGCAGGCTCAGTAGTTGTGGCACACAGGCTTAGTTGCTCCGCAGCATGTGGGATCTTCCCGGACCAGGAATTGAACCCATGTCCCCTGCACTGGCAGGCGGATTCTTAACCACTGTGCCACCGAGGAAGCCCTGGGGTTTTTAAAAAATCATTTACTCTACCTTACTGATAGAAGTAGAATTCTCTGGGCCCCTTCATATCCTCAAGGACTGATAAACTCTTAAAATTCCAGTATTTGGAGCAAATGTTTGTTGAATTTAGGCTTACTATTTTATAAAAGGAAGGGAGAGTTGGTATATTCATAGACTCATGAAGGTACAGAGAATTACATTTCAGTAGACTAGTGAAAAAGTCTCAAGACCTCCATCATCAACAAGAGGCCTGGAAATAGCAGATGTTCAACCCTAAACCTTGACACTGGGTACCTGAGTCCTATCAGTGGCACCCCATTGTTTTTAGACAGTGAAATCTTCAATGCAGCTCAAAGCCATGCGAAGTCCGGCCCCACAATCAACTCATACTATTCTCTCTTTCTCATTGCCTCCCCCCGCCTCCCTCCCCCTCTTTTAAAAGAGAGTTTATTTTTTAGAGAAATTTTGGGTTTACAGAAAGTTCACAAGATAGTATGTGTAGTTCCTAAACACTTCCTCTTCCCCAGAGTTTCCCCTATTCTTAACTTCTTGTATTAGTGTGGTACATTTGTAACTGGTAAGTCAATATTGCTACTTATTATTTTTTTTTAATTAATTAATTTTGGGCTGCGTTGCATCTTCGTTGCTGTGCACGGGCTTTCTCTAGTTGTGGCAAGAGGGGTCTACTCTTTGTTGTGGTGCGCAGGCTTCTCTTTGCAGTGGCTTCTCTTGTTGCGGAGCATGGGCTCTAAGCATGTGGGCTTCAGTAGTTGTGGCACTCGGGCTCGGTAGTTGTGGCTGTCAGGCTCAGTAGTTGTGGCACACGGGCTTAGTTGCTCTGCGGCATGTGGGATCTTCCCGGACCAGGGCTCGAACCCATGTCCCCTGCATTGGCAGGTGGATTCTTAACCACTGCGCCACCAGGGAAGTCCCAATATTGCTACTTATTATTAAAGTCCCTAGTTCACTTTGGTGTTCACTGCTTGTGTTGTACAGTTCTGTGGGGTTTCACAAGTGCATAATGTCATGTATCTAACATTACATTATCATATAGTCTGATCACCCTAAAAATTCCATGCCCCAACTTTTCACTCCTTCCCCCATCTCTGTTCCCCACTCCAAACTCCTGGCAACCACTGTTCTTTTTACTATCTCTGTAGTTGTACCTTTTCTAGAAGTCATATAGTTAGAATCATACAATATGTAGCCTTTTCAGACTGGCTTCTTTCACTTAGCAATGTGAATTTGAGGTTCTCCCATGTCTTTTTGTGGTTTGGTATTTCATTTGTTTTTATCATTGAATAATATTCCAATGTATGGATGTTCCACAGTCTGTTCACCGACCAGAGGAGCTCTTGATTGCTTCCAGTTTTGACAATCATAAATGAAGCCACTGTATACATTCGTGTGCAGAATTTTCTGTGGACATAAGTTTTCATCTCACTTGGGTAAATATGTAGGAATGTGATTGCTGGATCATATGATAAGACTAAGTTTACTTTTGTAAGAAACTACCAAACTGTCTTCCAAAGTGGCTGTACTATTTTGCATTTCTACCAGCAATGACTGAGAGTTCCTTTGTTTCCATACTCTCACCAGCATTTGATATTGTTAGTGCTGCAGATTTTAACCATTCTAATACATGTGTAGCAGTTCTCTTGTCTATTTTTTAATTGGATTGTTATTGTTCAGTTTTTAAGAGTTCTTCATACATTTTGGAATGTACAAGTCTTTTATCAAGTGTGTGTTTCACAAACATTTTCTCCCAGTCTGTAGCTTGCCTTTTCATTTCATTTATAGTGTCTTTTGCAGAGGAGGAGTTATTCGTTTTAACCTATTTTTTCTTTCATGGATGATGCTTTTGGTGTTGTATCTAAAAACTCATCACCAAGCCCAAGTCATCTAGATTTTGGCTTGTGTTATAGCTTCAAGAAATTTTAGAGTTTTGTGTTTTACATTTAGCCTGTGACCTATTTTTAGTTAATTTTTGTGAAAGCTGTAAGGTCTGGATTAATTTTTTTGCATGTGGATGTCCAGTTTGAACATCTGTTGAAAAGGCTATCCTTTCTTCATTGAATGGCCTTTGCTCTTTTGCCAAAGATCAATTGGCTGTATTTGTGTGGTTCTATCTCTGGGCTCTTTATTCTGTTCCATTGATCTGTTAGTCTGTACTTTTGGCAATACCACACTGTCTTGATTACTTTATAGTAAGACTTGAAGTCAGGTAATGTAAGCCTGCTGATGGTGCTTTTCTCGTTTTGTATTTTGTTGGCCATTCTGGGTCTTTTGCCTTTCCATATAAACTTTAGAATCAGTTTGTCTATATCCAAAAATAACTTCCTGGGATTTTGACTGAGATTGCATTGAAATCTATGGATCAATGCATATTGTGCCATCCTGACAATATTGAGTCTTCCTATTCATGAACATGGATTATGTCTCCATTCATTTAGGTCATCTTTGATTTGTTTAATCAGTTTTGTAGTTTTTCTCAGATCCTGTACATATTTTGTGACATACCTAATTATTTTATTTTTGGGCTACTAATGTAAATGTCATTATATTTTAAATTTCACATTCCAATTGTTTATTGCTGGTATATAGCAAAGGAATTGATTTTTTAAAATTTATTTATTTTATTTTTGGCTGCGTTGGGTATTCGTTGCTGCACGCGGGCTTTCTCTAATTGCAGTGAGCAGGGGCTACTCTTCGTTGCAGTGCACGGGCTTCTAGGCATACGGGCTTTAGTAGTTGTGGCACACAGGCTCAGTAGTTGTGGCTCTTGGGCTCTAGAGCACAGGCTCAGTAGTTGTGGCGCAAGGGCTTAGTTGCTCCATGGCATGTGGGATCTTCCCAGACCAGGTCTTGAACCCATGTCCCCTGCACTGGCAGGCGGATTCTTAACCACTGCACCACCAGGGAAGTCCCAAAGCAATTGATTTTTGTGTATTAACCTTGTATCCTGAAACTTTAATACAGTGGCTTATTAGTTCAGGAGTTTTTTGTTCATCTTTGGGATTTTCTACAACAATAATCATGTAACTGGGAACAAAATCAGTTTTATTTCTTCCTTCCCAACCTAACTGTATACCTTTTACTGTTATATTGCATTAGCTAGAACTTCCAGTATGATGTGGGATAGACGTAGTGAGAGATCCTTGGCCTTGTTCCTGATCTTAGGAAGAAATCATCTAGTTTCTAAACATTGAGCACAGTGTTAACTGTAGACTTTTATAGATTTTGTGTGTGTATGTCATGTTGAGGAAGTTCCCCTCTATTCTAGTTTGCTGAATGTTTATCATGAATATGTCTTGGATTTTGTCAAATGCCTTTTCTGCATCTTTTGATATCATATGACTTCCTTAGCCTATTGCTATGATTACATTAATTGAACCAGCTTTGCATACCTGGGATAAATCCCACTTGGTCATGGTGTATAATTTTTTACTATATTGCTGAATTCTATTTGCTAACACTTCGTTAAGAATTTTTCTATCTCTAATCATGAGAGATATTGGTCTGCAGTTCTGTTTGTGTTTTTACTGTCTTTGGCTTTGGTATCAAGGTAATAAAACAAATTGGGAAGTTTTCCCTCCTCTCTCCTATTTCAGGAAGAGTTTTTATAGTCATGTTAATTCTTCCTTAAACAGCTGGTAGAATTCTCCAATAAAACCATGTAGGTGTGAAGATTGCTTTGTGAGAGTTACAAAATTACAAACTCAATTTCCATAATAGTTATATGGTTATTCAAATTATACATTTTATATTTGATGAGTTGTAGTAGTTTGTACTTTTTGAGGAATTGCTGCATATAATCAAAGTTGTCAGATATATGTGTAGAGTTGTTTGTGGTATTCCATTATTATATTTTTAATGTCTGCAGGGTCTATAGTAATATCCCTTATTTTATTTTTGATGTTAGTAACTTGAGTCTTCTCTATTTTTCCCTTTCAGTCTTGTGAGAGGTTTGTCAATTTGATTGAACATTTCAAAGTTTTTTGTTTCATTTGTGTTTCTCAATTAACTTTTTTCTGTCCCATTCATTTCAGCTCTTTATTTTTGCATTCTGCTTGAGTTTATTTTGCTTTTTTCCCCCTAGTTTCTTGAGGTAGTAGCTTTGATTTGCGATCTTTCCTCTTTTTAATTGAAATATAGTTGGTTTCAGGTGTACAGCAGTGGTTCATATATATATATATATATATATATATATATATATATATATATATATATATATATTTTAGATTATTTTCCCTTATTGGTTATTACAAAATATTCAGTATAGTTCCCTGTGCTATACAGTAGGTCCTTGTTGGTTATCTGTTTTATATACAGTAGTGTGTATATATTTTCACTTTCATTCTGTTAAACATATATCTTAAAATTTCCCTTGAGACTTAACCCATGAATTATTTAGAAGTGTGTTGTTTAGTTTCTAAGTGTTTGGAAATTTTCCTTTTAGCTTTCTGTTATTGATTTCTAATTGATTCCATTGTGGCCAGAGGACACATTTTATATTATTTCAATTCTTTTCAATTTGTTGCGGTTTGTTTTATAGCTTAGGAATGGTCTATCTTGACATATATTCCCCAGGTACTTGAAAAGATTGTGCATTCTGTCATTGTTGAGTGGAGTGTTTTTTAAGTGTTTAGATCACATTGATTGATTGATGGGATGATGTTGAGTTCTATATCCTTGTTTCTTTGTGTTTTTTGGCCGCACCACATGGCTTGTGGGATCTTAGTTCACTGACCAGGGATTGAACCCGTGGCCTCAGCATGAAAGTGCAGAGTCCTAACAATTGGACCGCTAGGGAATTCCCTTTGCTGATTTTCTATCAAATTGTTCTATCAATTGTTGAGAGAGGGATGTTGAAGTCATTAACTATAATTTTATATTTGTCTGTTTCCATTCATTTCTGTCAGTTTTTGCTTCACATATTTTGCATCCTTATTACTTTGTACATAAAAATTTAAGATTGCTGTCTTCTTAGTGGATTGACCCTTTTATCACTATGAAACATCCCTCCCTATCCCTAAATTTCTTGCTCTAAAGTCTACATTATTTGATACCAATATAGCCACTCCTGCTTTTGATTAATGTTTCAAAGTATATCTTTTATTCCATCCTTTCACTTTCAACCTCCCTTTATCATTATATTTGAAGTGAGTTTCTTACAGATACCATATAGTTCATATAATTGGGTCATATTTTTAATGCACTGCCAATCTCTGTCTTTAATATTTAGTGTCTTGTTATTTAAGGTAATTATGATGTATGCATATTTAAGTCTGCCATTATTTTTTATTTTCTGGTTCTCTACGTTTAACATTTTTCTGTTTTCCTGCCTATCTGTGGGTTAATTGAACATTTTTTTAAAATTCCATTTTGATGTATCTATCGCATTTTTGAGTGTACCTCTTTCTATAGCTTTCAGAGTGGTTGCTCTAGGTATTACCTTATAAGTACATAACTTGTCACTGTCTACTGGCATCAATATTTTACGTTTGAGTGAAGTATAAAAAACTTACCTCTCTTTATGCCCTTGACCCTCCCATTTATAATTGTCTTATTTCCTGTATATACATTGAAAACCACAATAGACAGCTATAATTTTTGCTTCAACAAACGTAATTTAGAAAACTCAAGAAAAATACAGTGTACTGTATTTATCCATATTTTTACTTTTTCTGTTCTTCCTGATGTTTCAAGATTCCTTCTTTTATCATTTCCTTTCTGTTTCAAGAACTTCCTTTAGTCATTCTTTTAGGGCAGGTATGCTGGAAACAAGTTCTCTTAGTTTTCCTTCATCTGAGAATGCCTTGATTTTCCCCCTTCATCCCTGAAGCATATTTTTACTAGATATAGAATTCTGCATTGGCAGTTCTTTTCTTTCAGAATTTGAAAAGTGTTGTGCCACTTCCTTCTGGCCTTCATTGTTCCTGATGAGAAACCAGTTGTAATTTTCTTTTACACACATAAAATGAGACATTTATTATGCCAAAGAATGGGCTTTATTTTTCATTTTCCCAAAACACTAAAATAGCACACGGCATAGTAATTTAGCACACAATATAAACTAATATATGCAGTCAGACAATTCTGAAATTGGTTAAGTCTTACTTTGGGACTCCTTAAAAACTTACACTCTTAAGTGCCTTTTATCAAAGTTATTAACACACAACAAAAGGAGTTAACCCAGAAAAATCTAAGTGTAAGAGATACCTTGACTCCTATAAACTGGAAACCTTCTATAAGGGAAATACTTGATTTGCCTCTCTATAACTGAGCAACGACAGATAGCCTCAAGCTCCTTTTTATTTCAAATAACACTGCTAGGGTTCCTAATTAGAGAAAGGTTTATCTAAAGGTAAGGTTAATGTTGCAACTTTCACTGTAGGGCCTCCATTTATTGCATTTGAAGTGGAAGGAAAGGCATGTGAGAAGAGAAATCAAATTTTGTTGACCAAAATTATTCTACAAAATGTAGAAATGGGGCTTCCCTGGTGGCGCAGTGGTTGAGAGTCCACCTGCTGATGCAGGGGACACGGGTTCGTGCCCCGGTCCGGGAAGATCCCACATGCCGCGGAGCGGCTGGGCCTGTGAGCCATGGCCGCTGAGCCTGCGCGTCCGGAGCCTGTGCTCTGCAATGGGAGAGGCCACAACAGTGAGAGGCCCACGTACTGCAAAAAAAAAAAAAAAAAAAAAAAAAAAAAAAAAATGCAGAAATGGTAACAGCTTACCATCAACTCAGCCTGGCTCAGAGCAAGTACAGAGGGGTTGATTTTACAAATATCTACTTCCATTAGATGGTCAGAGACAGTCTGGAGAGACAGTATCTGGGACCGTAGCACTTTAGAATGGGTGTTGAAGGCATATTAAATGCTTCATTTAAATCTTTAGGGTCTAATCTGATATTTATGTAGGATATATCAATATTCTCCTTGAAATGGTTTCCCAATCCTGAATGTCTTTCAAGCACAATTAAAAAGTCAAAAATTTCCTTCCATATCAACCAGCTTTCCATGAATTTGAATTCCACTTACTTTAAGTCTATCTGGTCATACAAACCAAAGCAGGAGCTTCATGGCTGCATGGTTTGCATCCAGACTTAATGCAAAAGAAATCATTTAGGACTTTTAAAATTAATCTATTTTTATTGTTCTGCTTGTACCTTAATTATGACATAACAGATTTGCAAATTCAAAAGCTTGTAGAGCCAGTAATGCCAGTGTTATCTGCAGATCATTTGAGGTACTTTTTTCACATGAAAGCATTTTCTTGTATTCTACTGTTTGCTCTGAAAACATGAGCTTTGAATGGCCAGGGAAAACACATTTTGTCTCATCATTCAAGAATATTTGGGGATGTGCTGCAGCAGTGTAGACAGGATGGAATGCAGGCAAGACAGTTCCAACTCAGAGTCTAGCCTCTCCAGAAAAGCACTTGGTGGTTCAGCCTCACAAATCCCCATTTCTGACCATTTTTGAGAGGATGGTAGTCCTGACTCCCCAGGCTCTCCTTTGTGGCTCTGTCCTCTGTGGCTCTCAGTGGCAGTGGGCCCTCCTCCCAGCCAGTGCCTCACCTGAGCTTCTCCAGTGCCACAGGACACCCCAGCAAAACACTCTTTTGCAGGAGCAAAGAACAGATCCAGTCTTCCTCTGAACAGCTGCTGAAGCTGAATTTCTTCTTATTGATTCTTGCAAACATGGAAGTGCTTTGTTGCCATCGTGAAGCAAGAAGCTGACCTCACTCAGATCATTTTCATTTCCAGTGTTAACTCCTCATTTTGTGAATTACCATTTACATCAACTGCAAGCTTATTCGTCCTGGAAGTTGTATCTGATGGGCAAGGGCTCTCCTGTGTTCTGTTAAGTCTATACAGTATTTTGTCTGAGTCATCACCTGCTCCCTTCTCTTCTGCGAGGCGGATGCTGAGTCCCTGACTCTCTGATGTCAGGTGTTCTCTGATGCCCCGAGCCTAAGGACACGTCTGTCAGTCCGAGGAAGGCCTTCGACGGATCTCAATATGAACCTGCATGTGGACTTTGAGCATCATGGAAGCTATGATGAAGACGTAGGGGAAGTTGATGCGCAGCCACCAGGCCAGGTCTAAGACAAGCAGTATTTGGGTCAGCCCCTTGCAGAAGACCCTGTAGGAGCCGGTGGTGGCCGAGTATAAGAGCCAGACAGCCCCACAGAGCTGCTGCCATATAGACCCACCACCGTGATGTCTCCTGGCCTCTGCCCTGGCAGGTAAGATGTCATTTCTGACTGCTTTCAATAATTTTTCTTTTTTGGTTCCAGAAGTTTGAGTATGATGTGCTTTTGGTGTGGAATTTTTTTAGTTTATCCTGTTTGGAGTTCATTCAGCTTTTTGAATCTATAGGTTTTTATGTCTTTTGATAAATTTGGGGAATTTTTTTAGAAACTATTTCTTTGAACACTTCTTCATCCCACACCATCTTTCTCCTCTCTTCTGGAATTCCAATGATATGAATGTTATATGTTACAGTCTCAGATTTTCCTGAGGCCCTATTTTTTATTATTTTTCAGTCTATTTTTATCATTGTTCAAATTGGCTAATTTCTATGGTTCCATTTTCAAGTTCATTGATTCTTTCCTCTATCCTCTTTATTCTGTTGTTGAGCTCATTCTTGGAGGGTTTTTTAAAAATTTGTTATTGTATTTTTTTAGTTTTAAAATTTTAAATTGGTTTTTCTTATATATCCTACCTCTTGGTTGAGACTTTCTACTTTCTTGCTGAGACTTTTTCATTTATTTCAAGTGTTCATAATTGTTTGTTGAAGCATTTTTATGATGGCTGCTTTAAAATCCTCGTCAGGTAATTCTAACATTTGTGTCATCACCGTATTGCTGTTTGTTGGTTGCCTTTTGTCACTCAAGTTGAGATCTTCCTGGTTCTTGGTATGATAAGTGACTTTTCATTCAAAGTGATTTTTCATTGAACATTTTGGATATTATGAGAATCTGGGATCTCATTAAATCTTGTGTTTTAGCAGGCCTCCTCTGATACCTGTTTTTTTTGTTTTGTTTTGTTTTTTCTTTTTGTGGTACGCGGGCCTCACCGCTGTGGCCTCTCCTGTTGCAGAGCACAGGCTCCGGACGCGCAGGCTCAGCGGCCATGGCTCATGGGCCCAGCCGCTCCGCGGCATGTGGGATCTTCCCGGACCGGGGCACGAACCTGCGTCCCCTGCATTGGCAGGCAGACTCCCAACCACTGCGCCACCAGGAAAGCCCTGATACCTGTTTTAGCTGGCCTCAGGTACTGTTCCAGCTGGGGAACAAGACACTGCCTCGTTACAGCCAGATGGAGATGGATGTTCAGGTTCTCCTCTCTGCCTCAGTTGACACATAGAGGGGAGGGCTCCTTGTCACTGCTTGGTAGAAATTGGAGTTCAGGCTCCACAGTAGGCTGTGCTGACATAATTCTGGCTAGGAAGGGGAGCACCCTGATGCTCTTCATGTATTCTCCATTGACAATGCAGAATGGTAGATGGAAGTGCATGAATGGCCTCAGTTCTGCTGAGAAGTGGGAAAAAGTTCTGTCAGTTAGGCTTCCTCTGACACTTCCTAGTGGAAGGGGCAGGGCACCTAACAGGAAACGGGAGAGGAGCCATGTTAGCCCAGGTGGAGATAGAAGTCCAGTGTTCGCATGTGTTCTCCACTCACACTGCGTTGGGAGAGACCCCCTTTACCACCTGACCTACTGGAGCATTTTGTTGTAACCTGGAAAGGGTGAAAGTCTAGGCTCTATACATTATCTTTGCTGGTAGGGTCTTAGTTTTGTTGTTGTTTTTGTGTGTTTGGCTTGAATAGAGGGTTTATTACATAAAAGTTTCTGTCTTGTGGGCTGCCCCTTTCCTGGTCCATTGGCTAAAGGGAGTAGGCTTTTCTTGGGCCTTTCTTTATCTGCACTCAGAATTTCCAGGTGGCTGCCTTTTCCAGTAATCACTATAGAATATAAGACCAATAACAAAATCCAGGGAACTTACCACTGTATTGTTCCTTGGTTCCCAGGATTCCCCTAGCCAGTCTGCCTTCTCTCTTCCCCCTTTCAGAATTTTATATTTGTTTTATATATCATGTTCATGGTTTTTAGCTGTACTTAGCAGGAAGAATAGGGAAATGTTTGTGTACTCCATATTTTGGAATAAGAAGTCCTTTCTATTTTAGTGTGATGGTATTGTGGTACAGTCTTTAAAGACATATATTACGTCTGGGGTGAACTTCAAAAAACTGGGGTGGGTAATAGGTAGGAATATGGAGCAAACGAGATTAGCTATGAATTAGTAATTGTTGAAGATGGGTGATGTATGTAGGTTTATTACCCTACTTTATTTTTGTATATGTCTGAAATTCCCCTTAAAAAGAAAACCATTTCCTGACTACCCAGTCTAAGTCATGTTACAAGCTCTTGTCTGTGTTCTCCACTACAGTGTAAACTTGATAACAAGGACCCAGTCTATCTTGGTCACAATTACAGCTCCAAAGCTTAAAACTGACTGGTATATGGCTGGCATTCTAATTACTATGTTTCCTCAAATATAAGATTCCATAGATTATAAAATACATTTATTTTATTACCATTAAAAAATACTGCAAATTAAATTATGATATACCACCAAGTTTTAGAAGTATTTGGATTCCAGATGCTACAATGTGAAAAAAAATATTTTAGAATTAATGAAATATGGTATCTGTGGAATAAATGAATACTCTAAAATACTGCAAGGTCAAGATTCTGATGACGATGCTTCATACATGTTCAAGAGCAGATCAGGGTATATTTTTGAGAGTATTATCAATTCTACAGTGAGTATATTTCTTCCAAAATATTGAAATTTTTTATGCCCAACTTTATAGGTTCTTGTTACAAATCTTAATAGAAAATGCAACACTCTGCCATGGTCTCCCATCTTTTCACCACCAAGGACCCTTTTATTATTTTATCCCCAAGGTTCCCATATTTTGAAATATTTTGATGCCAAGTAAAATTTATTTTTTCCTTGATATCAAGTAAAAGCTAATTTTCATTTTTCATCTATTAAATGTACAGTATTCAAACTGAGGCAATATAATTCCAGCTAAAATAAACATGACCTTCTACCTACCCTGTGTGGACTCACCATAGGGAAAAGTAACATTTCTATTAGGAAATCTACTTTTTAGCGTCCAGTGCCACTTTCTCAGAATCCAAGAACCAAAGATGGCAGGCACTTGAGATGATAGGAATCAAGATGGCAAGAAGCCACATGCCAGCTCCTATATTAAGTCAAGAAAGGGCATTTAGGTAGCCCATCTAAACGTTATAAGTTAGGCCATTTGTTTATACAAGTCTCCAACAGAGAAAGTTGTGTAAGGGCATTAAACACTCTGGTGAACTGACATTGTCCAGGGGCCTATTCGAATTTCTAAAATTGTTAGCATAAAAATTCAATTCGTTTTTCTAGGTTGAATTGCAACACAGTAGTGAAAAGAAAATGATATTTGTGGGGTTTTTTGCATCACCCTCTCTCTGTGCCTCAGTTTAGATCTGAGTGCAGAGGACAAGTCATTCATCTTTGCATCCCTGAGCAGACAGTTCAATGGTTGCCCAGAGAAGGCACTTGTGTTTGTGAATATGTGAATGAATGGAAGGACGGTGGTCCTCAGAACCTTCAAGACATCTTCTTATTTGAGCTCTCTTGAGGGAAGATGGAAACTAGGAAAAGGAAATGAACAGGAAACATGACCTCAGGAACCTGGCAAGGAAGAAAAACTAAGGCATCCTGAATTCTCTTTACCTTTGGAAAGTTCCTTATGCCTGTGACCATTTCTACATGCCTAACACCTAATGTGGAATAACAAATCTATATGCAAAGACTTTAACCAAATACCTAAGACACACATTTTTAAAATGAGAGCATGGGGCTTCCCTGGTGGTGCAGTGGTTGGGAATCCGCCTGCCAATGCAGGGGACACAGGTTCCAGCCCTGGTCCAGGAAGATCCCACATGCCACGGAGCAACTAGGCCTGTGCACCAAAACTACTGAGCCTGTGCTCTAGAGCCCATGAGCCACAACTACTGAGCCCGCATGCCACAACTACTGAAGCCCATGCACCTAGAGCCTGTGCTCTGCAACAAGAGAAACCACTGCAGTGAGAAGCCCGCACACTGCAACGAAGAGTAGCCCCCGCTCTCTGCAACTAGAGAAAGCCCGTCTGGAGCAATGAAGATCCAACGGAGCCAAAAATAAATAAATGAAATAAATTAAAAAATAAATAAAATGAGAGTATGTATATTAGGTGGTACCAAGGGGATCAAAATTTCTTTATTCTCTTCCTAGAAAAATCATGTAAACATTAGCACAGATCTCTCCTTATCCCCCAGGTTCAAAATCATCATGACCTGTTAGCCCTACATTTAAAATAAACAGTCAGGAAAAATAAAACCAGTTATCAGATGAACAGTTTTGGTTGTCTTCTTTGGGAAACCTTGCACTTTAAAGGCTCAGTAGGTCTGTGTGAATCTGGTGAGGAGGGACTAAGGGGACTCCAGTGGGCACGGAGCACAGCAGTGGGTCAGTGGATTCCGGCAGTTTGTTCTAATAAGTATCACATTAGGACCCACTTCCAGCCCCCAAAGGACAGGATTAAATATTCTGAGCTCACGTTCCAGGAATGGCTGGTCTTTCCCTTCCCTCCAGAAAAAGGACTGGGGCAGATCCACAGGGTTGAGAGGAGGAAGGACACACCTTCTTAACCTTTGTTTGTCTTTAAAGCAGACTTCCTAGGATGCACTTCTTCCTTACATCAGAAAAAAGCCATGAATATGCAGCCACATGGATTGGAGAAGACAGAAGAAAACAGGTGAGAATCTATGCAATTGCTTCTCTTCCTGTTGAAGTGTTAAAGAATATAATCCAGTGACTTTTTTGTTCCGTCATATTCTTGGAGTGGGGCAACTTAATGCTTGGTTTCCAAAGCAATATATTATTGGCTAAGTACCTGACATAGCAATCCTGGAGCTTGGTTAGATCTTCTTTTCAATCTCGCTTTCAAATACCTATCTTCTTGCCTTTAGTGTCACTTCAACCAGGAAGAAAAGAGGTAAGTCTCAGAGACCATTTAATATACCCCACTGATAACTAGTTATTTATGATGAAGAATAAGCTGTACTACGAACTTGGTAGAGAACAAGAGTGTCAGAACCTTTGCTCTATCAGATTACAAAGTAAGTCTCCTTTCATAATGAACTCCTGGAAGTTGAGATGGTACTCCCTAACGTCTGGGCATCTGTTAGCCCATGGGTAAAACGGGCTAAAATATATAAAGCAATGAGCACAGTCCCTAGTGTACAGTAGGTGCCCCATACATGTTTCTGGTCAACTAAAATAGTTGGCATTTATTAAGGACCAACTGAGTGCCAGACCCTATGCTCGTTGCTTTATATACAGTATTTCTTGGTAGGTGCTAATAACCCATTTTCTAAATGAGTTAAGTAAGGCTCAGCAATTCAGTTTATCCAAAGAAGGTTAAAATGTTAGCTGGGGATACAGTTAGCAATTGAACCCAGCTGGCCTGATTTTAAATCTCACGCCCTTTCCATTAGTCCACATTGTTTCCTTAAACAGTTATTGTACTTTTGAGTGAGCTAGATAGAAAGTGAAAAGCAAGTGAGTTATATTAAAAACCTAAGAATTCTAAACTGAAAATATCCTTTCATGCCTCAGTAGATTAAAGAAGGGAAGGGTAAACAACATGTAATAAAAGAAACCCTAAATGAAAGAGAACAAAAAGGTGCTGTTAAATGTCTTAAAATAGATACAAATGTTAGTTCAGTGTCTGATTTTGTCCCTCTTTTTACAGAGGGCCTTTAGGAACAAAGTAATCATGTTCTCTCCACCACCCTCCCCACCACAAAAAATGGACATTATATCTCTCTATACATTCCTCATGATTAAACCGTCCCAATTCAAGACTGTACTGGGACAAAGAAGTAGGCAGGCTTTTATTCTTGAAAACCCCTCAATAGCAGAAAGGCAGTCAGGAAGATGGCCTGGTCACCAACCTGTTCAGTACTAAGAGCTGAGTCTTAGTATCTGTATTATGTAATATTAGGCTGGGGGGACTTCTTACCTGGACTCAATGATTTCTCTACCACATGAACCTCCTAAACTGTTCATGCAACATTTTAAAGAACTGTTTACTTAGTCTTGGGGCTAGATAAGAGGGAAAGAATATAGAGATAGATAAAAAGAAATGAAATATACCATGAATGCTTAACCAAAGCATGGAATGGGTTGGGAAGGAAAGAAAAGACTTTAGTACCAGTAGAAATAAAGCCAGACACCTTGGACTCAGAGATGATGAAAAATCTTAAAAAACTTCATCAGTGACAAGTGGCTGCCTTCAGGTGCCAAATTCCACTAACCTCTCAATCTCTATATAAACAAAAAGAGTTGCAGATGCTGGCCAAGGCCCCATTTTTTCCCTGCCAATATTGATACCAGGTGTTTGGACCATCTACTTAAAACTCCTTATTAATAGGATTTGACCACCAATAGCTTTCCCTGACAGTTGACTATAAACTAGAACTTCAACAGTATGGTTTAGAATTACTTTAGAAATATAAATAAGTGCTTCTGTGCTTAAACTCTACTCTCAGTTAACACAGAATTGACATTGGCTTTAACTTCTGAGAGACATTATTATTTATGTTTGTTGCCCATTTTAAATGGACACAATTGTAAATAAAGAATTTTAAACAGAGCCCCTAATAAAGCCTAAACCTAATCATTTCCACAATTCCAGTTTTATTTAGATTTTATGTGCTTGCATGTAGACACACTTAAAGAACATATATTTTTTATATATATGAAATATAGATGATATGGGAGTTTGACAAATGATTTGTTAATGAAAATTTATTAACTATATAACCTTTGAGTACTAGGGAAACTACACTATGTACAGATCACCATGAAGTTCCCAGTTTCTAAACTCTGGTTATATGAATATGCCTCAAGCACCAAGGAACAAACAATAATCCTAATTCAAAAAGAAAGAAAAAAAAAAACCCCAAGAAACAAAAGATCCTTCAAGTCTCTTGAATCTGTTTGTATTTTAAACACCATTTGGGAAATACTTTTATTCTACATTTCCTTCCATTTAGGTCAGTTTCCAAAAACAGTATCAATAAAAATTGATCAGGGAAAAAGGACAGACAAACCATTACAGATAAAGGTGATGTCACTAAAATAACTTTCTGGAAATTATTCTGCCTTAAATACAAAACTTTTAACGCAGGGGATCTGCATTATGTAACATGTATGAAAAAAAAACCCCAACTCTTAATTTTCAAAAATCAAAAACTCCAACAATGCAATCATAAGAAGAGTAGGGGGTGAAAGGCTCACAGGGAGATCTTTAGCAGACCCAGTTAGTTAAACAGATTCTAGGATTTCACCTTCTTCCCTGGCATCTGCTAGCTGCAGAGGCAATTTGTATAATATACAGGCATCAAAAAAGAGACCTGACAGGCTGAGCACAAACTTTCATGAAATTTCACAAGAAATCTTATGGGCAAAAGAAAGAAAAATCAAAGAATGAAGACTGAAATAGAAAAAAATGGAAACAAAATATGTCTGAATCTATGTTTGTGGAAGGGACTGCATCCTTGCCTACAAATGTGGATTATATACACATTTATATTAAGTCAGTTCGTATGTTACACCTGACAGTTCAGAAAGGATGTTTCTCATGAGAGGTGGAAGGAGGTTCTATTCACTTGGATCCTCAGGCCCCAGTCCTTTGTCCTGGCTGGTTGGTGGTCTCCGCACAAGACTCAACAGCTTGGTATATGAATGGATAAAGCTTGATGTCTGGTCCAGGGGTGGAACAGTTTCTACATTCTTCATTGTAATATCGTAGCAACAGCTTATATACTTCTCCTGAAGAGCAGAAAGCCAGACCAATTTGCACATTAAGGTATGTAGATGGGTAAAACTACTACAGAACACTTCAGTTTTATCTTAATCTAAATAATATACTCACATTTGGCTTTTGAAAATAGAGCATGAAGGCTTTATTTTTAAAAAAAAAGCCTGGAAGGCTTTCCTGATATAAAGTTAAAATTTTTTAGAATACCTTAAAGAAACTACTTATTAGTTCATAATTACAGCAGGCTATACATGGTGCATCATCCATGCATTGTTTTGGGAGTTCGTGGCAACTCTAATTTTACATTTAGCTCCCATATAGCAAGGCCTTTCAGGTCCAGCTGAAACAGTAGATGGAGGATGCTGGCATGTCTGATAAACATGACTCAGAGTGAGGCCGCTTAGGTTTTAACTTACCCGCCAATACCTTCCCTCTTTCAGTTTTCTATACACAAAAAAGTAAAAAGTGGACACTAACTCCAACTTCTCGGCCTTAAATTAATAAGCTGACATACTCATTCAAGATTGAGGAGGAAAGTTTGCCAGAAAAAGATTCTGCAAGTGTTGCCCCTCTAAGACCTTGTCGCCCCATCAAAGTCACACTTCCATTTTTTCTTATCCACTATGATCTATCCAGATTTAGCAAGTGCTCCTCCTGGATGGTGTACAATCCATCTAGATACCAAGTGTCAAGACTATCCCCTACTTACCAACAGTCAGTTTCCTTTCAGTAAGGAACGTGTGCATGCTGTAAATGTCTCTCATCAATTCTGAGTCCCCAAAGGTGAAATAAACCACATCTCGCTCAGCTACAGCAGCTGCCAGTATCTGTATTAAGGCTGTAGCAAAGAGAAGAAACACAACTATATTATGACACTTCAAGATACCTTCTGTTCTTTCAACCAGGTAAATATTATAGCTGGTGTCATAGCTTTATCCTGGATTAAAGATTTATAAACCTAATATACACGTTATTAGCAATGGCAAATACAGGATGAATATAAATCATCTAGTTTTGTGACTTAACAGACATGCTGCTGAGAATATCATCAAGCCACAGAATTCCCAAGTAAGTAAGCATCTTTGTGGGAAAACAAAGGAAGGTGCATCTGAGGCAGCACAGTTAAGGCACTGAAGTGGTATTTTTTTTTTCACTTACACTAATCTGGAACTAAAATTTTTGTGTTTGCTTGCTTGATTTAATTATTTTATCTTATACATAGTCATTGTTTTTTTTCTGTCAAAGGAGTCTCTGTGATTTCCCATGAGCAATATACTTGGGAGGTTCTACTGTTCTCATTAACCCTACAGCAAGCAAGCATTCTCAAAAATGGGTTAGAGAAGACATCCTTATCCCTCCTGCACTCCCACCTCCACCCAATCACTACAGCATGGAGTGAATGTTACTGAAAACATTGGACAGTTAACTCTGGTGTACTGGAAAAGGAAAATCATTGAGAACCACTGTCCCCACAAATCAGAGTTACAAATCACTCAGCCTGGAGTATATTTCCAAAAGTTAAATTCCTTTATAATCTTAATCTCAATAGACAAAATTTATTTTTTTAATTATTTTTAAAAATAAATTTATTTTATGTATTTTGGGCTGCATTGGGTTGCACTGGGTCTTCGTCGCTACGCATGGGCTTTTCTCTAGATGCAGAGAGTGGGGGCTACTCTTTGTTGCTATGTGCAGGCTTCTCACTGTGGTGGCTTCTCTTGTTGCAGAGCACGGGCTCTAGGCGCACAGGCTCAGTAGTTGTGGTGCACGGGCTTAGTTGCTCCATGGCATGTGGGATCTTCCTGGACCCAGGTTCCAATCCGTGTCCCCTGCATTGGCAGGCAGATTCTTAACCACTGCGCCAGGGAAGCCCGACAAAATTTACTTTAAATAACAAAAATGAACAAAGGTACAATAAATGCCCTTTTGCTAGTAACAAATCTTTTCCTTCATACAATGGGAGGTGGGAATCAAACTAAAACACTATGGAGGATAAATATAGTTTTGATTTTTTGAGAGCATGTTAATATTCTACATATTCAAAACAAAATTAAAACAATAAGAATGGGAATGGGGAGGAACCTGTAGCTGAAAGCAAAGTAAAACAAATGAGCCTAATTTTATTTCAAAAGAATAGCACTACAGGGAAAGGAAAAATGAAAGGATGAAAGTAAGAACTAATCCAAGTAACTTATGAACACAATATTTGACTAATATGCCTTCAGTCTTGGGCAAAGAGGAAAGAATTGCAAACAATTCCTGGACTCTTTTTACTAGATTTGCTTACCACAGTAGTACAGGTGAAGCAATTCTGAAACTATTTTAAAATATATTTCAGGACTGAACAAATGAGTTAATTTGTTGATGTTGCTGGCAGCTGTAGTTCTCAGTATGGAAGAGGGAATACAACATGGAATGGGAAAAGACAAAAAAGAACTCTGTGGTGATTGATAGATTGAAATGGAAGGCACTGGTATGTCCTCATGACTTCTAAAATATGTACATTTGTGTGTGTGTGAGTGAGAGAGAGAGAGAGAGTGAGTGTGTTTGTGTATGTATGTGCATTTCTTAGTTTTGTCTGCTGAAAGGGCCAAAAAGAAGACATCTTAGTAGCAATGAGCACATCTAGTGCCCAGATCTTGGTATCTAATACCATGCCACCTAACAGAGCTGTATTCCTCAGGGAACACCTGATTCCATGGTTAGGACAGGACAGGTACAAGATGAACCCAGAATGTTTTATTATACCAGAAAGTGAAGAAGTGCTCAAAAACAGGAAAACTGATGGATGTTTGTCACAAGAATATAAGAGCCAGTTTGAAGGAGCTCCTACTAGCCAAATCTGGACAAGCTAAGCATCAAAATATTATGTACAGTAATAACTTACAAATCACTGAAAAAATATAAATTCCTGAGTTCACAATGATAATATATAATAAATAGAGAGAAAGAAGGGCTTTTACTCACAGGAGAAAGCCAAAGACTAACTGGGTAAGTCGGGAGGGAGTGCTAGAACGAGATAATCCTCTTTTTGCAACCATCATGGTAAAGACTGAATCAGGCAAAGATCAATAAAGGATGCTAAACCTAAGGGAAATTTTGTCTCAAAGTGTCTTCCTACAGACTACTTAATTAACTACAAGAGAGGAAAAAACCTCTGCAACAGAGGTGGAAAAATCAGATAACACCTTGACTGGGTGACCAAAATTAACGTCACTAATGGGGTCAGATGACTACTAAGTGCCTCCAGACACTATCACCTATAGGTATTGCTCTGATCAAGAATGCATACTATAAGCCTAATTATGAGGGAACAGCAGATAAACTCAAGGAATGTTGTATTTTTCAAACATGTCAATGTCATAAAAGAAAGACAAAGAAAGGCTGTGGAAATACCCAGATTCAAAAGGAGGCTCAGACATTAACTAAATGCAATACCTGACCCTGGACCCTGTATTGGAGGGCAAAATGGCTACAACGGGTTTGATTAGGGCACCTGATAAAACTGCAACAGGGATGAGAAGATTAAAATATTATATCAGTGTACATTTATGAATTTATAACTGTAATGTGTTTATATAAGAGAATAGGAAAAACACTTAAGTATTTAGCAAAGGGGGTATAATGTATGTAACAAGCTCAGATCATTCAGAAAAAAATTGTATATAATACACAAGCATATATGTACATAAACATACACAGAGTTGTTTAACTTTTTGTAACTTTTTGTAAATTTGAAGTTATTTTCAAATAAAAAGTTTAAAAATTATGTAGGAAGGAAAAATATTTTTAAGATGAACTAGTAAATTTGATATAGCTGAGTATCTCCAAATTTGGGAAACAATGTAAGACATTAGAATACATGTGATATTCTAAAATACCAAAGTATTTCCTAATTTCCAAACTAATATTTATTGAGTATCCCCAACATGTGAGGTACCATGACTAGGCCTCATTAATCTTGGAGTGTTGAAAGTAATTATCTCAAAATAGAGATACGTTTTAATTAAAACCACTCAACCAACTTGTACATACATTAAAGCTTCAGTGCACTCAATTTTAAAAGGTTCCTAATTAACCTAAACTACATATAAAAAGGGAAACCAATGAATCGTCATCTTCTTCTACCAGAGGTATCATTTTTTTATCTTTTGGTTTGAATGAAATTTGGCTTTAAGTATTTCCTATTTAAGAGACAGAGAGGAGAGAGAGACCCAAAGAAAAGTCCTTTTAGTCCTACTTCGTCCTTACATACAGAAATACTAGATCACTGGTCATTTGCCATTTATGAAATAAAATATTAATAAAAACATTTAAAATGTATCTCCCTATAGAGTTTAAGTTTTAAATGCTTCACAGGCCACTTTGTCCCTGTGGATAGGCTCCTGGAGCTAAGCTTGACAGATCTACCAAAAAAGAGCCTGGATCCTAATAAGAGAACCAGTTCATATTACATTCTTGATTTCACATCCATTTCTGTTTGGGTACACATGGTAACAAAAGCTGGGACTGGAGACTGAAGACCTGAACTCAGGCCTTGCCCTTCTGCTAGCTATCTAAGCTCTATGACTTTGGCCAAGTCACTTAACTCTCCTGCCTGCATTTTCGCCATCTGTGCAATGAAGAAGTTGAATCAGATGATCCCTAAAGACTCTTTCAGAGTATAATTCCATAATCTGTTATAACTTTTCTCCTTGCATTGGATATTAGACTATAAATACACAAAGGAAATTTTCAGAAATTTAAATTAATCTTGACCTTAAATACATCAGTAATCACTAACAAAAGATCATTTTAAACAGAACTGTCTTCAGGCCTCACTACATCCCCAAGATCTTTGCACATCTAGACAATTATGTCTCGCAATTTAAGTGAACTCTCCTGTTATCACAATTTAGATGAGAATAAACCACAAATCTAATAGGGTGTATGGACTGACTCCAAGTATGATATAAAACCATCAAATTCTAACTTCAAGCACAACTAGGTGCCAAAATAATCACTTAAATTAACCTGCAGGGAGCTTGGTTTTAATTTTCTTTTTGGCATCAATGTTAAGCTGTGAAAATTCTTCAAATAAATATGAATAATGTCAAAAAACAATTCACAGTGTCCTCTTGTAACAAATGAACCAAACAAAAAATGAGTAAAACCATGGATACTTTATACCACAGGTATGGTCTGAGGCCATTAGCATGTAACATTAGTAACAACTGCTAACACTGAGCTCTATACTGTAGCATGCTGAACGTTCTAGCAGCTTTTTTTAAAGGACAAACTCAAGATTCACAAGGATTAACTCACTTAATCCTTACAAAAACTGAATAAACGTTAGTATTATTTCCATTTTGAAAATCAGGAAATAAAGGCACCAAAAGATTAATTAACCTGTCTAAGGTCACAAAGCCAGAAAGCGGTGGAGCTGAAATTTCTATTTGTCAAATAGAAATTCATTAAGCTTATTTTATTTGCAAGTCACTATTAGGTAGTGAAGGTAGGGAATGGGGATAGAAAAGAAAATGCACAGGACTGCATCAAGATAGCTTCAAATTATGGTAAGCTAGCAATGGCATAATCTTTCACAAGTCAGATAACACAGTATGGAGAGGTACAAAAAATAAACACTGAGGATGTGCAATGAGAAATTGACAAAAACACAACAGAAAGAACTTTAGAGCACCACTTGATTCCTTCGGAAAGCAGGCAAACAAAACTAGAAAAATACAGGGTCTGATCTAATAGGTATAGAATCTAACAAAGTATAAATTCTATACCCTTCAGAGACGTCTTTTCAAGTGCCAACATAATATATACAACAATTATGTTAGGCCACAAGTAAAAGCCCAAAAAACTCTTAAAAAGTAGAGATAATTTTATCTATACTCTTTGATTACAATGCAATAAAATTAGAAATAAGAGATGAAACAAACATAATTTGCTTTAAAAACTATTTAGAAATGGTTTCAAGTTATCTCCTAAAAATCTCATGGGTGCCTGGTGGTACACTTAGGGGGCAGGAGCCCACTCAACAGTCTCTACTGAGATGGGATAAATAATGCTGCAAAAAACAAACAAAAAAAGCAAAAAACAGTGCTTCTACTCCATCTAACAATGAGAAAAGGCCAAGTAATCTACAGAATCATAACTTTTCCTGAGTCTACCAGAGAGCTGAGTTTTCAGGGCAACCAAAGTACAACAAGCTCTACCAAGAAGAGACAAAACACATGAACTATTATCTTGAAAGAACACAGGAGAAAGAGGTAGCTACCATAGAAATGGGTGAGAATAAAATTTTGAAAGCCAAGTGTGAACTGGAGGTGGGGGTTAGTGTCACTTTGTAATAGCTATGAGCCCCAGAAAGGAGAATTCACATTCACTCAAAAGCTCTTTTCCACGGGCCTCCAGAGGGTCCTCAGAAAGATGAGGGGCCAGGCAGGAGGACAGAGAGAGCCCCTTTGGTTCCACAAGCCTGCAGGAGGTAACTGGCTGCTGCTGGAGGACAGGCATCAAGCCCCTCTTCCCTATGTCCCTTCTTTCCTACCCTCTGGCTCATAGGGCCATTGGCTGTCTGGGGCAGAAAGCTGTTAATCAATGTCTGTTGAATGAATGAATATATGAAAAATATTCTCTTACTAGTTGTTAGCATAACGTACAATGAAAGCCATTCAAAATTAAATTGTTACAAACTGAAAAACTCATGCACAGTTAGGCAACAAGCATGTTAAAAAATATTTAGCCTTATTTCTAATAAAAGAAATGTAAGTTTAAAGGTTTATTATATGCCCATGTTCTCCCTCCATGAAGTTTTTTGTTTGCTTGTTTTAACTGTCCTTCCTCCCTTCTTTCTTATAGGGTAGGGATAGCATCTGATGGTTCAGATGAGTCTTCCTGAAACATTACTAAGACCTAGGGACAGATAAAGATGGCCAGTTCAGAGAAGTTAATATTGGCCCTGTCTTTATCTGCTCTCAAAGGGTTTTTGTTTACCAACTTTATTTAATCTATCAATACTTTGAACTGGACCATAGCTTCTGATTCTTCTCTGTGCACCCGCTCTGCCTCTCTAATGTTGGTTCATCAGCGAACATCTCTTTCTTAATGCTCTCTTCTCTTGGAAATTAATCTAGGATTTAAATGCTCCCTTGCTCATATATGCTATGTGGCTAATGAGAAAGTGGGCTTATAAAAGAGGGGTTTTTATACAGTTCCTACGGCTGACTCTTTTTTTTTATACAATCAGAATATAACTGACATATAGCATTATATTCATTTCAGGTGTACAACATAATTAGATATTTGTATATATTGCAAAATGATCACCACAATAAATCTAGTTAACATCCACCACCACACATAGCTACATATTTTTTGTGATGAGAACTTGCAAGATTTACTCTCTTAGCAACTTTCAAATATACAATACAGTATTATTAACTATAGTCACCATGCTGCACATTACATCCCCACGATTTATTCATTTTATAACTGGAAGTCTGTACCTTTTGACCTCTTTCACACATTTTGTGCACTCTCCATCCTATACCTCTGGCAACCACTGATCTGTTCTGTGTATCTATGAGCTCTTTTTTTTTTTTTTAAGGTTCCACATATAAGTGAGATCATATGGTATCTATCTCACTTAGCATCATTCTTTCAAGGTCATCCATGTTGTTGAGAACATTTTTAATAAGATTTTTTAAAATTACAAAAACAATAACGGATTTGATGCAATCTCTTTCAAAATATCAATGGCATTTTTCACAGAAATAAAATAATTCTAAAATTTGTATGGAAACACAAAAGACCCTAAATAGCCAAAGCAATTTTTTTTTTTTTGCTGTACACGGGCCTCACACTGTTGTGGCCTCTCCCGTTGCGGAGCACAGGCTCCGGACGCGCAGGCTCAGTGGCCATGGCTCACGGGCCTAGCCGCTCCACGGCATGTGGGATCTTCCCGGACCGGGACACAAACCCGTGTCCCCTGCATCGGCAGGTGAACTCTCAACTACTGCACCACCAGGGAAGCCCGCCAAAGCAATTTTTGGCAAAGAATAACAAAGCTGGACAAATCACACTCCCTGATTTCAAACTCTACTACAGAGCTACAGTAGTCAATACAGCATGGTACTGGAACAAAAACACACACACAGATCAATGGAACTGAATAGAGAGCCCAGAAATGAACCCATATTTATATGGGCAATTAATCTATAACAAAAGAGGCAAGAATACACAATGGGGAAAAGACAGCCTCTTCAATAAATGATGTTGGGAAAACTGGACAGCTACATGCGAAAGAATTAAACTGGACCACTTTCACATACCATATACAAAAATAAATTCAAAATGGATTAAAAGTAACACCTAGGGCTTCCCTGGTGGCGCAGTGGTTGAGAGTCCGCCTGCCGATGCAGGCGACATGGGTTCGTGCCCTGGTCCGGGAGGATCCCACATGCTGCGGAGCGGCTGGGCCCGTGAGCCATGGCCGCTGAGCCTGCGCGTCCGGAGCCTGTGCTCCGCAACGGGAGAGGCCACAACGGTGAGAGGCTCGCATACTGCAAAAAAAAAAAAAAAAAAAAAAAAAAAGTAACACCTAAAACCACGAAACTTCTAGAAGAAAACATAGTCAGTATGCTCTTTGACATAAGTCTTAGCAATATTTTTTGGATATGTCTCCTGAGACAATGAAAACAGAAGCAAAAATCAACAAATGGACTACAGTAAACAAACAAGCTTTTGCACAGTGAAGGAAACCAACAAAACGAAAAGGGCCACCTACTGAATGGGACAAGATATTTGCAAATGATATATCCAAAAAGGGGTTAATATCCAAAATATACAAAGAACTCATACATCTCAATGCCAAAAAAACAAACAACCAGATTAAAAACTGGCCAGAGGACCTAGATAGACATTTTTCCAAAGAAGACATACAGATGGCCAAGAGGCACATGAAAATATGCTCAACATCACTAATCATCAGGGAAATGCAAGTCAAAACCACAATGAAATTGCACCTCACACCTTTCAGAATGGCTATTATCAAAAGACAACAATAAGTGTTGGTGAGGATGTGGAGAAAAGGGAACCCTTGTGTACTGCTGATGAGAATATATATTGATGCAATATATATGGAATATAGTATGAAGGTTCCTCAAAAAGTTAAAACTAGAACTACCATACAATCCAGCAATTCCACTTCTGGGTATTTATCTGAAGAAAATGAAAACACTAATTAGGAAAGATATATGTACCCCTATGTTCATTGCAGCATTATTTACAATAGCAAGATATGGAAGCAATCTAAGTGCCCATCAACAGATAAGTGGATAAAGATGTGGTATATATATACAATGAAATACTACTTGGCCATAAAAAAGAATGAAATCTTGCCATTTGCAACAACATGGATGGACCTAGAGGGTATTATGCTAAGTGGAATAGAAAGACAAATACTGTATGATTTCACTTATGGGTACAATCTAAAAACAAAATAAATGAACAAACATAACCAAACAGAAACAGAGTAATAGATACAGAGAACAAACAGGTGGCTTCCAGAAGGGAGGGGGTAGGGAGGAGGAGAGAAATAGGTGAGGGGGAAGAGGTATAAACTTCCAGTTGCAAAATAAATGAGTCATGGGTATGAAATGTACAGTCCAGGGAATACAGTCAGTAATTACATAAGATCTTTACATGGTGACAGAAGACAACTAGACTTATCATGGAGATCATTTTGAAATATACAGAAATATAGAATCACTATGTTGTATACCAGGAGCTAACGTAGTATAAGTAGGTCAATTATACTTCAGAAACAAATAAACAAACTCATAAGAAAATATGATCAGATTTCTGTCTACCAGAGGCAGGAGGTTGGGGGAAAGGGAATTAGATGAAGGTAGTCAAAAGGTACAAACCTCCAGTTATAAGATAAGTAAGTACTAGGAATGTAATGTACAACATGATAAAGATAATTAACACTGCTGTACATTATAAATGAAAGTTGCTAAGCAAGTAAAGCCTGAGAATTCTCATCACAAGGAAAACAGTTTTTTTCTACTTCTTTAATGTTGTATCTATATGAGATGATAGATGTTCACTAAACCTACTTGATATTCATTTCATGATGTAAGTCAAATCATTATGTTGTACACCTTAAAATTATATAGTTCTGTATGTCAATTATATTTCAGTAAAGCTGGGAAAAACCAACAAAACAATACATGCTCACAACAGAAAAATAATCTCGATAATTGAGAAAATTACACAATGAGAATCTTGTGTATACTATACTACCCTTAATAGTCACCAGAGCAAGCAAAGCCGCAGTCTGAGAGAAAGGCTTTTATGCCATGAAGAAAAGAAACAAAATGAACACATTTATAAAGCTTCCCAAATTGTCCATCACAAATGACCAAGGCTTATGGTAGACCTGGTTTCTGGATTGATGAGATGAATCTACTCATTTATTTTACTTAAGAGAAAAACAGAAAAAAGTGTCTGTCATAAGATCAATAAGCCCAGAGTGAAAAACAGGTTTCCTCAAACAAATTCAGGATGATAAAGAATTTCATAAAATAAAACCCAGAAATTCCTTCTTCTATAGACCTTCAAAACACCAAAACTGACAACATGCGGTTTTTGTTTTTGAATATGAAGAAAATATGGGTGAAAGCCTTTAGAATAAAGGAATAGAGAAGATTTTTCTAAGCATGCCACAAAAATGTAAACATATAAAACATAAATCCATGTGACAACAACTCAACAGGCTGAAATACATAAACCCTATGAGTATCCTTTGTAATAAAATTATAATAGCACCCTCCTGGGTTCTGTGAGTCATTCTAATGAATTATCAAACCTTAGAGGGGTTGGTTGTGGAAAACTCCCAAGACTGGTAGCCAGCTGGTAAGAGGTGCAGGTGGGCAGGGGGACACCCCCTCCCCAGACTTGCAGCTAGAGTCTGCAGTAGGGGCAGTCTTGTGGAGGATGGGTGTCCTTAACCCGAGGGTCTGTGCTAACTTCAGGGAGTTAGTGTCAAGACTGTACTGTAGCACACCCAGCTTATGTCACCAGCTGGGGTGACAAAGAATAGTAACCATGCTAAGTAATAATATAATACTATTCTCTATAACTGACACTCCTGAGAGGAAAGCAAACGTCATAATATGGTAAATGACCAATAGCTTTGTTGATAGGTTTGTGATTTTTCTACTATAAACTATAAAGGGCAAGAAATGTTTATCCTTCTTGAGTACCCAAATGCCTCCTTATCTGTGCCATTCATGCAGCTCTCCCAAGCTATAGTCCCACACACTGTGTACCTCTGTTAAAGCACTCATTACTATGTGCTGCATTTGTCTATGCCTCTCTCTCATATGCTAGACTGTGAATTCCAAAGCAGGGACTACATCTTATTCACCTTTGTATTCTCAGAGCCTACCAGAGTGCTTAGGCAGTGGCAGATGTGCCGTAAGTTTGGTGAATGAACGAGTCAGTCATCAAATAGCTCTGTCCATAAAAAATCACTTCTGTAAACGAACATGCTTTAATGGGTGCTTTGGCTTGAAACTTCATAGTAATTTTGGCCTCTTCCCTCTCTTTATTCAACTAAATACTGTGTCTTATAGATCAGAGATAAATGACCTCTGCAGGTAAATAGTAAATAAAAATACGGATTCCTTCATATACAATAAGAAAAAAAAGGATGGTGTCAAATATTCTTTTTCTCTTCTTTCAGATCTTTGTGGTTTGTGGTTAGAAATCCGGTTTGAAGGACTAACTCTTCTCCTTAGTCAAAATACTATTATCCTTCTTATAACAACTGATTCACTCACCTTTTAATCTAGCATCGCCCCCAAAGGCACCACAGCCCCAGTTTCCTGTGGCCACTGCAGAAAGATTCTCTGAAGAAACTCCAGGACGAAGAAATCCACAGTAAGCCTGCAGGATGAAAGAAATATCAAAGCACGTGAATGACTAGACACTAACAGTATTTCTGACTGATGTACTAGGATCAGTATCCATTATCAAGCTTATGTTATCTCTCTCTCTTTTTTTCCTAGGGGCCAAAGTACAGGGGAAAAAGAGAAAATCCTGGGATTACACAAGGAAGAGAGTAAGAAATGATCAGTTCTATTATTTATTTGCTTTGATGCTGGGCAAATCAAAGCCCTGAAACCATTACAGGTCTCAGTTTCTTTTTCCAATTCAAACAAATATAAAGGAAAATATCAGATATTTTAAGAACTAATGGAATCCCAATCACAAACCACAAGGGATTGAAGTACAGAAAGGCATTTAAGACACTTTTATTTGAAAACTTTTGATTACCATTTTTTTCATTAAGGTAAAGAGTTACTACTATTATGCTTCCTCACCACTCTCTCTCTGAATTATTGGGACTTAGATTAATAACTGTGATTAGCTTTTAAATGTGCTTCCTGCCACTGAAATGCTTAAACAACTATAAATAAAATGAGCAAGTAACTATATATAAAAAGGATTCCTATACCTGGTTACAAGATAACCTTTAATATTCCTTCCAGCTCCAAGATTCTCTAGTTTCACAGCTCTGTTTTAAGCTAGAATATTTTAAAATTTGCCAGTAACCTGAGAAAAGTACAATATATCCTGAGGATGCTAAGTTTTAATTAAATGAACAGCTCATTTTGTATATGAGAAGACTGCAGTTTAAGGTCCCAGAGTTTCTGATTTCTATTTCTTTGCTGTCAGACAAGTTGGTCTTTCTGCCTCCAAAGGGTTCTTAGTTTTCTGAAACTATCAGACTATATTAAGAGGTTTAAAATAATAGCAAAGCAAGTCTCCCCTGGGCTTTCTCAAGTACCAAACCCTAAAATATAGCTTATGTGTAACAGTAAATAAAATAGAAAGAATGATGTGTGACAAATGTTCCCAGAGAAAAACCAAGGATAAAGAAAGATGCTTCTATGAAACCCACACATAGAAATACTGTAAATTGCTCTCTGAAGCTGCTACAAGGGTATAAAAATGTATTTTATACCTGTCTGGGTGGATTAACAAGGCTATTCCTTCCACCCCCTCCTAGGCTGTAAATCCTGACAGATATTAATTATAAGTTGGTACCGGACCATTACTCAACACTGTGGTACAGAGCTTACACTAGAACTCACAAATTACCTGTATAATCAGATGCATGGAGCATCTGAAAATCTCTTTCAGGTCAAAACTATCAAAGAGCTCAATTTTTTTGAGTAGGTTCTTGAAAGATACAGTCTCTGCCTTTATGCCAACAAGGGGGTGAACAGACTTTCTGTCAGAATAGACGTAACTTTGCCACTTGCTTTCCTGTCAAATTCTCCAAATATGTCTAGAAGAAGAGGAAGATTTCTTAGCCTCCTAGTTTGTGTCATCTCTGTTTTATACCATCAGAATGGTTTTAGTTTCTTGCACACTGCTATCTCTACATATCTGGGCTAACTATTCTTTAATGAGCAAAAGTAGCTTAGTAAGACTAAGGCCTAACAACAGAGAATTTGAAATATTTAGATTATTAGAAGCAAAATCTAACCAATTTTACTTAAAAAAAAAATCTATCCTGAAAAATGACCATAACAAAAAAAACCCTATAAAACTGAAATTAACCTGCATTTGGTGCTCTGATTAAGTAAAATAAAATGAAACTTTAAAAATGTAATCAGATAGAAATTAAATGATATAAAATACTTACACAGTAATTAGGTATAAAGAATAACTGATGATTAAATACAAAATTCTTTTTTTATTCAAGCATAATTGATTTACAATATTATATTAGTTTCAGGTGTACAGAGTGATTCAGTATTTTTACAGAATATACTCAATTAAAAGTTATTACAAGATAAATGGCTGTAACTCCCTGTGCTATACAATATATCCTTGACGCTTATCTATTTTATACATAGTAGTTTGTATCTCTTAATCCCGTACCCCTAATATGCCCCTCCCCGCCTTCCCTCTCCCCTTTGGTAACCACTAGTTTGTTTTCTATATCTGTGAGACTGTTTCTGTTTTGCATATACATTCATTTGTATTATTTTTTAGATTCCACATGTAAGTGATATATAGTATTTGTCTTTCTCTAACTTATTTCACCAAGCATAATATTCTCTAGGTCCATCCACTTTGCTGTAAAAGGCAGAATTTCATTCTTTTTTATGGCTGAGAAATATTTCATTGTATACATATCCATTTGTCTGTTGATGGGCAGGGCACTTGGGTTGCTTCCATATCTTGGCTACTGTTACAAAATTTTTATTCTGTTTGAACCAACCATTTCTCTATGATGGCCTAGTGGCGTGGGATGGGGGGGGGGCGGAGGGAGGGTGGACATTATATAATGTAAATACATTATACTGTTTGCTAAATTAATAATTTAACAATTTTTGTCCTAAAGAGTTGTTCATGACTTCCCTGGTGGCGCAGTGGTTAAGAATCCGCCTGCCAATGCAGGGGACACGGGTTCGAGCCCTGGTCTGTGAAGATCTCACATGCCGCGGAGCAACTAAGCCCGTGCACAACAACTACTGAGCCTGTGCTCTAGAGTCTGCGAGCTACAACTACTGAGACACGTGCCAAAACAACTGAAGCCCGCGTGCCTACAGCCCATGCTCCACAACAAGAGAAACCACCACAATAAGAAGCCCACGTACTGCAACGAAGAGTAGCCCCTGCTCTCTGCAACTACAGAAAGCCTGCGGGCAGCAACAAAGACCCAACACAGCCAAAAATAAAATAAATTAATTTAAAAAAAAGAGTTGTTTATATGAAATCAATCTACCGTACTCGTCTAACTTAAACTAATACATAGTTGGTATTGAAAATGATTTTCTGATGTTTTAGAACACTGTGATTTCTTAAAAACAAACATAACATAAAAAGTTCCTTAATCTTTTGGAAGAGAATAAAATAATATTAATTAAGAGTCTTAAAATTATACTTAAGATTCAGTAACAGTAATTTTATAAATTTCTTCTTTTGTAAATTTCTTTTATTTAATAACAACTATACAAAGATGTTTACTACATTATAGATAATAGAGAAAAACTTGGGACCACCTATTAGTTCAAAAACAGTGGCTAAGTCCTAGTATATCAATCCAACCAATTCTGTGGCCATTACACATATTATTATGGGGATTTCCCTGCCAGTCCAATGGTTAAGACTCTGTGCTTCTCCTGCAAGGGGCACTGGTTCAATCCCTGGTCAGGGAACTAAGATCCCTCATGCCATGTGGTGCAGCCAAAAATAGGTAGATAGATAGATTAAAAAACATCAAATTTATTTTAAAAAAATCATGAAGATCATTAGAAAGTATGAAAAATACAATTTATGGATAAATTAAATAGATAAATACAATATTATAGGTAACTTTTGCACACATTTATATGAAAATTAGTATTCATGTGGAAAGACCTACAAAAATGAAAACAGTTATTTGAAAGGTAAAATTATAGATGATTTTTTATCTTTAAAATAATTGTAACATTAGTAAATTGATTTTGCCTTTTTAAGATGCAATATAGGGACCTCCCTGGTGGCACAGTGGTTAAGAATCCGCCTGCTAATTCAGGGGGACACAGGTTCGAACCCTGGTCCGGGAAGACCCCACATGCCGCAGACCAACTAAGCCCACGCACCACAACTAGTGAGCCTGTGCTCTAGAGCCCACGAACCACAACTACTGAAGCCCGTGCACTGCAACAAAGAGTAGCCCCCGCTCGCCACAACTACAGAAAAGCCCGCACACAGCAATGAAGACCCAATGCAGCCAAAGATAAGTTAAAAAAAAAAACTATAAATAAATAAAAATTTTTTAAAGATGCAATATAAAATGAAAACACCATGTAGACCTTAGATTTCTCATATGTGAAATCAAAGACTAGATTAGGTTTCTCTATGGTTATCCTGATTCTATACATTGAGAAACTTAAGGGAAAACTCATTAAAAATGATACATTTTGAAGCTAATATTCCTGAAAAGTAACACAGACTTCAATAAAAGATTATAAATGATCAAATGTTGAGCTTCTTAGAAATATCAGCAGCAAGTATTGATCAGTTGTGTTAATCAAGCTCTGATTTAAGAACAGTCCCCTTCCAAATTTGGTGATAACAAAAAAAATCTGACTTGAATGAAATAAAACTTCTATTGCCAGGTTGTTTAAAGACTCAGTCTTTTTCTATAAAGTATGTCTCGGGGCTTCCCTGGTGGCGCAGTGGTTGAGAGTCGGCCTGCCGATGCAGGGGATGCGGGTTTGTGCCCCGGTCCGGGAGGATCCCACGTGCCGCGGAGCGGCTGGGCCCGTGAGCCATGGCCGCTGGGCCTGCATGTCTGGAGCCTGTGCTCCGCAATGGGAGAGGCCACAGGAGGGAGAGGCCACAGGAGGGAGAGGCCCGCGTACCGCAAAAAAAAAAAAAAAAAAAAAAATGTCTCATAAGGACTCTACCATTGTACAAATAAATGTTTTTCAGTGTTGGTAATATTTACAACTAACTTAACCTATTCACATATACCAAGGCTTCACATCTTTAAAATTTCTGTGTCTTTAAGGATGGGAAACTGAAGGTTAGTGCTATCCAAGTAAATGTAGAGAGTATCAGTTAGCCGTGGGCAATTTAAAAAGAGAAGATTTACTTATGTCCAGTGTTATCTTTTAAAAAGATCATATTTATAGATGATTTCTAAAAGTGAATGATCCAGCTCCTCCAGAAAAGTATTTGTGGGAATATAAATGTTATCATGAAAAAAAAGACTTCCCGGGGCTTCCCTGGTGGCGCAGTGGTTGAGAGTCCGCCTGCCGATGCAGGGGACACGGGTTCGTGCCCCGGTCCGGGAAGATCCCACATGCCGCAGAGCGGCTAGGCCTGTGAGCCATGGCCACTGACCCGTGCGTCCGGAGCCTGTGCTCCGCAACGGGAGAGGCCACAACAGTGAGAGGCCCGCGTACCGCAAAAATAAATAAATAAATTTAAAAAAAAAAAAAAAAAGACTTCCCTAGTGGCACAGTGGTTAAGAATCTGCCTGCCAATGCAGGTGACATGGTCCGGGAAGATCCCACATGCTGCAGAGCAACTAAGCTCGTGCGCCACAACTACTGAGCCTGTGCTCTAGAGCCTGCAAGCCACAATTACTGAAGCCCATGCGCCTAAAGCCCATGCTCTACAACAAGAGAAGCCACTGCAATGAGAAGCCCACGCACCGCAACAAAGAGTAGCCCCTGCTTGCTGCAACTAGAGATAGCCCACGTGCAGCAACAAAGACCCAACGCAGCCAAAAATAAATAAATAAATATTTTAAAATGTTTAAAAAAAGGGAGCCTTTAAATGTGTGTTAATGTACGATAATGGTTAAATACATTTACTTTTCATATGCTTCTCTCCCAACTTTTCATATGCTTCTCTCCCAACTTTTCATGTTTTTCTCTGCCATAACAAAATACCATGGACTGAGTGACTTAAATAATACATTAATTTTCTCACAGTTTTGGAGACTAGAAGTTCAAGATCAAGGTGTCAGCATGTTTGATTTCATTTGAGACCTCTCTCCTTGGCTTGCAGATGGTCACTTTCATGCTGTGCCCTCACATGATCTTTATTCTGTGGGTATGCACCCCTGATTTTTTTTTGTATGCCCTAATCTCCTCTTCTTATTAGGATACTCATTAAATTGGATTAGGGCACTCCCTGGCATCATTTTAACTTAATCACATCTCTATACATTTTGACCTACTGGGGTAAGGGCTTCAACATATGAATTGTGGGCGGGCCGGGGGGACCCATACCTACTGCTTATATAAATATCTTCTAGTATCAATGACTATGTGACAAATTCACATACACATCTGATGAAAAGCTAAATATAAATCTTCTTATTCTACTTGATATGCTGTGTAATAAAACATCATGTGCTTGGAGACAACTGCTTTAAGGCAAGAGTTTAGAACAGCGAAAGCAAGCTCACAATTAAAAGGTACCTAATATAATAAAAGATATTCCTCAGTAATATCAGGTGAAAGAGAAATTATATCTGTTGATATATCAAAGAATAGTGTTTTTGGATAGTTTTTATGAGAAATTACTTAAAAGAAAAACGGAATCTGTGTGTAAGTTGAACTTTGGAACTTGAAGTTTGAACTTTTATGAGATTCCTTTGAGAACTTCAAACATTATAACCTAATAAATTATATATTAAAAAAACATGTTTAACAGTAAATTAGATTCTTGAGTACATCAGAATATGATAATAAATGTAATTATATTTGAAATATCTACTAAGTTTTAAGTGTACTAAAGTCTTTCTGGATTATTTAGTTATTTTACTAACAATATGAGAGGCAAGGCGGTTGAGCTGGGATAAGCAGAGCACCACAGAGAGCCCATTCCTGTGGTAAGACCCAGGGAAAAGATGTGAAGATGATATACTGAACACCACACATGCCAATCCAAGGGCAGTCCCAGTCTGCCTGCAATGGTACACCTAGTCTGTCATTCCCAGAAGTCTGTGTAGGGATTGGCACATGGGTAGTCACGCAAAACCACAACCTCATTATCTTAATAATGAACTTCATGACCAAATCCTACTCATGGAAGTTAAACAATGGTTTTCAGAACTGGGTCAGTCTTCTTGGCTGTGAGAGGAACTAAAGAAGACATCAACTGTTTTGGTAAGGCCCTATCTATCTAGAGAATAGACTTAGAACACTATGACAGTTTATTTACTATGGTTAACAGTAGTAAAAATTTAAACTAACAATAGGTCTGGCTCATTTTTCTATTTCTGTAACACAATGAAAAAAAAAAAAGAAAATGGCTATAGGAGACAAAACTAAGCACAGAAAACCACAGATTCCATCATAAATATGTCAAATTACCAAATAAATAATTTACATGTCAGTCTTACCTATACTAGAACAATAATGACTTGACTTTCATGGTTTATCTGTTTTAATCCTGATAAGCACACCTTGTAGAGAAAAATGTCATTGGGCAGGTCTGATAAAAACTTTCAGGGTTCATTCATTTCTATATGGTTTTACAATGATAATGTTCCAAAGCAACTAAATGTACTTGATGAGATAAATGCATGTGTGGGGCCTAATATCAAGCAACAGTCTATCTGGCATCAGTAATCAAACAATTACGAAATGGAAAGTACATCCTGTACAAGCTGACAGACACATTAAATCAGGAGAGCTGTGGGCAGACGTACTGATACTGCAAGAATTACCAGAAAACATTAATTTCAGCATTAATAAAATGGCAGTAAATAGATGACAGCTGCCAGATGAACTAAGAAATAAGGTTACTGGCCTTGTTAAGCTCGCGTCTGATTTTCTCAGGCACAAACTGGTCGAGGTAGCGTCTGAAGTGAAGGGCGTCGATGGCGACGATTTCAGTGCCGCGCCGCTGCCAGTCGTCCCTGGGGCAGGACAGATGGGGGAAAATGAGGAATGGGGAAAGGCACTCATAAAATAAAACCCTCACAAGGGTCAGGTTTCTGAGACTTTGGCAGGGTTAATACATTACAAACAAACCAGTGGGTATATATCTCAGCAAATCAGGAGGGTAGAAAAACACCATTTTATTTTTAAATTCCAAGGGATACATATTGTGGACTGCCAGGCATTAAACAGTAAAATGAAAGAATAGTACGTATTATAAACAGACACATGATTAACAATGAGTCTTCGAGGTTAAAAGATTTTGGGGGCAAACGAAAGGAATTTAGTTCTTTGTTTTCCTTCAATACTAAAGACATGGCGTTTGTATCTCAACAAGAGCTCATTCCTCCTTTGTTCTGAAAGAACTGCTCTAAGTATTGAGTTTGTAACATCACCATTTATTGTCCAAGAACGAATCCCAAGAAGTCAAGTTTTGTAAAAAAAATGTGTAATAATTCAGTACAAAATTCTACCTACTGTGCTCAGTTGCTGACTGGGCAAAACTATTTTTAAAAAGGCAAAGAAATCAAAGCAGACGATAACAATTTGCCCAAGGAGACAGGAAAAACTGGCTGAGATGGTGATTCTGGAAATGTGAAATTCCAAATTCCAAATATTTCATCTCTTTATAAACATGCATATACTGATATGGCAGTCAACTTTTCACACTGAAGAATACCCACAGAAACCTTCATGTTAGTCTGTAAATAATTATCAGGAATTAAACATTCACATAGATAATTGTTGCAACCACATATTTTAACCAAAACAAAGGGAAAGAGACTAGGGACTGGGCTTGAGATATTACAAAGATAAGGCTGTATGGCTACATGGGCAATAGCTGATTCTTTCTGCCACAATGGCTCTTTTGCATTGAAACACACATACATAGGCCACACACATTTTCTGTAAAAATTTACCTCTGGTAAACCAACTTACTGGGAAAGCAAAAATGTCAAAGTGTAAAAATATATTTCAATAAGAACTAGGAGACTGCAGCAGCAAAATTCAACATAGGTTCTGCTATCAACTGTTTGTGGCATCAGGCAAATTGTCCCAGCATAGGTTTCCCCCACTTAACCTAATCTCAACAGAAAAGGTAAGGATAACTAAATAAGCTGTTTAAGTTCGACCTTGGAAGTTAATCTCCACTGGCTGCTTATAATTAGCAGCTGAGCTGTGCCTTTCTTCTTCTTGGTTTAGACATTTGGCTTTTCTCTGTTGTTCCCTTTGGTATATGGGGATGGTGATAGTGTTTTAACTACTAACGAAACTGTACTATTGAATTTAAGAAGAAAATTATATTTCTGAAATAAGAATAGATGGGAGACAGACTGTACCAGGGTCAAACCCACATTCCTTAGCTTTTGGTCATGAGATGCTAACGTCAGAAATGAACTCACCTTTCACTCCTGTCTTCATGGCTCCGGGCCCAACGGTATGTTTCGGCATAGCCTGTGTATTCACTGTACTGTTCAGTACCTGAAACAAATAATCTGCCACTATTATTTTTGAGAAAAAAATTTCTTTTTTCTTTTTGAATTTTATTTACTTTATACAGCAGGTTATTAGTTATCTGTTTTATACATCTCAGTGTATGTATGTCAATCCCAATCTCCCAATTCATCCCACCACCACTGCCCCCAGAAAAAAATTTCTTAAGAACTGCACCTTCTAAAGGGTCTCTGTTAAGAAACAAACAAATAAAAAACCCCACTGGTCTTAATGACTTGTTATTACTTCCCATAAAGAAAAAAATGATGCCTTCAAATGCCACCGCAATTATCATACAGTGAATGAATGTCCCAATCAACAAAGAAAACAAAATGTCTGTCATACTCATTTTTTTCTTTTATGAGGAGTACATAAAGATTGTGTTTTATAAAAGTCCACTGTCGGGCTTCCCTGGTGGCGCAGTGGTTGAGAGTCTGCCTGCCGATGCAGGGGACACGGGTTCGTGCCCTGGTCCGGGAAGATCCCACATGCCGCGGAGAGGCTGGGCCTGTGAGCCATGGCCGCTGAGCCTGCGCGTCCGGAGCCTGTGCTCCGCAACGGGAGAGGCCCCAACAGTGAGAGGCCCGCGTACCGCAAAAAAAAAAAAAAAAAAAGTCCACTGTCTTCAATGTCAGTGATCAGATGGTTTTTTATTTGTGTTGTTGAAAAAATAAATTTTACATAAAAACATTCCCTAAGAAAAGTATCAATAAAATTAAATTTAGGATTTGCCTATCAACAGGCAAGGTACCTCAAAGAACTTTGTAAAACTAGGATATTATGCCTGAGAAGACAGGGAGGGAAAAAAGCATAATTAACATTCATCTGATGAGAAGATGTACCAACCTTGGCATATAACATAGATTTCTAATTCACTGGACCTGAATATATCAAAAGGGATGGTGTCTATTTAACTAAGTAAATAAGCTCATTCCAACTCCTATGGTCAACTCAATAATTACTTGACCTGATAAGAATCAACAAAACAGTAAAATTAAAAGCTGAAAACTTGAGCAAGATTATACTTTTCACATATTAAAAAAAAAACAGAAACAAGACAACATTGAGAACTAAGATTAATGATATTTTTAGTACAGTTGACTCTCAAACAAATGGGTTTGAACCGCACGGGTTCCCTTACACTGTAGATTTTTTTCAATAGTAAATACTACAGTACTAGACAATCTGCAGTTGGTTGAATCCACAGAGGTGGTCCCCACAGATGAAGGAAATGTGTATTCAAAGGGCTGACTGAAGTTATATACGCATATAAGTTATATGTGAATTTTACGGTACTACTTTTCTCTTCAAAAGATACACTTCAGTGGGATTCCTACCAAAATGAATAAACTGAATCTAGTTATGAAAAAAACACTGGGCAACCCCCCCCAAAGAGAGATTCTACCAAGTAACTGGCTTCAATGATTTAAAAATATCAAGGTGAACAAACACAAGTTTGAGAAACTGTCCCAGTTTAAAGGATACATGACAAGTCTATTCAAGGTCTGATCCTGGATTGGACTGTAGACTGGGTGGGGGGAAAAGCTACAAAAGATATAATTAGGATAATTGATAGAATATTGACTAGGGATTAGCTAATAGTATTTTATCAATGCTAAATTTCCCATTTATTTATTTATGTATTTATTTGTGGTACGCAGGCCTCTCACTGTTGTGGCCTCTCCTGTTGCGAAGCACAGGCTCTGGACGCGCAGGCTCAGCGGCCATGGCTCACGGGCCCTGCCGCGCCGTGGCATGTGGAATCTTCCCAGACCAGGGCACGAACCCGTGTTCCCTGCATCGGCAGGCAGACTCTCAACCACTGTGCCACCGGGGAAGCCCAAATTTCCTAATTTTGATTAACTATGCTGTGCTAATGTAAGAGAATGTCCTAGTTCTTAGGAAATATACAATAAAATATTTGGGGTAAAAGGGCAGAATGTCTCCAATATACTCCTAGTTCAGGAAAAGAAAATAGAGAAAGAATGATGTAGCAGATGGGGCAGAAATGTAAACTGGTGAATCTGGGTGAAAATTATATGGAAATTCCTTGTATTATTCTTACAACTTTTCTGTAGATCTGAAAATTTTCATACATATACAAATATAAACATAGATATACAATATAAGTAAATATTAAATAAAGCTATAAAAAATACTATTCTATTTTTATAAATGATTAAAATATTCCATAATAAAAACTTAAAAGATTTAAACTCAATACTAGAGTTTCTAGTCTATTACTGAGCACACTGTTTCTTAAAAATAATTTTTCAAAATTTTAAATAATTTACAGTTTAATTACTATAAATTCACCTAGTATTTGGGGTAAGACAGCCTGCTACAAATCAAGAAAATAACTACAAAATTAATGTTGTTTCTGTCAGGCTTCCTTGACACTGTAAGTAGAGTTGGTTGTTCCTTCTTTGTGCTCCGCAGTACTCTGCATACAGCATCAGCAGAACAATTAACATATTAAATTGCAATCTGCAAATCAATTATATTTCTACACAGTATCAACGAGCAGTCAAAAACTGAAATTTTAAAACTACATTTACAATAACAAAAAATATGAAATACTTAGAGGTAAGTCTGAGAAAATGTAAAAGAAGTATACAATAAAAAGTATGTAATATGACTGAGAGAAATTAAATAAGACCTAAATAAACATAAAGATATCTCATTCATGTGTCAAAGACTAAATATTGTTAAGAAGTCAAGTTTTCCCACATACAGATGGCCAATAGGCACACGAAAAGATGCTCAACATTGCTAATTATAAGAGAAATGCAAATCAAAACTACAATGAGGTACCACCTCACAATGGTCAGAATGGCCATCATTAAAATGTCTACAAATAACAAATGCTGCAGAGGGTGTGGAAAAAAGGGAACCCTCTAACACTGTTGGTGGGAATGTAAATTGGTGCAGCCACTATGGAGAACAATATGGAAGTTCCTCAAAAAAATAAAAATAGAGTTGCCAGATGATCTAGCAATCCCATTCCTGGGCATATACCCAGACAAAACTATAATTCAAAACGATGTATGCACCCCTATGTTCATAGCAGCACTATTTACAATAGCCAAGACATGAAAACAACCAAAATGTCCATTGACAGATGAATGGATAAAGAAGATGTGGTATGTATATATAGTCCATATATATATAATACATATATATATATATATATATACTCAGCCATCAAAAAGAATGATAAAATGCCATTTGCAGCAACATGGATGGACCTAGAGATTATCATACCAAGTGAAGTAAGTCAGAGAAAGACAAATACCATATGATATCACGTATATGTGGAATCTACAGTATGACACAAATCTACAAAACTACAGACTACAAAACAGAAACAGACTCTATGGAGAACAGACTGTAGTTGTCAAGGGGAAGGGAGGGTAGGAGAGGGAAGGAATGGGAGTTTGGGATTAGCAGAGGCAAACTATTATATGTAGGATGGATAAACAACAAGGTCCTATTGTATAGCACAGGGAACTATATTCACTATCCTCTGACAAACTATAATGGAAAAGAATATGAAAATATGTGTGTGTGTGTGTGTGTATAATTGAGTCACTTTGCCGTACAGAAGAAATACAACATTGTAAATCAACTATACTTCAATAAAATTTTTTTAAAAGTCATCTTCCCAAATTGATCTATAGATTCAGAACAATCTTAATTAAAATTCAGCAACCTTTTTTGTAGATATTGACAAACTCATTCTAAAATTCAACAAACAACTCTGAAGAAGAACAAAGTTAGAGGACTCACGCTGCCTGATTTCAAGAATTATTATAAAGCTACAGTAATCAAACCAGAAAGAACCAAAAAAAACAAAAACCCAAATTAATAAATTGGACTTCAAAATTAGAAAGTTCTGTTTTTCAAGTCATTGTTAAGATAATGAAAAGACATACTTCATATGTCTGATAAAAGACTTACCTAAAATATATAAAGCACTTCCAAACTCAAGAATAAAAAAACAAACAACCCAATTAAAACATAGGCAAAAAGATGGCTTCAGGAGCATAGCCATATGTCAAAACTTACCTAACTGCACACTTTAAATATATATGGTTTGTTGTATGTCAATTATACCTCAATAATCTGACTCCTTCACTAGACTGACAGCTTCTCAAGGGCAGGGATTATGTATTATTAACATGTGTGCCTACATCAGCATCTTGTAATGCAAAAATATAGAAGCAGTTGAGTAAGTACTTGCTGCATAAACATAATTAAGGACCGAAACAGGAAGAACACTGAGGTTAAAATAAGGAGTCCAGAAATACTTAATCTGGACTAAATATTATATAATTGACATATTAAAAAATTCATTTACAAAGACAGTGTGGCATGGCAAAAAGAGCACCACACTGAGATTAAGAGTCACGAGGAACCCAAAGTGAATCCTAAAGTAACCAAATCTCACTGGACTTCATCTCAATGTCTAAAAATTAGGCTTGTCAATAATTCTTATATTGCTTATCCCATAGAATAGCTTGGAAAACCAAATAAGACGAGTTTAAAATCCTTCAATACCATACACAGGTTGGTATTGGTGTCATCAGACTTAACTTTGTAAGGGAGTAGAGAAACCAAAGATATATGACTCTATTTATGTGGGGTTTAAAAGACACGTGGTCTACTGGCCTGACTGGGAATAAAGACAGCCGGGAATAGTCCTGTTCTTTTGCTTTTTGCCCTGTGGTGGACAAGCCTCATTTTCCCTGTTTATTATTATTATTAATAATAATAACAATAATAACGCCTACTCTGATCTCTTAATTATGAAAATAACCACCTCTTCTGTCTTTTGCAAAGTGGTTGAAAAATATAAAATATCAATGATCAACTTCTATTTCAAATTAGGATGGTTTTTGTCTTCTTTCCTAACAGAAACAAGGTTAGGTTTATTTCCTTCAGGTTTGGGAAATCAAAAATGCACATACAGATGCTTTTGCTCTAAAATTAAATCCTGAGTTTTCTAAGTAAACATCTTTCAAAATTATGTTGTTTGTTCTGAAAAACAAATGCCCTTAGCTCGCTTTAAATTTAAATTTACTGATAAACTTTTCTAAAAATGCAAAAGGTGAACAGTGGTAACAGCAAAAAAGAGAAGACAAAGACCTTTGTGATAGCTCTCTCTAGGGATATAGCCTTAAGACTTCATACTCAAAGACAAACCTTCACCCAAGTTAAAAACTTTTAAGGAACCCATTTAAATCTTTTCAAGAGCTCATTACAACCTTATGTATGAGTTCTTAGACTTTATAGTAGTAAGAAAAATTCTTATTTTCTTTTACTAGTAATGAAAGTTTATGATGAACACAGCAAAAAATATTTGGAGATTAAAGAAATTCTACTTACTAATGGGTTATGCCATTAGAAAGAAGATTTATACAAAGAACCTAGGGGTAAGACAGGAATAAAGACACAGACCTACTACAGGATGGACTTGAGGATATGGGGAGGGGGAAGGGTAAGCTGTGACAAAGTGAGAGAGTGGCATGGACATATATACACTACCAAACGTAAAATAGATAGTTAGTGGGAAGCAGCCGCATAGCACAGGGAGATCAGCTCAGCTCCTTGTTACCACCTAGAGGGGTGGGATAGGGAGGGTGGGAGGCAGGGAGATGCAAGAGGGAAGAGATATGGGGATACATGTATATGTATAACTGATTTACTTTGTTATAAAGCAGAAACTAACACACCATTGTAAAGCAATTATACTCCAATAAAGATGTAAAAAAAAAAAAAACAACCATCTACCCCACTTTTATTAGCATCATTAAAACAGTGGTGATTATGCAGCAGAAAAAAACACTCTGGCCTTTCATTCCCATGATTAATAAAAATTAAGAAAAGCCAAACTCCAACTTTATTTGGATCTTTCCCAATGAGCTGGTGTCATTTAGTAAGCACTGGGCTGTTTTTGTAGTGATGGGCTCCTCTAGTGTTAACTCTATGGAAGGTACCAGTACTACAAGCAATGGTGTCTGCTTTTGTCTTTTCTATCAGTTCTGCTGACACTCACGAAAGATTTAAGGACCTGTGGTGTTTGGGACACTTTGATTCACTAGAGGGCAGGTTTTATATTAAATGTGTCAACATTCTGCTCAGTAAGTTTCATGTCTAGGCATCTGCTTTATGTTCTCACCACACAGAAACAACAAAATAATCTCCCAGCAGCACAGTAACACCTTTTAGTATTGAAGCTTTTACTGGACGTTGTGAAGGAACACAAGAGAGGGGAAAAAAGGGGAAGATTGGAGTTTTAATTCTTTTCCTCAATCTATACTTACTGAAAGGTTTTAACTCATGCCTGCTCCAGGGAGGATCACAGCAAGTAGAGGGATAACACTGTTTGGATAAAAGTATTTGCCTGTTTGCATGACCTGTTTCATATTCATTTAAAAGTCTGATACCAACCAGATGCCCCACAATGATGATAAATTTAATTTATTTCCAATTTCTCAAACTCTTCTACAGATTCAGGCAGCACAGTCACAGCCATTAGCTCACTGAGCCTGGTTGAATCATTGAAGGAATGGAATTGATCAGGCAGATAGACTGCAGTGCATAGTTAAGAGTCTCCTAAGAAGGGAGATGGCAGAAATCCAACATCAAATAGATGATGAAATGGCCATTTCCATTAAGGGAACATCACATCACAGATATTAATTAGGAGGCACTATAATAGAGTTAAGTGGATATGGGGGAAAAATGCTGAGTTAAAGTCACCCCGGGTGTCCTTAGCCTGAGGTAATTACAGGTGTGAAGGTGAGTCATGGATCTGCAATTTTCCATCTATTTTACAATGGCTGCAGGTAAGTTAGAGACCAGATATAACTCCAGAGTGATGATGCTTTTTTAGATTGGGGACAAACTATCCTTAAAAAAGAAAAGAAGTCTAATGTTTTCCTTTTACTATTCCCAAGGAAATTACATCCTTTATTTACAGAAACATTAATGGGAGATGACAAGGGACTACTTCCCTAGTACAACAGAAGTGAAGCAAATGAAACAAATTAGCTTTGAGTTAAAATGCCCTGCATTCTACCAACTTTTTTATTTCAAGAATGTAAATTCATCCTAAAAAATTGATGGGAGGGCTTCCCTGGTGGCGCAGTGGTTGAGAGTCCGCCTGCCGATGCAGGGGACACGGGTTCGTGCTCCGGTCCGGGAAGATCCCACATGCCGCGGAGCGGCTGGGCCCGTGAGCCATGGCCGCTGAGCCTGCACGTCCGCAGCCTGTGCTACGCAACGGGAGAGGCCACAGCAGTGAGAGGCCCGCGTACCAAAAAAAAAAAAAAAAAAAAAAATTGATGGTATATTTTGTTCTCAGTCTTCAATTCAAATCTAGCTTAACTGCTAAAAATTAAAACTCTTTTAAAGTATTATTTGATACACCCAAATGCTGGAGATGGTCACATTCCAGAACTTCAGTGCTCTCTAAAACAGTCTGAGATCAATATTCAAAGTATTCATTTGCCCAACAATGGATTTATGACAGTTTAATTTTTTTGTTCTATAATTCCTTACACTCTTTTCTCCCCTAACAACTTCTAACTACACCCTTCTTATCTGCATACATAATAAACAACAAATGCAGATAGACAACCAATATGTGAGTTGAGACAATGCTGAGAATAAAAGGGTTTTTTATCTTTCTATTTCAGTACAGTTTGGATTACAACCTCAGAATTCTGGATGAAATACTTCAGGTTATTAACTTCAAATAGCTGCAGTTCTATCAAAGAAGAAATTCCTTTGCTGAAGTTCTTAACTTCCTACATAAACTCAAACAACAATTTTTACTTTTTGTCTTATCTCATCAAAACAGAAGAATCAAAAGGATATTATAAGAAATAATATAGGGTTATCTAAAAGATGTGGAATAACTCCTTGAAAGCCCTTTTATCCACAAGCACTTATAAAAGTTATGGACACATCAACAAAAACAATGGAGTAAAAATCTCAGAGAACTGTTTCCTCCATAAAAATAATAAGAACACTGGCAAAACTTGTAAGAATCATCTTTTTCTGAACTGTGGGAATTAACCAAAGGCTTGCAGCAGTCTGAGGAGTGTTTATTAAAGAAAAATTGGCTGAATATTGGTAAACACAGTGAGTTGTATGGTGTTTTAACTTGCCCTGTTCCTATTCCACTTTCCCAAGCTCCGTAGTAGCCTTAGAAACCAACAGCCTGTAATCAAAGCAGCCTGGTTGTCACCGGAGGGGGCAGAGAAGGGTTGAAGCTCCTTCAAAGCCCCATTCTCAGAGAACTGTAATCATCTGACCTGTCTGGTAGTTCCCTGGAAGACCTCACTCACAAGGCTGTCTTTATTTGACCAGACTTGGACTTTGTCCAGGGTGAAAAGCCTAATTCCCAGGGGTGTTTGTTGAAAACAATTATAGTCAATTGTTTAACAGTGTAGCTGCCTGAGGCATTAGATTACAGTTGGGGTAAATAGGCTAACCAAAAAGCTTCAGAGGAAAAGCTAAGGAATGAGAAGTACTTACGGGACTTTGAAAAGTATCCTCGGGAATCTAGACGTCTACACACATGCCCATAGCTGTACACAGGCTCAAGAAAGACCTGAGAAGGTCCTAACCTCTCCCCTCACTCTGATCTTGAGGCTCTGTGTAAGCAGGAAGGAAGTGTCAACTGCCTGGTGGAGTGTTGAAGGTAAGCCCCAACATATACACAGAGCCCTTTGGCAAAGACTGACTTACTGGCTCTAGGCATTTAAGAAAATCTCTGTCCAATCATTAGGTAACTACTAATCTAACCAAGCAGAGACTTTAGTGGCTACACATGAAAAAGAATAGTCTTCACAGAACTAGATTAGGAAAGTCACTAAACAAACATCAACAAAAACATACTCTGGGAAAAGGAGAAAATCTGATTTCAAGAGTTGCCCCATTTAAAATGTCCAGTTTTCAACAAAAAAATTGAGACATGCAAAGAAATGAGAAAGTAGGGTCCATACTCAGAGAAAGAAAGTATTCATTAGTAACTGACCCACCCTGAGGAACCCAGATGTTGGACTTACTAAACAGAAACTTTAAGTCAGCTGTTTTACATCCATTAAAAAAAACTAAAGGAAATTATGTCTAAAGAACTAAATGAAAATATGAGAATAATGCCTCACAAATAGAGAATCTCAATAGAGATAAAAATTATTTTTAAAAAGAATCAAATAGAAATTCTATAGTTGAAAAGCATAATAACTGGAATAAAAATTTCACTGAGGGGATTAAAAAGCAGATTAGAGCAGACAGAAGAATCAGTGAACCTGACAATAGGTCAGTAGAAATTATCCAGTCTGAGAAACAAAAAGAATGAAGAAAAATGAACAGAGCTTCAGAGACCAATGGACATCACCAAATGTACCAACACATGCATAACAGGAGTCTCAGAAGGAGAGAAGAGAAAGGGACAGAAAGAATACTTGAAGAAATAATGGCCAAAAATTTACCAAATGTATCTAAACATTCAAGACATTCAATGAACCCAAACAGGATAAAGTTAAAGAGATCCACACCTATACACATCATAAACAGTTGAAAGACAAAGAGGGAATCCTGAAAGCAAAACATAAGGGACAAAATTTAGATGCTCTCCTGAAGGTTGCCTACAAATGTATCTGAGATGTGTGGTCTCAGTCTTAATTCTGTCATGTACCTCTTTGGACATAAATCAGTTGAGTTATACATTTGATAAAACTAACAGAGGTTGGTTTTCATCCCACTGTAATCTTTGAAAATAACTATCAACCAAATTCTCCTACACTTAGCCTGTTAGTCTCCTATACTAATCTCAAAGTGGCAATAGATTCAAAGAGGAAATAAGAAATCCTCCTTTGCAGAAAGAAAAACATCAGCAATTGATGGCTGATTACGGCTTTTATATGGGAATGTTTTTTTTTTTTTTTGGGGGGGGGGTATATGTTCTTTTAGGTACCTGAATAAAAGGCTTAACTTCCCTACAGTGGCTGATTAAGAGTTTCTTAAGAGTTATGAGTTAATCATCAATTTTTTTGGGTAGCTTATACACAAGAAAATACTGTGACATAGTGATATTGTAATCTAAAGAAACTTAAAGGAAAAAAATGTAAATCTTCATTAATAGGCCTAAAGTATAAATTTGACTATGTTTCCTTCTCTCCTTCACCCATAATAACTTAAATCAAAGAGAGGCACTATGATAATCACACTTTCTCTCTTAGGATTAGAAATTAGAATAAACATAAGGCTACTGATTTATTTCCCTTCTATAAAGCTCACTGTTGTACTGACTCTCTCCAAACACTGTAACTGTTTTTTATACTTACATAGTGTGTTCATACTGAAGTACAACAAATCACTTTGGAAATATAATGGAAGAATAATAATAGGATACATGCTCAAAGACATATCACTATCTTCTTTTTAAGGACACCATATCATAAAATTTCAAACTGGAGAGTAGTTTAATCATTTTTACCCTTGTTCCTCAGACAAAGATACCAAGAAAGAAAATGTGGGGATAAAATGTCTTACTCAAGATTATGAAAATGAAACTGTAACAATTTAATAAGAACAAGTATAAATTAATGAATTAAAATATTAGGACTAATGCCCACGGTAGAGAAAAGCTACTATCTGAGTGGCCTCTCGTCTTCATGATAGATCATCACAGATGGGGAACACTACCCCATTGTCCAGACTTCTCAAAACTAACCTGTGATGATAAGACATTCATTGTGATCCAGCACCTCAGTGAAGAGCCGTGAAACAATCAACTCAGGGTTGATTAAAAAGCGGATTTCTTCTTGTACAAGTCCTGCACTGGTTACACCACCTCCAACAAAACGGTTTGCAAAATCCACCTATTTGGGAAAATGTGGCATGTTAAATGACAATTTAAAATACCTACATATATGATAAAGAAGTACACTCCCTCTAAGCTCTGATCTTCCTTTCCTTTCCCACATAAATCAATCCCCAAATTAGTAATCTTCCCGGGGAGAACAGATTGTGGTTGACTGCACCCTTTCCACCTCACTGCAGTTAACATCTCTGAATATTTCTTTGGATTCCAAAATGTTAGAAGGAACATGGAAAATAGAGCTTTTAGGCAAAAGCCTCAATGTAATTATATGGACTCTTGTTTATAAACCTTTCCTGTGCTCCAAGGGCCACAAATCAAGGGAGGTTTTTATCTGGAAAGGTTTCAAGATCATTTCTCCACCACTCTCTACTCAATTTCCATTTATGTACTTCATATGACTTTAATATAATTATACAGGCATACCTCATTTTACTGCACTTTGCTTTACTGCACTTCACAGATATCGCATTTTTTACAAATTGAATGTTAATGGCAACCCTGCATCTAGCAAGGCTATTGGTGCCATTTTTCCAATAGCATTTTCTCACTTTGTGTCTCTGTGTCATATTTTGGTAATTCTTGGCGATATTTCAAACCCTCCACCAGCAAAAAAAATTATGACCTGAAGGCTCAGATGATGGTTGGCATTTTTTTTAGCAATAAAGTACTTTTTAATTAAGGCATGTACATTTTCTTAGACATAATGCTATTGGACACTTAAAAGACTACAGTATAGTATAAACGTAACTTTTATATGCACTGGGAAACCAAAAAAATTCATGTGACTCACTTTTTTGCAATGGTCTGGAAATGAACACATAGTATCTCCAAACTATATAGCCTGTACCTTTCTTATATAATATGGAAATCAAACACTTGTCCTTAAAGGTTTGAAAAGTTTAGGATTTAACCTTTTCGGTAACTTTTTTCTTTTGTGAAAGAATAAAAGGATGAAAATTTCTTCCTTCTAAATTCAACTGCAAACCCCAAACTGCAAAAACATTACAAACTTTTTAAGAAAAATACACCTAAGGGGAAGAAAAATGAAGACAAAAAAAATCTAGTTTAACAATAAAGATTCAATAAATTAATATTTCCAATTTAGTTTAAAACTATATGTAAGTTTTCTATGGAGTACTATGATGGCATCCCCAAGCTCCTATTGATAAAGGTGAGTTACACAATCCTCAAGAGACAGCAAACTCAACTTGCCAGAATTATTTGTTTGTCTTAAACTTACTATGCACTCCAATGTGTCCAACGGTATGCTAGGCTCTATGGGGCAATATGTAAGAAATAGTTTCTGACTTTGTCTTAGATTTTTCTATTTGGGGAGTTAGATTACACACATACACACAACTTGTGTACACATACAGTCATACGCAACCCCTCCCGCCCCCTACCAGAATTTAGTAAGTAACGTAAGAGAGGCTTCTATACTATTTAGGAAAAACACAATCCTGTGTCTCTTCTTTACTCTCACACTACTGCCACACTCTCGACACTTCTGACACCAGATGTGTGGATTTTCCACACATCAAGCAATTCTGCAATACCGGCTAGGTGTCCTACAATCCAGTTCAGTTCTGACACTGTCTACCTGGAGGTTAGTGAAAAATCCCACAGGCTAAGGATTCAGTCCTACAAGACTGCCCCAGTTCAGATGACAATCTCAAGTCCCAGGTTGTCACCTGTACTTCTAGTTGACCAGCTATAAATTGGGGTTCCCATGACCCCACCCGGGGCTTGATGATTTGCTAGACCAGCTCACAGAATTCAGGGTAACACTTACTTACATTTACTGATTTATTAAAAAGGATGTAATAAAGGATACAGATGAACAGCCAGATGTAGAGACACACAGGGCAAGGTATGTGGGAAGGGGCACAGACCTTCCACGCCCTTTCCAAGCAAGTCATCTCCCAGCACCTCTGCATGTTCACCAACCCCAAAGCTCTCCAAATCCTGTACTTCTGAAATTTTTATGGAAGCTTCATCACATTCTCATGACCGATCATTAACTCAGTCTCCAGTCCCTCTCCCCCTTTCCCAGAGGATGGGAGGTGGGGCAGAAAGTTCCAAACTTCTAATCATGGCTTAGTCTTTCTGGTGACCATCCCCATCCTGAAGCTACCCAGGAGCCCACCAAGAGCTGCATCATTAGAACAAAAGACATGTCTATTACTCAGGAAATTCCAAGGGGTTTAGGAGCTCTGAGTCAGGAATTGGGGTCAAAGACCAAATATTAGAACAAAAGATGCTCCTACTGCTCTTACCACTCAGGAGATTACAAGGGTTTTAGGAGCTCTGTGCCAAGAACAGGTTGTAGAGACTAATATATATATTTCCTATTATTTCACATATACTTTCATACTATTGTCAAGTATGAGATTTTGTAAAACTTGTTTGTGATCTCTAAAGCAATTATAAGAAATAGTAATGTGAAGCCTGTTTTACAAAAGAGTAAAACAAGAATATGAATCTTTTGACACGTAAAAATACTATATGTGAAAAGAGAGAAATTAATAGAAGATAAAGTAGTCTTCTTTCACTACAGAAGAACTTAGAGAATACTGAAAAATATGACTGGACAAGTTCTTGAAATGAGTTACCAAAGTGAATCATTTGGGTTTATATTCTGGCATAATAAATCAACACTAAAACTTTAACTTATATAGAAAAATAATTTTGGTTAAACTAGTCCACTGATTAGAAATAGTTACCTACTACATATTAAGTCTTTATACATTGGGTGATTTATAGCTTAAATTGTTCAATTAAACAAGTATTGATGAACTATTATGCTGTGAACCATGGAATACACAGATGAATAAGATGTGGTTCCTGGTTTCATAGCATTTACAGTCTAGATGGGAGTGAGGCACATAAGTAGAATGATAAGATGATTATTAAAGAACCTATTAGGATGTATTTGATACTTCTCAGATAATACAATTAACTAAAATTGGCGCATGGGGAGGATACAGGAGCGTTACAAAAGGATGTGGCATATTCAATTGAGATTTTGCTGACAATCAGGCTGAGGGAATAGCTGCAAAAGGACACAGGAAAAAACCAATGTAAAGAGCTGTATGAGGAGAGTGGTAAGCAGATTCCTCATGCCTGTCTGCAGTGTACAGTATGTGGAGAGTTAAAGTTGGTAATGAGCTGGTCTGGGGTCCAAGAAATTTTTACTTAATTATTAGGATTCTGGGAAAGATTCTAAGAAGAAAAGTAACAAATATATCTGTGTTTTAGGAAGATAATTCAGACTAAAGTTTAAAGAATGAACTGGAAAAGTAAAAGCAGAAAGGCTGGCTAGGTAAATACTGAATAGTTTAGACAAGCACAACTAGGGCCTCAAATAGGTCAGTGGGGAAAGAAGTGAGACCCAGCAAGGAAATAAAATGGACAGCTCTTGAAAACTGAAAGACTGGCTAAGTATCATGGTATTCGGAATACAAATGAGAAACAAAGGCCTGAGATCAGCTAAACTTAATTGTTACCGGAACAAGATACATAACTAAATTTAAAAGATAAGCTCTATCCAATCTATGTACTACTTGGAAATGATAAATGAAATACATTCAATGTGCATACTACTGTTCATTCTTTGAATAAAAGGCCAACATTTATTACTTAAAAGGTATGCACAGAAACAAATACACTAAATTCAATATGCCTCTGAAAGCAGGGGTCTTTTAGAAAATCAGTTTCTACTACTTAAAAAAGTTCTTAATAAAAGGCTCTCTATTGCAGGTAAGAAATCTGTTCCAGTACATGAAAACAAGCATATGAGTGCTTCCTTATTTTTAGCCATTTTCTAACCCACTTTACTTTAAAGCTACCTGTTCAGCTTACTCAGTTCTGAATTATAACTTGATGAAAAGAGAGAAATGATAACACTCCTTGGAGAGGTTTTGTTGTTGTTGCCACTCAGCATAATGTAATTTATATGCTACACAAGGAGATTTGGAGCACTGCAATACAATATTCCCTGATCTCCTGGGGACACATGGCATGGGTAGGGAGAAAATAAATAGAAGCCTTTATGGTATTCTTTTAATCTACTGAGGTTTCACATTTCATCTATAATACATTCCAGGGAAGTGGGGAGAATCTCAACCTTGAATGTTGTTGAATAACTCCTTGCTGAATCGTACTGTAATGAAAGGTCAGCATTCCTGCGGTGCTAACCACCAGTAGCTTTGTTTATTTCATGTGTATTAAGCTTCCCTCAGTTAATCCAAGATGTTACTGTAGGAAAGAACCTTGCCAAGATGGAAATGTGGGGGAAAAAGTGATAGTCATTCGAAACAAACTTTAGTCTTATTTCAAAATTATTGTTTTAAATAGAAGAAAAAGGACTTATTAAATATAAATATTAAAAAATTAAGTACAGGACAAATATTAATTCAGTTATCCAAATTATTTTTGTCTATAATTTTAATCACTGGGAGGTGACTTAAAACAAAACATGGTTTGCCTCTTTGAAAATTTTAAATACAAATATGTCTAAATAAAAGGCCATTCTAAAACAAATGTAGGCACTTAGAGCATATAATAAGTAGCCAAATGCAAATCAGTCTGGTCATTTTATAATAAAAATTAAGTTAATTACACAAATAGTCCATTATCAGGCAACTGCTTTAACTTCTGACCCTATATAAGCATTTAATAATGATCTAAGAAAAAAATCAGCTAGTCTCAGTATAAACAGGAGGGTGTACAAGCTTCTTCCAAAGAAAATTAGGATTACAATGCTCTTCTAAATAAGAACACAAAACACTAACATTTCGTCTCTGATTAGTGATTTTTTTAAAAGATCACTATGAAGCAAAAGGAAAGCACATGTTCAGGTTAGGTGTTACAAGTTAAAGCCAGATACAGTGTTTTATTTGTTAACTCCTTTTTCCAAAATACTTTTTTTTACATAATGGCAGGAACATAGATTAATAACAAAGATTGACAGATGGACAAAATTACTTGCTCTAAAACAGGGAAGAGATGGCAAGTATATCTGGCTCATGTGCCTAAAACTATTACACATGGAGAGAGGACTTTCTTATCAATCCGTTTTAGATGTCTGCCTCCTAGACCCAAACAAAGTTGGTGACAGAAAAACATCTCAAGCCGGTCATTTTTTAGGGCAGAGCAAGAGCCTTTAAAGAAAGAGAACAAAATTGCCTGGTGACAGCTTGTCAAGACCATACCCTGGCAACTTCCTCCACTGTCAATCTACAAGCTATATCTGAAGCAAGAGGCCTGATGTTGTCCAGATCTTGGATTTTCTGTCAAAGGCTTTTTAAAGAGGCACACGTACGAAACAGAGAACGTATATCGGCAGATAAAAGTATTACCAAGGCTGTCAAGGTGATCTGTTTGGTGTTTTTCTCCATTCTGCTATTATGCTTCATTGCATTACATCAGCTTAGAAGATAAATAAACAGCTTTTCATATTTCCTTTGCTGTCGGAAGCTTGACAAGAGACAGTCGTCCCATCCCCCCATGCCCCCACTGCTGTAATTCTCCTACCTGTAGCATGCCTTGACCATTTCCTTCTATGGTTCCTTCGTAAGTGACATGCAATCGAGTCAGGAGTTTTTCACATCTAGGATTTAAAAAGGTATTTCCTTATTTATTTTTTTAATGGTAAGTATTGCACTACAGAAAAGTCTGAAAATACAGATTAACTATAAAAGAAAAACTGAAACTATTCCAAATCTCAAAAGTGAGAAACAGATGCTTATTTACTCAACATTCTTGGGATAGTCTCCCCAAATTTTTCTTATTCAAATATACAAATACAAATATTTAAATTAAAATGGGACAACATACTGTTTTGAAAATTGTTTTGCCCCTACAAAGTATCAGTTTCCCCTCTTTTTTTAAAATATTTTTGTACAATTTTTAAAGGTTACTTTCCATTTACAGTTATTACAAAATATGGGCTACATTCCCCATGTTGTACAATACATCCTTGAGCCTATATAACACCCAACAGTGTGTACCTCCCACTGCTCCACACCCACCACCACCGGTAACCACTCATTTGTTCCCTGTATCTGTGAGTATCCTTCTTGTTATACCCAGTAGTTTGTTGTACTTTTTAGATTCCACATGTAAGTGATATCATACAGTCTTTCTCTGACTTCTTTCACTTAGCATAATGCCCTCCCAGTCCATCCATGTTGATGTAAATGGCAAAATTTTGTTCTTTTTTATGGCCGAGTAGTATTCCACTGTACGTATATACCACATCTTCTTTATCCATTCACCTGTTGATGGACACTTAGGTTGCTTCCATATCTTGGCAACTATAAATAATGCTGCTAAGAACATTGGGGTGCATGTATCTTTTCGAATTATTTTTCAGATATATGCCCAGGAGTGGAATTACTGGGTCATATGGTCATTCTATTTTCAGTTTTTTGAGAAACCTCCATACTGTTTTCCATAGTGGCTGCACCAGTTTAAGTTTCTCCTCTTTAAAAGTTGAAAAACTTCTCAAAATATTTTTAAAAATTAAGATCTATGAAATTTTATTATTATGCTAGAGTTGGCAACCTAAGGAAAAATATAGAAAAATTTTACAAAAAATTATATATCATTCTCAGAGGGGCTCTATTTTCACTAGTTTGGAAACCGTATATGTGTGTGGGGTGTCTTGATGAAAATACATGCTACAGAAATCCTGATCTATGGTATTTTTATATTAATAAAATTGATAGGTAAGTCTAGTACCTGTAAGTCACAATTATTTTCTTTCCTTTTCATAAACCATGGTCACTGAGGTGTTTATGGGGTTCAGATAAACCACCCCCAAATTTGGCATCTTGGCATAGTGAATATTTTAAGCTGAAGAAGTTTGAGAAAATGGCAGAAGCAGAAAGGTCACTCTGACCTCCTCCCCCTCTCCCCCGTCTTACCTGAAACAAGCCATAAAACCCTCACATGAGGGACCCTACCTATACCTGGAGGAAAGGAGCATTATTATCTCTGAAGACAAAAAGATGCCAAGAAGAATTCCAACAACCAGAACTTGCTGTTTCCCCCAGTTTACTTCAATCACCTCATACTCTTTTACATATCATATTCCTCGTCTATTCTTCATCAAACCTAGCATAAAAGTACATAGATCTGTTTCTTTGGGTCTTCATTTCCTCATAAAGGCTCCTGTATCATGCAAAACTTATATAAAATAAATTTTTATGCTTTTCTCCTGTTAATCTTAGTTTAATTTTCATACCCAGCCAGGGACCCTAAGAGGATTGAGGAAAAACTTTTTCCTGCCCTACAGTGTTTACCTGCTTAAATCATATTAAAAAAAAATTCCTTTTTATTAATAGCAGTTGATGATGACATTTTTTCCTTAGATTTTTTTCTCCTGATTAATTACTGAATAAAAATAAATAAATTATAATAGAATGTAACAGATAGCAAACCCCTAACTTATACAGAGTGGCATGAATTTTTGGAGGGAGGGGAATTATATATTTTTTAAAACAATTATATTAAAAAAAAATTTAGCTGGGAAGCACTATTTTATTTATTGGGATTTGCTTTTATCCTGGTATCAATGAGTCCAAATACATTTCTGGTAAAGCTCCAGTCCAACAGACTGACCTTACTCAGAAGGTAAAATAATTCAGTACAGATTCTGTTCTCAAAGCTTCATTTGTATTAACTTATTTAATCTTCACAACATCCCTATTACTATCTCCTTTTACAGATGGGAAAATAAAGCACAAAAAGCATTTAAGTAACCTGTCCAAGACTAGTAAATGAAGCAACAAAGATTTGAACCCAGAATGCCTAAGGTAATGGTTCAAGCTCTTAACCAGTAAGCTATGCTTTTAGAAAAATTACTTTCTAAATCTCTTGGAGAAAGTTAGTACCATAAGTTTGATTTTTTTAACTTCCCTTTTTTGCAGCATCCTACTTTCCTAGCTATTTTATTCCAGGGGAGACTACCTGTGAGGATACTATTGAGAAGATAAAGAAGCATGATCCAGAAGTCTCATCTGCTGTCAACTATTCTCTGTGACTGTAGTTGTCACCTTATAGTACACTTCTCAAAATTAGGAAATTGCTAGAAACTATTTTTTTAAAATAAGCATCCTCCAACTTCCTAATAGGTTTCCCCTTCTGGCCCCAGCAAATTCTTCATACCACTGCCCCAGGAATCAAAGACAGATTATTCTGGTTCTCTGTGATTAACTAAGCCTGGCTAAGGTATTTATTGATAGTCACAGGGTTAACTATAATGCCAGAATCCTGAAACTCAGAAAAGCCTCCAATTTCCTGGCACCCATTTAGTCCCTTACTCTTGGGAATACCAACAATCCTCATCTCTTCTTCATCCTCTCTCTTTAAGTGAACACATGTTTCTGGTTCTGTGGAATCTGGGAGATGGATTTTAATTGCATTCTGCAACTCACTTAAGAAGCAGCTAAAACAAAAAAGAGATCAATGAAATTAAAAAAAAAAAAGTATGAAAAGTTTCAAGTTAAATTCTGCCTATCTAGGTTAAGTGGAATATCTAGATCTTATTTAAAGAGCAAAATTATCTTACTGACATAGCAGCCTCACCAATCTCTGCATTTTGACCTATCCCTTCTCTCCCAGATGGTGTACAAATAGGTGTCCTTTCACATTAGTGCCAAATGAATGCCAGATGCAGATCAGAGATCCTGAGCTGAATTAAAAACAATCCCTCTGAATGATCTATAAAATCTACACAAAAGCAACATGAACAAAAACATCTGTGTTCCTATTAGAGACTAATAGAAGAGCTAAGAAAAGCAAACTTCTGTACTCTAATCTGGACAGATAACACAGCAGATTGTTACTTTAGTTCTAGGCACCATATTTTAAGAGGGACCAATGGCCTAGGATACATCAACAGCTGAGTTAAAGGGTTTACAATCCATATTATATGTGAAACAAAAGAAATGAGTACTTTAGTATGGACCTGTGTGTATTGTTAGAGGTGGGGGTGGATCAAGAAAGCATTAAAATACATGAAGCAGGGTCAAATCTTAAAGAAAATTAGTTTTATTGATTGTAGTTCCAGAAGGAAGAACAAGGAATGGGATTTGGCGGGGTGGGGAGATTTTTGGAAGACAGACTTTTTTTAGTAAATGAAAGTATTAGACAATAACACAAGCAGCCAACAGTGGGATAGACTGCGGCCAAACAGTGAATTTCCCATCACCAGGGCTGCCTAGTCTCCATCTGTTATAGGTATTACAGAGCTGATTACTTTTAGTAGGCAGCTGGACCAGATGACTTCCTGGGGTCCCTTTAATTTCTAATATACCATGATTCTGAAATGCTGTACATGTTTCTCTTCCTTTCTGACTCAATTTTGTTCTTGTTTTTGTCTTTCTTTTGGTTGCTTAATCTTTTATCCACTTCCCTCTGCTAATAATCATCTCAGCCATGGAGTCAGCCTCCTAAAGTAAGTTTGTTTTTCCTCCACCTCACAAATAAACATCTTTGATGGATGAAAACACAGGAAAGCCATCTAAGCAAATGTGCTTTCTCAAGTTAATTACTTTAAGAGTGAGTCCCTTTCATCACTAATTCTAAACAAAACAATTACAAACTACAATAAAAAATATTAGAAAGTGAAAATGAAGAGGCACTGATTAACATGAATGCACATCCAAAATATGCATTTAGCATGTTTAATCATGTCGTCACATGCACTGAAACAGTAGATACATTCTTCTCTAAGTGCTTTGGGAATTTGTTCCAGGTTAGAAAATGTGTTGACTATTTCAAGGCACTAAAGGAACTTACATATCTGAATAAACTCAGATTGCTTATTATTCTCCTCAGTATTTGCAGGTAAATAAGAAAAAACCCTAGTAAATTAGCAACTTCCACAAAATTGCCAATAGTACATGTTGACAACCAAACTTCAAAACTCTTGTCACTCAGACAAATATTAAGTAACTACGATTTACATTTTAGTTTAGTAAAAATAAAACTTCCTAATCTTGTCCCCCAGAAAGAAAAGCAATAAAATACAAACATTAACCATAAAACCAAGGGTAAGGAGGAACGTTAAATATTGGTGTTTAATGTTAGTGTCTTCACACAGAAAACTCCTAATTCTAAATAGGACTTTGTTTCAGAAGATAAAACTAAGGCAAAAGAGTAGAAGTGAAAGGGTTGCAGACTTTGATTCAAAAGGCATGACCTTTCTAACAATGAGAGCTATCAATTGATCATTTTAAGAAGAAATTCCCTGGTACTAGGGCAATTAGGAAGTTGGGAAACCATCTTTTCAGGGGCTGTAAAATACAATCGTCTCATGGTGAAAGAGTCCTTCCAATTCTAAGATTCCAGGATTATTTACATTATTATTACCTTTCCCACTCTGGAAAATCTTCAAGACTCTGTCTCGTAAATGTCACCAACCCAGTAGGTTCTACAAAAGCAATAAAAGAGAAACACACCCAAAATAAGTATTGAGTTTGAAAAGATTATATATATTCAGTAAAAGAATGGGTCTAACACTGGCTGTAAAGCTAATCAGGAAAAACCAAGCCTGGTGCTGGAATACAACAGAAGATTGATTTAAAATAATATTATCCTTACAATAGGAATTCTTTCTACAAAATAGTAAATAAGCCCTCCCTAAGACACAAAACTATACAGAAAACAGCACGACAGTAGGATTTGCATGCTGGTACTTTCTGGTTAAGTTTTCCAAACTGAACATACTTTTAAAAAATCCTTGGTGGGGGGCTTCCCTGGTGGCGCAGTGGTTGAGAGTCCACCTGCTGATGCAGGGGACACGGGTTCGTGCCCCGGTCCGGTAAGCTCTCACATGCCGCGGAGCGGCTAGGCCCGTGAGCCATGGCCACTGAGCCTGCGCATCTGGAGCCTGTGCTCCACAACGGGAGAGGCCACAACAGTGAGAGGCCCGCGTATCGCCAAAAAAAAAAAAAAAAAAAAAAAAAATCCTTGGGGGAAAAAGGGATGCACAATGGATATAGCTTATACAACAAAGACAAACTAACTTTTAATTTGTAAACTCCTCAAAAAAAAAAGCCTTAACCCTACACCTAAAGACTGGTAAATGTATACACATTTATGTGTTTTATAATAAAATAATATGTCTAAGATTAAAAAAGAAAATTGCTGGCATGTCCTTTGAGGTTGACACAGCTAAACCCAGGGCTTAGATGATACGCAAGTGCTCTATTTAAAGGCACCTTTGCCAGAAGGAGGAATTACTGTATTCTAAGAGGTTAGAGAAGAATGATGACATAGTTTTCAAGGAGCAATAGATATGAGAGGATCAAAATGCAGTAAATTTTAGAGGATCAGATCCTTTTTTGTTAGATTTACTTTTTTTTTTTTAAATAGTGGCAAAAGCAAAAAATAAATCATCTGGCCAAAAGAAATTTGTTTGATTCAAATCAAAGAACAAACTAAAAAGGCCAGGCCATTTCTGTTTTCTTCTGTTTAAAAAAAAAAAATGCTCTTAAGCAGAGAGAACTATGTCAGGAACTATTAGTGATAATGGTGGTAGAGTCCCAGTGAAAGCTTGGCAATCATTTCATTCCTTCGGATGATTCCACATTTCTCTGCTCTCAGTCACAAGCAGCAACAATCCAAAAATCATATGGAGTAGTTACAGTAGAAAACAGAATTTTGTTAACGTGAGTTACAAAATATTCTTTAGATGTCTAACTTTCTTTAAGACAAATGGATAGCATAGTTAAAATTCACAAGTCAAATAATTCAAACACTAGAGAAGCAATTCTATTAATAGGAAACTAATGTCTGTGTCATCATTCAATAATTTAGCAGAAAAGTAAGAACATTAAATGTCTCTCATATATACTAGGAGAGACCAAGAGAAATTAAAAAATGAAAATTTCTGGCAAAGCAAGAGAAAAGGATGAAGAACATGGCTCTTTAGATATAATTAGTAACAAAAAAAAAAACCCTTGAGAACATGCCTACTACCTTTCTTCCATTGAAAGGCACCTTTCACACCAGAATAGGTTATTTTGGTTAATCAAATATTTCCTTTAATAAAATCACAATATATACTGCATATGAGTCATCACTTTTTTGTTTTAAGATCATCCAAAATTTTTTTTAATCTTTTATTTTTTTTAATTTTTTCATCACACCGTACAGCATGTGGGATCTTAGTTCCCTGACTAGGGATTGAACCCACACCCCCTGCATTGGAAGTGCAGAGTCTTAACCACTGGACCGCCAGGGAAGTCCCAAGCCATCACTTTTTAAATATTCCATTTATAAGATAGTTTTATCTAAAATTATATTGAAAATAATTCAGAAAGCTCTTTAAAATCTTTCAGTCTCAAGAGCCTCACTACAAATATAAAATATATACTGACATCCTTGAAAAGGTGGTCCTGATGAAATTATATTTTATCAATTCTAAAAAGCATATTTTTCACATATTAAGTTTCTGAAACTAGGACATATCTCACATAGTCAAAGGTATCTAGCCATTGCTATTGGTCTGCATTAAAGCTGAATTTTTCCAGAGAAGATATGCATCTGCTTCTACCATCATCTGGGGCCACCACCAACCTGAAATCAGTCTGAATTAAATCTTCCGTTGCAGGCTTCTGTGGATCACACTGGTAATATGACTTCAGACCTCAGACTTGCGGCTCGTGGTTCAAATTCTCAGGGAAGATTTTTTGGGCGCCCTCTCTACCTAGGTTGACACTTGCAGTTTCTTTGTTGTCCCCTTTCTGCATGGCCAAGTTAATTTCTCACTTATTCTTAGACTAAGGGTACAGACCTCTGGTATACCAGCTTTGTAAGAGATATCTCCTACAACTCCCCATCCTGAGTGTTTTCTCCTTTGTAGTGGTACCTAACATAATGAAACTTCTTACCATATATCATGTCCTAGAGTTGATGAAATATGGTACTTTAAATAGGTTTCTATAGTTTCTATTCAGTAGACTCTAGAACATTCTATAGAAAGTAATTATTAAATTGAAAACCTCTTTTATTCTATTTAGTATTTCCTCCTTAAGCCTGTAGCTTTATATCCTAAAAACCTATAGTATGTCTTACTATATTTCTACAAAGAACCAAATTACCATGTACAGTGAAAAAGTCAGAAAATAAAACGTCTAATTACAATTTATTTTTTCAGCCTAATTCCCAATACTTATGATGATTTAGGGACTTCCCTGGTGGTCCAGTGGTTAAGACTCCGTGCTCCCAATGCAGGGGCCCAGTGTTCGATGCTGGTCAGGGAACTAGATCCCGCATGCTGCAACTAAAGATCCTGCATGCCACAACTAAAGATCTCACATGCCACAACCAAAGATCCTGCATGCCATAACCAAAGATCCCACGTGCTGCAACTAAAGACCCAGAGCAGCCAAATAAATAAATAAATATTTAAAAAAAATAGTATGATGAAATAATAAATAAATAAATAAAAAATATGTATGATGATTTATAAATTTCTAGTTGAAAAAACAAAATTTTAGCTTCTTCTCTCAAAGTGTTTAAAATCCTAAAATTTGGAAAGGCAAGCTGGCTTTTAGAGCAGACATGCAGGATTTGACTTCAGGGACACAAAAGTAAACCCTGAATTACTTAGAAACAGTAATGGAATTCATTCTATTTAGATTTAGAATAGCAAAATATATACTCATCTTTCTAACAAATTAATACAAATTCTAATTAGGTTTCATGTCTCATAAGCCCCAGTGAGCATTCTCTTTCCTTACTATTTCATTCAGTACAGAGCACAAAACAAAAAATGATAAGCTAAGAAATAACTCCCTGCATGCTGCAACAAAGATCCACGTGCCACAACTAAGACCTGACGCAGCCAAATAAACAAAAACAAACAAAAAAAACAAAACAGGAAAAAAAAAAACCCTCTATCAAAAGAAGCCTATGAATTTTCCCCTTAAATTATCAAAATCCTGATTATTGATTTCTTTCCCCCAAATTTGTACAATGTCCAATAGCAATACATTCAAAAGGAAAAGAATGCCAAGTACACTAGGATGTGAGATTACTTACTAAGGGAAGGATATGAGAAAAATGACCTTAAAATAATTCAGTGATGTATTTTAAGACAATCCCACAACTTGGACAACCAGAACTGAAAAGAACTCATTTCACTTGACCTGTTCTACTTAGCAAAAGCAAACTTTTGAGGTGTTCTGGCTTCCTTTATAATTACTTTGCAGGAAAGGCTACCCATGATAATAGCTAACATTTATTAAGCATGTAACTTCTGATTTAGTATTTACAACTACCCAATGAGGTAAGTTATCATTATTCTTTTATTTTACAGATGAAGAAACTGAGGCTTAGAGATGTTAAGAAACTTGTCTGTGGGTCTGTGATCACCCAGCTCCTAGGATAAGGGTGGCAACACCCATCTAATATTAGCTGGTCACTACCAGCATTGGCTAGACATTTACCACTACTGCCTCAGGTGCTATGATTAGCCTCTGGGAAAAGAAGATGGCTGGCTGAGGTCCAACAGAGGAAGAAAGACATGTAAACTCTAAGTACAAACACTGTTTTATAAGAACTCTACAAAGGGCTGAAGGAGGCACAAAAGAGAGGGATGGGTAGGAAGGCAATGAATTGGTTAACCTCTGCAAATAAACTAATTGTAATAGTCAGTGTTTCTTTAAATAAAGAATATCTAAAATGTATCTCCCAGTCAATATACTTTCTTTCGAAAGTATTAATTTACTATTTTTATTCATGAACATCCACTAGCGTATGTTACGCTAGTCTAATTTCAGAGTATATAAAACCCATACACATTCATAGCACACATTTACATATACACAAAACAAATGCATAAAATCTAGATATTGAATTATTATTGTTTTAATGTGGTTTGGGGAGGAAAGTGTACTTTAAACACAAAATGTTTTTGACCTGTCTGAACTGTCCCCCTCAGTGACAAAAATTACGGTAAGAATGAAAGGAATGTACTTTTCTCTGTGACTCTTCTAAAGTAGCAGAAGAGTGTTTTAAGCTTCTCTGGTTTCCTTGATGAACGTCCTTCAAACAACCTGAAAGAGATGGAAAATAAAAGAGGGTAAGGATGATTCTAAATGCCTTAATGATTCATAGAAAACTAAATCTATACTGCTACCAAGTAATAAAAGAAGTAATTCTTCCAGAAGGCAATTCTGTAACGACAGAAAACTGGGAAACTGTTTGGATTCAAACAGAATCTGAAGAGGACTGAGACCAACTAGAACCAGGCTTCTTCAAAGTTGTCCATGTCAGATGGCACTCTCTAACAACCACGTTCCTCCAGTCTATCTTTCTGTGGGGCACCATCTGGTCCCCCAAAGTCAATTAGGCCAGTGAGTTAATGCTTGATCATGGCAAATACTATATATAATTCATAATATTACCAGGTAGTTAAATGATTGAACGAAAATGGTATCTGAAAAAAAATCCACATGACTGTTTGGGGGTGGGGTGCAGCTAGGATAACAACAAGCAGGTATGACAAGATATTGGCGAACTGACCAATCCTTGGTGATTAAACACATATACCCTTCGTATGGTGACCAAAACAATGCCTACCCTAGGTCATCCAGTTTCCAGCAACCTGGACTTGCACTACTTAATTTAGTTTTCTTTGAAATGACATGGCATTGTTATTGGTAACACATAATGCAATTTATCCTGAGGAAAGAAAAGTAAGGCTTTGAAAGCATATGACCTCAGTAAGTAGTTCACCAAAAGATTTCTAACACAAAAGCATGCTTTCAGGCACAAGATCTAGCTTTACAAAGGTATTTAAAAATTGCAAAGAAATTCTATGGCTATAAACGATGAAGTATTAGTCATCTGCTTCTAGTCATATACTCTTGCTCTAAAACCAGAAACCCTTCAACTAAAAGTCCACTTTAATAAGTGCCGAAATGGGTAAAATTTTTCATGATTAGAAAAACAAGCTCATGTAACTATGCAGAGAGGGAAAAGTTAATTCTATGAGAAAATCCTATTGAGCAAATGAAATGAATTAGGAAAAGGGAAGGAAATGTAGATTTCAAATGATCCTGTTTCCAATGATCTGAAATTCTTTATTCAGGGTCAATTTCTGAGAAAACAATTTACATGAATACTTATTTCCTGAAAAGAACGCTAAATGTCAGAAAGCATTTTAACGAAATCTGAAATCTAATTAATGTTTAAAAGTAGTTTGAGTGCCTGTGTGAAAATTTTTTCTCATCTAAAAGACTGTATTTTCTAAAATGTTTATAACAAATACTCTTAAAATCCAGCTGCCTGCTGAAAGAAAATCTTTGCAAACACAGGTTTCAGTTCAGTTTCTTCTGCAAAATGTCAGCCAGAATAGAGCTTGTTTAAATCAAAATGACAGTCAAAATGAAGAAGCCACTTGGCAGTTTAATTAAACATCCTGTATCAAATAAATATGATTTACCGAATGAATACCTTGGGATCCATTGCAAAATCCCTTTCTAGGTTTACTACTTAGTAGAGGGAATCAGGATAAATACAAAGGCAGCTATCACCTTTTTTTTAGAGATGAACTGATGTACTTACTATACAACTCAATTAAGGGGAAAAAGTTCCTCTTCATAGAGCTGTTGCATAATGCGTGAAAATGGCTATTGCCCTTAAGAAATAATTCCCCCAAATGTAAAAAGCATCCCTAGCTTCAGCATGTGATCATTTATTTATAAAATCACATAAAAGTTAACATATTTAATAACCATGATGGCAAATTATTAACCTTAGGAGACTCTTGGGACTGCATATTTATTACCTTAGCAATATGGACTTTCCTGGAAAGATTGTATGTCTGTTATTATCACCCACTACAAATGAGCACTACTGTTTATTTTACAGGTCCAAATCTTATAGGTACAAATCAAGCAGAATCTCAATGCATTCTCTTTCTTCATTGCTCCAAGTCTAATTTCAAATCACTATGCAACCAAATACGCTTTCCATCTTCCTGATGGAGAAGTGTGTGTGGGGTGGCGTCTGGGACACAACAGGGAGGTAGAAAATAAGGCAAGATGAAGCAGGTTTAAAATCTTTGCATCAATTCTCAGATTTCGCTTTGTAAAATTTTAAAGTACCACGAATAGCCACGTAAATAAAATGAGTTATTCTGGTATGGAAGCAAGTGAAAATAACATAAAAACACAGGCAATCTGCATGAGAGAAAGCCACAAGAGTGATGTACTATCTGAAGGACAGTGTTTGGGGTGGCGGCGGGGGGAGGGGTGGTGGTGATGGGGAGATAGACAAAGGGACTGAGGACAGAGCTGAGAAAGGAAGAGACAGAAAGATGGGACTGACAAGACAGAGAGAAGAGAAAGAGACAGAAGTTGGGTTGAAGACAGAAGAGGGTATGAGAGACAGAAACTCGCAGAGAAAGACACGCAGAGAGACAAACAGAAAAAGACAGAGACTCAGAGAGAATGAGACCTTCTCATAATAATCAAGCACCATCCCAGTTTTTTTTTTTTAACTCCTCAACACCATTTTTTGTTGTTGTTGTTAATTTGGATTTTCAAGTCCTGGGGGTTTTTTTGTTTTTTTTTTGCTGTGCTGCACGTGATGTGGGATCTGTTTCAAGACCATGGATCAAACCCGCACCCCCTGCAGTAGAAGCATGGAGTCTTAACCACTGGACTGCCAGGGAAATCCCTGGATCCCTGGGTATGTATACTTGAAGGCATATTTTGAGTCAGCAGGCGTGCATGTAAACATGCACATAAACTAGGCCATAATAACCCCTCCACACGTAGGGAAGACATTTTAGCATTTAACCAAATGATAATTACAGATTATTAAAGAAAATAAACAGAAAAAGCCAGTTAGGCAACCTTACTCTTGTTCTAAACAAAACTTTTATTTTCAAGGGAATAAGTCAATCAAGGGTCAGCTACTTATTAACTGGTGTTTTTCTTTCCATACATATAAAGAGAAACATAGTTTAATAAAATCTTTCCCTGAATGGAATATTGATAACATTACTAGAATTGGATTCTAGACACACACACACTCCCATGTGATTTCAAGTTAAGGATTAATCCTATTAGTATACAGTAAATCAAACCTAAAGCACTATAACCTCCACTTTAAAGTGGAAGCAAATGATAATCCGGAACCCAGCCAGAAAGTCATTCTTGGCTTTTCTGTGAAGCACTGTGCCATATGGCCCTGACAGCATTTTCAATCCACGGAAGAGACAGATGTAAAAGCCTCCTGGGCTGACCACTGCTGCAACCCACAATTAATCTCTGACCATCAGTTTCTAAGCAATCTCAGAAGCATCGATGCTAATCACATTGGAAGCCTTTGTAAGAATGTTTAGGCCCTGAAAGGCAAGCAGGGGAAAAGGTCAGGGGAATTTAACATAACTAAGCAGGGCTGGAAGAACACAAGGATAAATAAAAAAGGGAAGACCTATTCAATTTATTGACATCAGCTTGCCACCACAAACTCTTACTATTTTTCTTATTCAATCAACTGGCTAGCCTTTGGAGACTAAATACACTCACACACACACACACAACTCCTAACTGGCAGAAACTATAGTCATAAACAGCAATTATGCAAAAAAGAAAACATGACAACAACAAAATGCTCCATAATCTGCTTACCAAATGGCTCATCAAATTAGGTAGTTGATCTTTCATAAGCCACACGAAAAAGGGGAATTACTGGTTGTTTTTCATTTCTGGAGTGCACGCAGAGCATTTTGCTCTTGAGAGGAAGTGAGACATAACAAAACAGCAATGAGTTTGAACAGAAGACAGTGTTCAAGTCCCACTTCTGCTACAAGTCATTTACTCTCACTGAACCTATTAGTATAGAAGCTTCCCAACTAGAAACTTCCAGAGATAGAAAATCAAAGTGAGCTGCCAATAGACAGCATCAATGATCGCGAATAGTTGCGGTTGTTGGCTGTTTTCGGCTTATGAAAACACATTCATCTCACTGAGAGACAAGTGCAGACATCCTGACTGTTGAGGATTCCCTAAAACAACTGTGGAAACTACCACAGGTTTCACCTGCCTTAATTAATTTTCAGTGTTCTGGTGACCAAAAGAACATCCATCAGCCAGGAAGACAAGAGCATGCCTGGTTTCAAACCTTCAACAGACCTACCTACTTAAACTCTTATTTGGTAAAAATGCTACCAGGATACTGCAAGCTTAAATCCCTCATGGTCATTCTGGACTGGAAATAATTCTTACAGATCAAGAATTATTTCTAGGGATAATTCTAATTTCTGACTACCTATGATGTAAAAAACTATTAATCTGATTCATTCAAAAAGAGGCTATAGGGCTTCCCTGGTGGCGCAGGGGTTAAGAATCCGCCTGCCAACACAGCAGACATGGGTTCGAACCCTGGTCCAGGAAGATCCCACATGCCGCGGAACAACTAAGCCCGCGCTCCACAACTACTGAGCCTGTGCTCTAGAGCCCGTAAGCCACAACTACTGAGCCCACGTGCCACAACTATTGAAGCCCGTGTGCCTAGAGCCCATGCTGTGCAACAAGAGAAGCCACCACAATGAGAAGCCTGCTCACCGCAAAAAAGAATAGCCCCTGCTTGCCCCAGAGAACCAGAGAAAAAGCCTGCGCAAAGCAACGAAGACCCAACACAGCCAAAAACGGATAAATAAACAAAATTATTTATTTATTTTTTTAAAAAGAGCCCACTGATATGATGCACCGAAAAGGACACAACATCAGTTCTCTGCTATTTCTGTCAAAAATTCAGTGACCTCACTCCATTTGTGAAAAAAATGTCAGTCAAACCTGACTGAAGAACATACTACAAAATAACTGAGGAGTAGTCTTCAAAAGTGTCAAAGTCATGAAAGAAAAGCAAAAATGAAATAACAGGGTAGAGGAGACTTAGAAAACTACAGTAGCCCCCCTCACCTGTAGGAAATCCAAGACTCCCCAGTGGCTGCCTGAAACCTTGGACAATATGGAACCCTATGTATACTATGTTTTTCCCTACAGATATATACCTAATGATAAAGTTTAATTTATAAATTAGGCACAGTAAGGCATTAACAACAATAACTATAATAAAGTAGAACAATTATACTAATATACTGTAATAAAAGTTATGTGAATGTGGTCTTTAGCTTTCAAAATATCCTATTGTACGTATTTAATGCCTTTTCCTCTTAACTAAGCACTTATCACACACATTGGCCATAACTTGTGCAGTTTGAGGTGTAACAGCAAAACTACCATAAATTTCTTTTTCCTTCTTCTTAATTCCATGGACAGAAGCACTTTACAGCTTTTCTTTGTCATATCCCAACTGCCATCATCACTACTCCTCTGCTTGGGGTCCATTATTAAGTAAAATAAGGGTTACTTGAACACAAGCACTGCGATGCCTCAATAGCTGATCTGATAACCAAGTCAGGCTACTAAGTGACTAACAGGTGGGATACGCTGGACAAAGGGATGATTCATGTCCTGGATGGGAAGGAGTGGGACGGTACAAGATTCTATCATGCTACTTAGAATGGTGTGCAATTTAAAACTTACGAATTGTTTGGAATTTTCCATTTAATATTTTCAGACTGTGGTTGACTGTAGGTAACTGAAACCATGGAAAGCGAGCCACAGATAAGAAGGGACTACTGTAGGGACTTCCCTGGTGGTGTAGTGGATAAGATTCCACGCTCCCAGTGCAATGGGCCCAAGTTCAATCCCTGGTCAGGGAACTAGATCCCACATGCATGCCACAACTAAGGAGCCCATATGCCACAACTTAGGAGACCATGTGCTGCAACTAAGGAGCCCGCCTGCTGCAACTAACACCCCACACAACCAAATAAATAAATAAATAGAAAAATTTTTTTAAATAAATGGACTTTTAAAAAAAAAGAGGGGACTACTGTAAACACAGTGTGGGATACTGGGAGGATTCTGGATCAGAAAAATACAGTACAAAAACTTTTGGAGGGCTTCCCTGGTGGCACAGTGGTTGAGGGTCCGCCTGCCGATGCAGGGGACATGGGTTTGTGCCCCGGTCCAGGAAGATCCCACATGCCGCGGATCGGCTAGGCCCGTGAGCCATGGCCGCTGAGCCTGCGCGTCCGGAGCCTGTGCTCCGCAACGGGAGAGGCCACAACAGTGAGAGGCCTGCCTACCGCAAAAAAACAAAACAAAACAAAAAACCCAAAAAACTCTTGGAATTCAAATAAGGTCTGTAGTTCAGTTAACAGTATTATACCAATGTTGATTTCCTGGTTTTGATAACTTTACTATGGTTACAAAGTACGGTTACATAGTAATATTAACATAAGGGGAAGTTAAGGAGAGTTGTATTCGAGATCTCTCAGTACTATTTCTGCAACTTTTTTACACATCTAAAATTCATTAGAAATAAAGTTTTTAACGAGACAACATTAAAAAGGTAAACTAAAATAAGTGGCATTACCACACCAATCAACTTTGAACACAAAAACAGAACAGCAAACAGAACTTTGTCAACTTTGAGCAAAGTCATGTGACTTTGCTCCATCACTACATCTCCTTCTCTGTACCCTGTCCACACTGCCCCACCCCTCAGAGGCAGGAGATGGGGATTAGAGGGAGGTAATGGAGGAGGACATTACACACAGTCTACTGGGAAAGAGGAGCATATACTGGAACAATTTTCTGAAGGCCTGCTCCTGACATTAGGGGGGAAAAACCTCACATTTTACTCACAGATCCCATAAAGATAATTCTCAGGTGAAAAACAGAGATAGGGGGTGGAGGGGGGGGTTGGAGGGAGGAAAAAAACAATAATCATTTGCCAAGAAGATTTTACAATGTTTTTGTGTAAATGATGGAGAAAGTAATAATGTGGGAAAATGGTTAAAATCTAAAACTTTATCAACCTTCACAACACATTACTTTAATCAAATAAGTTAAACATTATTTTGTCTTCCTTTTAAAAAATATTAGATTAATAAATTAATCATGTCTATAAAAAGTCAAAGTCAACTTTCACTTTTGCTTTTTGTCTTAAGAACTGTATTTTCAAGTCTCATAAGACAGTCAGTCTCATGACTCTAAACTCACACTTTACAGAAAGGAGTACTCGTACTCACTCCAGCTTTAACATTATTTCAGCATACAAAGAATATAATGTACAACAAATGTTCTGTGACTAAATAATCACACGGAACAGGCATAAGGAATTCAGGGCACTTAGAGGAGGAGGACAACCTGACAGAGTGGAAAGAACATGTGCCTTGGAGTAAGACAGACCTGAGACTAAACTTTAGCTCTGTGACTTACTGGCTCCTGGACCCAAAGCAAGTTTTGTTAACCATGAACTTTAATTATCTTGCCTGCAAAATAGCAAAAATATCACTTAACTCACTGTATTGTAAAGATTAAATTAGATAATTGTACATAAAATGTTTGGCAAATCACTCAATGCCAACCCTCCATTTTAATGTTAAAAAGGGGTTCACTGAAAACATACCGATTGAAGTTAATATCTGGATAACTAGAATACTCCGATTTCATCTTAGCATTGCGCCGTGGAAATGTGCAGAAGAAAGCATTAGCTAAAAGACTAGCAATCTGTTCCTGTGACATTGTGATGGAATGATTCATCTTCTGTTTCAGGAGCGGTATTGGCTGATAGAGGAAACACAAATACAGACAAGAAGAGCAATAATTAGTTTAGCAATTTCAAAAGCAGAGGCACCAAATTGCATTTGCTAAATTAAGGTAGGAATAATTTCAGGCCACTCTTGAATCCTTAAATCAGCAATACTGTTGAAGTCAAGAGCAGTTCATCAAGGATGATTGGGAAAATGTACTTGTTTGACAAAGTGCAGATTTCTAATCAATAATAATGATAGTGAAGAGAACACAAAACATTACTTGTATTAATGAAAAATGAGATTCCTTTAGCAAGTAAGAAATAAAAACACATTACACATGTAATGAAAAATTAAAACAAAGGATGGAACAGAAAAATGTAATGTTGAGTTTAGCTACTACTGCATATGCTAAATTTTGTTCTCACTTATATTAAAGATTATTGGACAGAGCAATTTTTCTATTTCAGTCCTAAAGAAAATGAACTAAGGAAAATAATTCAATAAATAAGTCTTTTCCTTCTAATTTTGAATTACACTTCTCATTGACAATTTATAAGACCCAAATCTAATTTTATTAAAGCAATTAATGGAACATGTGTACACAGACTTATTTATGTATAACCTGTAAGAATATAGGCATTTCCTACATAATCATTTCAAGTCAAGGAAGATGCAGGACATTTCTCCCTCAAGTTTTTTACATCTGAAATGTCCTCAAGTTATACCAAACCCAAACTGACTAACCTTTTATTTTTAGTATATTCCACAGGACCTGAGTATTGCGTTCAGTGAGTTTTATTCTGTTTTAAATGTTTAAACTGTATGTTTTTAAAGTCATGCTGGGAAAGCCAAAGACCAACTGCCAATTTACATCAGTTGTTAAGCTTCAAAATGCTCCAACATAATATTTAGGGACGCTTTTCCTATTCCCTTTAATAAGTCAGAACTAAGAATCCTGGATATCTACTTTAATTCAAAACAGTATGCATAGAGAACTGTCCTGATCACATCTCAGGAATCAACACTCAAAATGAAACTGAGGAAAGGCAGGCAAGACAAATCAACTATAACAATTAGCTTTTCTCTAACAGAAAACATACATCATTGCTAGAATAAGAGTTTGCTAGAAAAAGAAAATGCTAAACTTGCAGTTCAACTATTTGCCTTGGGAAAATACAAAAGTAAACAAACAGGAAATATCAAGAATTTATTTTCATTAGGGTAAACAAAATTCTCTCCTTTTAGGCCTTAGCAAACACCAGTTCCAAGAAAGAAGCAATAGAGAGCTCATATTGATCTTCATTTTCCTTCCTATACATTTATTTACAGCCCAGCCATGAGTTTAGAAAAGGTGACAAAGTATCAATGGCTTAAAGCACACTGTTCCTTGGTTTCAGTAAGAAATGAGTTTTTAACTACCATTTACCAGGTTATCCACATAATGATTTTAGGCTTAATGGACTTAAAACACAAACATTTCTTGTTTCCCAAATAACTAAATAAGTATAATTTAAAATATAATAAGTTATTTGTTCTCCTGGTGAGGAGAAATGCTGAAAGCTAACACTTGGGGAAAACTAGAGGATGTAAATCTTATCATCGAGCACTCAGCTAGGTAAAATAAGACACTGGTTAATATGAATGAAGACCTCTCATCAGAAAGAGAAATTAAGGAAACAATCCCATTCACCCTTGCAACAAAAAGAATAAAATACCTAGGAATAAACCTACCTAAGGAGGTAAAAGACCTGTACTCAGAAAACTATAAGACACTGATGAAAGAAATCAAAGATGACACAAACAGATGGAGAGATATACCATGTTCTTATATTAGAAGAATCAATATTGTGAAAATGACCATACCGAAAGCAATCTACAGATTCAATGCAATCCCTATCAAATAACCAATGACAATTTTTACAGAACCTGAACAAAAAAAATCTTAAAATTTGTATGGAGACACAAAAGACCCCTAATAGCCAAAGCAATCTTGAGGGAAAAATACAGAGCTGGAGGAATAAGACTCCCTGACTTCAGACTACACTTTACAAAGCTACAGTAATCAAGACAATGTGGTACTGGCACAAAAACAGAAATATAGATCAATGGAACAGGATAGAAAGCCCAGAGGTAAACCCACGCACCTATGGTCAACTAATCTATGACAAAGGAGGCAAGGATATACAATGGAGAAAAGAGGGTCTCTTCAATAAGTGGTGCTGGGAAAACTGGACAGCTACATGTAAAAGAATGAAATTAGAACACTCCCTAACACCATACACAAAAATAAACTCAAAATGGATTCGAGACCTAAATGTAAGACCGGACACTATAAAACTCTTAGAGGAAAACATTGGAAGAACGCTCCTTGACATAAATCACAGCAAGATCTTTTTGGACCCACCTCCTAGAGAAATGGAAATAAAAACAAAAATAAACAAATGGGACCTAATGAAACTTCAAAGCTTTTGCACAGCAAAGGAAACCATAAACAAGACGAAAAGACAACCCTCAGAATGGGAGAAAATATTTGCAAATGAATCAATGGACAAAGGATTAATCTCCAAAATATATAAACAGCTCACACAGTTCAATATTAAAGAAACAAACAACCCAATCCAAAAATGGGCAGAAGACCTAAACAGACATTTCTCCAAAGAAGACATACAGACGGCCAAGAAGCACATGAAAAGCTGCTCAACATCACTAATTATTAGAGAAATGCAAATCAAAACTACAACGAGGTATCATCTCACACCAGTTAAAATGGGCATCATCAGAAGATCCACAAACAACAACTGCTGGAGAGGATGTGGAGAAAAGGGAACCCTCTTGCACTGTTGGTGGGAATGTAAACTGATACAGCCACTATGGAGAACAGTATGGAGGTTCCTTAAAAAACTAAAAATAGAATTACCATATGGCCCAGCAATCCCACTACTGGGCATATACCCAAAGAAAACCATAATTCAAAAAGACACATGCACCCCAATGTTCATTGCAGCACTACTTACAATAGCCAGGTCATAGAAGCAACCTAAATGCCCATCGACAGACAAATGGATAAAGAAGTTGTGGTACATATATACAATGGAATATTAATCAGCCATAAAAAGGAACGAAATTGAGTCATTTGTTGAGACGTGGATGGATCTAAAGACTGTCCCACAGAGTGAAGTAAGTCAGAAAAACAAATATTGTATATTAACGCATGTATGTGGAACCTAGAAAAATGGTACAGATGAACCGGTTTGCAGGGCAGAAGTTCAGACACAGATGTAGAGAACAAACGTATGGACACCAAGGGGGGAAAACTGCGGTGGGGTGGGGATGGTGGTGTGCTAAATTGGGCGATTGGGATTGACATGTATACACTGATGTATGTAAAATTGATGACTAATAAGAACCTGCAGTATAAAAAAACAAAAAAATAAAACAACTAATACTAAACTTTCTTTGGGTTATTTGTATGGAAATATGTTAATATAAATGTTTCAGACATTACATGAAATTTCTAAAAATCTTGTATGTTCTGGTATAATGTTATAAGTCATAATTCTAGTTATTACTTTAAAATGTATATCTCAGAAATAACTATACTTCCTTGTCAATTGCATTATTATGAACTTTCATCAAATCTTTAACCATGGTCATTTTTAAGTCTTTTGTCATTTACAGACAGTTCTGGGTGTACTCTGATGCTTTTGCAAAAATGTTCCTATAAAAGGGTTTCATCTTCAAGGAAGTCATGGAAAAGACTCTGACAAGTACAGGTTTCTGGTAACTGACTATACTGCTGAACTGAATGAATAAGCATTTTCAGAACTCTAATGGAAAACTGATGAATTCATAAAAGTGCTAACAAAAGATCAAGATAAAAAAAATTAATTACATGGGACTGAGTGAACTGATGAGGATGATTACAATTTTTGTGACCTTCTGTTTGAATAATAATAAAAAAAAATCCCACAAGGAAGGACTCAGAGGCAAAAAATATACAAATCAATTTTCACTGCAATGTAAAGGAGCTGTTACATTGGGGGAAAAAAAAAGTGATGCTGGGAAAACTGGACAGCTACATGTAAAAGAATGAAATTAGAACACTCCCTAACACCATACACAAAAATAAACTGAAAATGGATTAAAGACCTAAATGTAAGACTGGACACTAAAACTTTTAGAGGAAAACATAGGAAGAACACTCTTTGACATAAATCACAGCAAGATCTTTTTTGACCCACCTCGTAGAGTAATGGAAATAAAAACAAAAATAAACATAATAATAAAATGAAAAATAAAAGTTTTTGCACAGCAAAGGAAATTATAAACAAGACGAAAAGACAAGTCTCAGAATGGGAGAAAATATGTGCAAACAAATCAATGGACAAAGGATTAATCTCTAAAATATATAAACAGCTCATGCAGCTCAATATTAAAAAAACAAACAACCCAATCCAAAAATGGGCAGAAGACCTAAATAGACATTTCTCCAAAGAAGACATACAGATGGCCAAGAAGCACATGAAAAGCTGCTCAACATCACTAATTATTAGAGAAATGCAAATCAAAACTACAATGAGGTATCACCTCACACCAGTTAGAATGGGCATCATCAGAAGATCCACAAACAACAACTGCTGGAGAGGATGTGGAGAAAAGGGAACCCTCTTGCACTGCTGGTGGGAATGTAAACTGATACAGCCACTATGGAGAACAGTATGGAGGTTCCTTAAAAAACTAAAAATAGAATTACCATATGGCCCAGCAATCCCACTACTGGGCATATACCCTGAGAAAACCATAATTCAAAAAGACACATGCACCCCAATGTTCACTGCAGCACTATTTACAATAGCCAGGTCATGGAAGCAACCTAAATGCCCGTCGACAGACGAATGGATAAGAAGATGTGGTAAATATATACAGTGGAATATTAGCCATACAAAGGAACGAAATTGGGTCATCTGTAGAGATATGGATGGACCTAGAGACTGTCATACAGAGTAAGTCAGAAAGAGGAAAACAAATATCGTATATTAACGCATATATGTGGAATCTAGAAAAATGGCACAGATGAACCGGTCTGCAAGGCAGAAATAGAGACACAGATGTAGTGAACAAACGTATGGACACCTGGGGGGAAAGGAGTGGGAGGGTAGGATCAATTGGGAGATTGGGATTAACATATATACACTAATATGTATAAAACAGATACTAATAAGGACCTGCTGTATAAAAAATTAAGTAATTTAAAAAAGCATGAATGAAGATCTTTCAAAAAGTTCATGTCCAAAATTTGTTTCCTTTAATTTAATTTTTATAAATCTAAAATTTACCTTTTAGATTTGGCCTAGAGAACATTAATATGATAAATCATTAAATAACAACATATGCAATTTAACTTGCCAAAGATATATTTCGATAACAAATTGAAATGTTAACTTTCACAGCAGAGATTTACCTTTTAGTCGAGGACAGAGGACAAAATTAAAATGTTCTCCCATTAGTACACTAATGGAAGGACATAGTTGTTTTAAGCCAGGAAAAAGAGATGGGAGCTGCAAATCTGATTTTGGTTCCACCCACTGACTTGTTATAGATTACAAACTTGGGTGCTTTTGAATACATATCTCATTAAGTACAATAGGGAAACCTTCTCTCTAAAGCATGAAGGGAAGAGAAGAGGAGAAAGTGATTCCTATCTAAAGGCTATATTCGGTTAATTATGAACTACAGTGAATTTAAAAAGCATTTAATTAAGCACTATGTTAGACCTGGGGACACAAAGATGATCCCCCTTCAGGGAGAATATAATCTAGGGGAGGAGACATATAAAAACATAAATTACAAAATAATGTGCTAATAATAATAAGTATGATTCGAGTGCTACAGGAGTGATAAACTTTGGCTGGGAGGCGTAGGAAAGGCTTCACAAGGGGCAGAACCTAAGAGGTAGTGAGAAATTTTACTACATAAGGAAAAAAGCAAGGAGAAAAAGAGAAAAGAATGAACATGAAACATAAGCAAGCAAATAACTTCCAACATAAACAACAAGAAGTTGAGTTTTAAAATATATTTTCTCTGCCCAATAGAAAAACTTATTTCAGACACAGTGAATTAATGAGGTGAAATTATAGTTACCTAAAATTGGAAATATCACAGTATAATGCTAACAAACATGGCACACGGAAAAACATTCAGTGGTTCTCAACATTTGGACTCAGGCATTCGGACATGGCTTTTGGTTGCCCCAATGACTATGCTTGTGTTTTTTGTGCTGTTCCAATGATACACTGCAATGTGTGGGACCATCCTACACATTCAGAAATTGCTCTGCCCAAAATGTCCCTAGGGCCCCTGTGGATCAACAGTGTTAGCAGAAACCTGGCTAGCATCCATGTAGCCAGGGGGCTGGCCCTAGAAATAAATGAGAGGCGAATTCAAGCTACTGTTGTGAGAAACACAGGAAAAGAATTATGAAGAACAAACCAACAACCTCTTATAATTACATCTACAAATTCTTTGATACTCTCCCCCCTTGAGAGGCAGAGTCTAATTATCCTCTCCTTGAGTATGAGCTAGATTTATTGACTAAATTCTAATGCAGAGAAAAAATAGTGAAAGCGGTAGTGTGTGCCTTCAGAAACGAGGTCAAAAAGGCACTGCCTCTTCCTGCCTCTCTCCTTTGGGTGGCTTTTTCTGGGGAAGTTAGCAACCATGTCACGAGGATACCCAATCAGCCTACAGAGAGCCCCACAGCAAGGAACTAAGGCCTTCTGCCAGCAGTCATGTGAGTGAGCCAGCTGAGAGGTAGCTCCTCCAGCTTCAGTCAAACCTTCAGATGACTGCAGCCCTGCCCAACACCCTGACTGAAACCACAAGAGAGATCCCGAGCCAGTACCAGTCAGCTAAGCTGCTCCCAAATTCCCAACAGAAACTGCGATAATAAAAGTTTCCTGTTTTAAACCACTAAATTTTGAGGTAGTTTGTTATGTAGCAATAAATAATACACTCCCACACAAAACAAAATAATACCAGATTCTTTCTTTTATTTTTAAAAGTTAAGAATGTATCATGAACTCATTTGTTATACAATACACTACTTTGGGGGAGAGGGGAGGAAGGAGTACGTATTAAGCCATTTTGAAGATAAAATTTTCTAAATCCATTAGTATGCTTTGAAATAATGACTATCCTTTTTTGAAATTCAGAGATTATTTTTTAAAAAAAGAAAAAGAAGTATGAGTAAGCAAACATCAACACTGTAAACTGAAGCTCAGAAATTGAATGCTGCATTTTTAATGTCCACTCGCAGTGTTCTCTGTAGCCTCTAACCTTTTCCTTAGTATAGCAAAATCATCATACTCTGGCAAAAAACTGTTTCCCATCTCTCTGTTTGACCTTGACAATTAGAGTTTAAACGAAATTCAACTGTGAGTCTCAAGAAAGCTACTGAGGAAGAAGTTATTTCCACCAACCTGGGTGCAAATATTTGGCAGACAGAGTGCAATTTTCACCATATCAGGCAAAATGGACTGGTATAAGTGTTGAGCTTCTGCTTCTTCTAGTACCTGAAAACCAATAAAATGTTATCAGTGAATAATAACCAATGAACAAATATCTGTTATTAAATTACATATGTGCTTTATATAGGATCCCATAAGAAGGCATATTATCAGCATCATTGAACACATGCACAAGTACACCAACAGGTGCAGTAAGGAACTTACAAATTCATTTCCAAATGTATGTAATTCACCTAAATGCCCTCTGAAAATGAATCGAGTATCCCAAATATGAAATATCTATCATATCACATTCACAACTAAATAAATGCTTGCATATGAAAAACAGTACCTTCTGACCTCGGTTACATCAACTAAAAACTATTAGACCACAAAGAACTCTCTCAGAAGCCCTCAAGCTTCTACAGTCAGTAATTTAAAGAAATCACCATAAAAGCCACCCTAATCGTTTCAGAGCATATTATATGTGTCAAATCTAACCTACTGGGTAGTAAACAATGAAGTTCCAGGGACTTACAATTTCCTTTTCTAGGCACCTTTAGGAAGTTAAAACCACGATTCCCATATCATAATTTGAAGTACAAGAAAGACGACATTCATGGCCTATTTCTGTCTTTTGTAATTTCCCATCTCTTCAATGCTTTAGAAATTACTTTAGGCCATTTAATCCAACTTCTCTCTAAACATCAGAGTATTTCTTTTAAAATACTGAAAATGAAAACACTCTTAATCTAGGGATTCTATATATACAGTCAGGATTAAAGTAAATCATGTATCTATCTGAAATCACATCTGAACTAGATAGATGAGGTCTCAGTTATAATCCAGTCTGATCCTGTCATTATTAAAGAGAAAAGAAAACTGAAGCCAAGGAGGTTACCTGATTATCCTAGACGGAAAATGTCAATTAGCAACTAAATCAGAACTAGAACCCAAGTATTCTGGCCTATATTCCACAGCTCTCTCCACTTCTCTATGTAACAAATGTTTGGGATTGATGAGGATACAGACTCTTTACAAATATCTATAGATTCCCTTTGCTATCAGGAGCTAAGCTGAAATAAAGGAATATTCATTTGTCTGTCTACAGCTGGACACAGTATGTGTATAAATAGAAAAAGTAGCAAAGATAATTTACATTCACTCTGGTTTTACAAGAAAATTCTAACAAGGCTTCCCTGGTGGCGCAGTGGTTGAGAGTCTGCCTGCCGATGCAGGGGACACGGGTTCGTGCCCCGGTCCGGGGAAGATCCCACATGCCGCGGAGCGGCTAGGGCCGTGAGCCATGGCCGCTGAGCCTGCGCATTCGGAGCCTGTGCTCCGCAATGGGAGAGGCCACAACAGTGAAAGGTCCGCGTACCGCAAAAAAAAAAAAAAAAAAAAAAAAGTTCTAACACTAAGAATTTTCTTTATACCAAAGCTCTAAAATCCAAACCTATGCCCACCTCCCTCTTTAAATTAGGAAAATGGGAAAATTGATATTCAGAATGAACAGAAAGATATTTGCAATTCAGAGAGTGTAGGATCCAATTAATCATAGGTATATAAAAAACAAGAATACAATTATTAATTCTGGGGAAAACAAAAAGTTGTACAAGAGTAGAAAAGGAATCAGATCTCAGATATGAACAGTGTTTTTACCATCCTACTAAAAAACCAGAATACTGATCTAATTGAAATGAATATGATATCTATAGTGGAAAAGTGGGGAAACATAAATAAGGCTGTTAATGGTGACAGGGTTAAGTAAACAACAGCTAAATCCTAATCTTCTATAATGGGAAGTTAACACACTAAAAAAATAAATAAAGGCTAAAAGGTTCAAAGCCTCTTCATTATAAGCCTCTTTAATGCTAATAAAAAGAAAAACTAAATTAAAAAAAATCATACATAGAAGGCATTCTATTTTAGAATTTTATTGTATATATTAAAGATACTTGCTTTCCTGTACCTGAAAATGCATAAAACATATTAATGTATTAAGATATTCAAATTCTTCTTATTCATAATTTATCTTTTTGTTTTTTAAAACATTTTATTTTGAAGTAATTATAGATTCACAGAAAGCTGCAAAAATAATATATGGAGGTCCGGTTTACCCCTCACCAAGTTTCCCTTAAAGGTTACATTTCAGATTAACTGTAACACAATATCAAAACCAGGTAATTAATATTGGTACAGTATGTGTGTATTGTTCTATGCTATTTTATCACGTGTACATTTGTGTAACCAAAATCAAGATGCAGAAGTGTTCCACTATAACAAAAGTCTCCTCTGTGCTACTAATTTATAGTCACACCCTCCTTCCAACCATCCCTAAGCCCTAGAAAGCACCAATCTGCTTTCCATCTCTGTAATTCTGTTGTGTTATACAAATGGAATCATATGGTGTGTGTCCTTTTAAGATAGACTTTTTTTCACCCAGTGTAACATCCTTGAGATCTATTCAAGTTCATGCATGTATCAACAGTTAATTCCTACTGCTGAGTAGTATTCCATAGTACGAATATACCACAGTTTGTTTAACCATTTACCTACTGAGGGGCATTTTGGTTGTTTCAAGTTTTTGGCTATTACAAACAAGGCTGCCTTTTACTTTCAACCTGCCTATACTGTTATGTCTGAAATAATTTCTTGCAAGCAGCATATAATGTGTCAGGTTTTTTTAATCTACTCTGTAAATCGTCTTTTTTTTTTTTTTTTTTTTTTTTGCGGTATGTGGGCCTCTCACTGTTGTGGCCTCTCCCATTGCAGAGCACAGGCTCCGGACGCGCAGGCTCAGCGGCCATGGCCACGGGCCCAGCTGCTCCGCGGCATGTGGGATCTTCCCGGTCCGGGGCACGAACCTGCGTCTCCTGCATTGGCAGGCGGACTCCCAACCACTGCGCCACCAGGGAAGCCCCTGTAAATCGGCTTTTAATTGGTGAACTTTGACATTTACATTTAATCATTGATAAATTAGAACATTTTAATTTTCTCTTTCTTTTACCTGTTTTCTTTTCCTTCATTCTTATGGGTTACTTGAACATATTTTAGAATTCCATTTTTATTTATCTAAAGTATATTTGAACACATCTCTTTGAACAGATTTTTTTTAAATTGGCTGCTCTAGGCATTCGTTATATATAACTTATCACTGTTTCCTGGTGTCAACATTTCACATGTTGCAGTAAAGTATAGAAACTTTACCTTTAAGGCTCTTTACCCACCCCCATTATAATTTTCTTTAATATTTCTCCACATACATTGAGAACATTTGATAGTGTTATAATGTTTGAAAATAGTGAAACAGAAAATGTCAAACACTATTTAGAATACTCAAGAAGAAAAGTCTACTATATTTTTACTCTTTCTACTGTTCTTTCTTCTGTCCTGGTGTTCCAAGATTCCATTTTTATCATTTCCTTTCTGTTTCAAGAAATTCCTTCAGACATTCTTTTAGGATAGATCTATTAATGACAAATTCTCTTCCTTTCCTTCATCTGAGAATGTCACCGTTTCTCCTACAGTCCTGAAGGATATTTTCAATGGATATACACTTCTCTGTTGAAAGTTCTTTTCTCTTACTCCTTCAAAAATATTATGTCACTTCTTTCTGGCTTTCATATTTTCTGATGAGAAATCCAACAACGTTCAAACTGTTTTTCCCCTATAGGCAATGTGTTATTTCTTTCTGGATGCTTTCAAAATTTTTTTCTTTGCCTTTAGTTTGAGGAAGTTTGACTATGATATGTCTTGGCATGGATTTCTTTGGGTTTATCCTGTAAGAGGTTTGCTCAGCTTCTTGATGTTTTCTGTCAAATCTGGGAAATTTTCAGCTATTATTTCTAGTTTTCAGCCACTATTTTTTGTTGTTGAGTATTTTTTTATCCCTGCCCCTTTTCTCCTCTCCCTCCAGTACTAAAAAGGCATGACTGTTAAATATTTTTAAATAGTTCCATAGGTCCCTACACTTTTTTTAATAAATTTTAATGTTTCTTGAATGTAATGTTTGCTTGTTTGACCAGTAGTACAACCAGTATAGGAAATTTAGGAATTTAATTCAGATTTTCAAGCCAATATAAACCCCAAAATTATATATACTAGACCATTATGCTATTATTATTTTCTACATTATGAGAAAATCTGAAAGGAAATATATAGTCACTTTTAGACCAAAATTATTAAACCATTCTAACTTTTCTGAGTCACCTCAGAAAAAAAATGACATAAAAGTCTATTTCTTTCTGTTGTTCAGATGGATTCCTTTGTTCTTTTTCAAGTTTTCCAATTCTTTCCTCTGTCACCCCCACTCCCCATTGAGCCCATGCATTGCATTAAAAAAAAAAATCAGGTATTGTATTTTTCATTTCTAAAATTTCCATTTGGTTCTTCTTTATAGCTTCTATTTCTTTGCTGGGACTGTCTATTTTTCATTTGTTTCAAGGAGCTGTAATTGCTTATTGAAGCCTTTTTATGATGGCTGCTTTAAAGCCCTTGTTAGATAATTCTAACATCTGTGTTATCTCAGGGTTGGTATCTGTTGATTGTCTTCACATTTCAGTTGAGATTTTCCTGGTTCTTCGTGGAGCGATTTTTTATTGAAACCTGGATTTTATGTTATGAGACTTTGGATCTTATTTAAATCTTGTTTTAGCAGGTCTTCTGGGACACAGGAAGGGAGAGCCACCTCATTACTACCAGTCAGGAGTGAAAATTCTACTGCCCTTGTTGACTCCCAGGGCAGGGAGGGGGAAAGGCATCTTGATACCTTTGGGTTGGGGGGCGGGGGGGTGGGTGCAGAGGGTGAAAGTTCAGGCTCCCCACCAGGCCTCTGCTGATACCACCCAGGTGCCATATTTTTCCAACAGCCCCACAGACCCTAGCTGGTCAGTCTTTTCTCCACCTTTCAGAGTCTTCTTATTCTTTTATAGTGTCCTGGGTTTTCAGCTGTATTTAGTAGAGGGATAAGGAGAAGTGTCTTTCCAAACATTTTTAACCTAAAGACATTTAACCTTAAGTGTCTAAATAGGCTGACAGCTTCTTCTCCTTTGGGTACCTGTCCTTGTCTTTTAAAACTGACATACGAATAGCTGCTGCCATGCTTTGCTGACCATCACAAGCTTTAAAATATCACTTATTTATCTGATGAAGCATTATTGCACTGGACTTCTGTCAACACTTGACCTATGTCTAATGTTGCTTTGAAAACACAAAAGGGAAGATAAAAAATGTCATTTGAGAACATAACCAACCCAACTACCATTTGAGATGGAATGCATAATTTAAAAAACTAGTATAATCTTATGCCCTCTCATATATTATTAGCATCTTTAAGCAAATCTTACCTTTTACAAATTATTATTTACTATTTATTAATCTGCACAATTTATTAATCTATACAATGCAAACCAAGACATTAGTATTAAAAAGTTTTTAAAATGTAAATCACTGCTTAACTTCAAGGGAAGAAGAGCCTTAAATAATAAATATTTATTTATAATATATCATATATTATATTATTTATAACGATGATGATGATTATAAGGAAATTAAGCATTTATATGATGATTAAATTCTCCCTGCCCTCTATTGGAGGGTCTGCATAATTATATATGGCAAGTCTTTGTGTGTGTGCATGTGTGTACATGCCATCCTTTTATTCTCATCCCAAAAGTTGATTATGTATGTGTTTCACTCAGAACTGATACAAAGATTTTCAAAATTATAATGCTATTTTACCCATTTCCTCTCTTTAGACTATAGAGTTGTTCATCCATTCAACTAACCAGTAAATTTAAGTATCTATTATATGCCAGACACTGTGCCAGGACTGACAACAGAACTGTAAACAATAACAGACATGATCACTGACCTCATGAATCTCAAAGCAGAAAGTCCTATGCTCTTTCTGTGATCCCCTCAATATATCAGCCTTCACCTTGAAGGACAGTAATTATTGCAATTTCATCACAGTGGTCATGGAGAAGTTATCATTCTTCCTTAGCAGATGGAAGCATTAACAAACTACTAAAATAGAGCAACTTAATTTGTCAAATGTCAAAACATGATGAATGATTTAAATATCTAGAAGCTTACATATAGAAAAGAGATTTGTACTTATTTCTTCTTTCTTAGAATGCTTGATCAACTAAAACTAAATCTGTGAACTGTGCTCTAATACTAAAGGCATATTCATGCGTGACTAAGTACAGTGCCTGGCACACAGACAGTACTAAATAAATAATACTACTGAACTCTGAATGGGGAAGTGAAATCTGTAGCCGGTAAAATCAGAAAACTAGTGATATTTTAGTGAAGGAGAATATTTCCATAGATCTACTTCTTCAAAGAGTTCATAGGAAACAGCTTTTTAATCAGTCACAAATCAACAAATATAATAAACACCTCAAGTCACTCCATGTTATCTATTGATGTAAACCTAGGTAGATCCTAGTAAAAATTTTTAAAGTCACTAATACTCTTTTTTAATAAAAAATTTCAAAAAAGTTTATACAAAAGGTCTAGAACAATAAATTTTATGAAATAATTTTTTAACATAAAACATGTATCATCCCAATATCTAAATAGACATGGTGAAAAACCTCATAGTCCTATGATCCTAAAGTTAATACAACCATTTAGGTGTTTGTTACACTTAGGTATTTGTTTTCCTTCTCACACAGAAAAAAATTACTTAAAATCACGTTACTCTAACAATTCTGTATAATTTTTTCATTAGACAAAAGAATTTTCCACTTTGCTGTGTAGTCTTCATAAACATCACTAGCAACAAAATGTTTTTTTAAAAAGTCATGTATTTTCACTGTAGCAAATTAACATAAACAAAAAGAAAATAAATACCACCCACAAACCCACTATCAATATATATACTGCTAACATTTTGGCATATATCCTTCCAGTCTGTATTTTGTTTTCATTTACATAGTGGACATTTTCCCGTGTAAATAAATATAATCCTATATCACCATTTTCAGTAGCTGAGTATTATTAACAATTTGGACACACCATACCTTATTTCCCTATCTAATTCTGTTATGATAGATTTACAGGTTGTTGCCAATTTTCCACTCTTGAAATTACCATTGCAATGAATATCCTTGTACATACATCTTTCTGCAACTATTTGAATATCTCTATAAGTGAAAATGCTATATCAAAAAGCATAGGCTTTTTTTTTTTTAAAGGTTTTTAATATATGCTGTCTAATCACCTTCCAGAAAGGTTCTATCAATTTATATTCTGGTGCTGTATATGAAAGTACTCAACTCCATACCTTACTAATACTGTGAATTCTCGTATTCTTGTTTTATTCACAATCTGATAGACTAAATTGACACCACTATTATTTTAATTTATGTTTATTTAATTACTAATAATGTTGAACTTTTTATCCCCGTGTATACAAACTCCTCTGTGATGAGCCTTAATCCTTCTTTTCTATTAATTTTTAAGTAATACGTGGATACATTCTTGCCTTAAAAATGTCAAACCATTCAGATGAAGTCAAAGCTCTTCTTAACCACAAATCCCCAATTCCAAACTACTTCTCAGACAAACAGATGCTTGTCTCCTTCCCAAACTACTTCTAAGCATTTCTACATATGTGCATACAGAAATTTAGCTTTCTGTTACATTAATTTTTAAACTAAATGGTATACTATATTTTTTGCAACTTGTTTTTTGCCTTAAGAGAAAGCCTTAGAAGTCTTTCCCCGTAATAGAATAAATGCTATACAGTATTTTCCACAGTATGGATATACAATTTTAACCATTCCTTACTGATGGCAATTAACTTTCCCAGCATTATGAAAAATTTCAAAAATACAGCAAAGCTAAAATAACTATACACTGAACACCCATAAACTCATTTTCTACAGTTAACATTTTACTCTATTTATTTTTGTCGCATATCTATCCATCCATCAATCCATTTTTTAAATGCATTTTGAAGTAAGTTGGGGGCATCAGTACATTTCACCCTGACCACTTCAGCCTCCATATAAATATAATTTGACATTTGTTTAGAAGTTTTTTCATTTTGAGGTAAAATTTACATTCAATGAAATGAACTAACCCTAAGTGTACCATTCAATGACATTTTACAAATGCATACACCTACATAAACTAAATCCCTATCAAGACACAGGATATTATTATACTATCACCCTAGAAGGTTCCCTCATGCCCCTTCCCAGGCAACTTTCCCACATCTGAGAGACTACCACTGTTCTAAATTTTCTTCTACCATAGATTAGTTTTGTCTCTTGTAAAACTTCATATATTGGAAACATGTGACATGTACTATATTATGTAAGGCTTTTTTTTCCCCTCAGCACTGTGCTTTTGAGATGCATCTATGTTGTGTGTATCAGTGATTTTGTTCCCTTCTATTATTTTATTCTATTGTATAATTATACCACAATTTGTTTATTCATTCTCTTGTTCATAGACAACTGCACTATTTCCAGGATTTGGCTATTATAAGTAAAGCTGCTATAGACATTCTTCTATAAACACAGGATTTTTTGTGTATACGTATATTAATTTCTCTTGGGTAGGTTTAGAAAGGAAATGAAATGCATAGGTCATAGAGCAGGTATATGTTTAGTTTTCTAAAGAACTGCGAGACCTTTTTCCAACGTGGTAGTACCATTTTACAAACCCAACAACAAAGTATGAGAGTTCCAGTTGCTCCACATCTCTAGCTACATCTATTCATTTTAGCCCTTCTAGTGCCTGTGCACTAATACTTCATTCTAGTTTTAACTGGCATTTCCCCAATGACAAATGACACTGAGCATATTTTAATGTGCTAATTGGTCATTTGTATATCTTTCTTTGTGACCGGTCCTTTAAACTCTTTTAATTTTTTTTAATGGGGTGGTTTGTCCTTTTTTTTTTTTTTTGGTACACGGGCCTCTCACTGTTGTGGCCTCTCCCATTGCAGAGCACAGGCTCCGGACGCTCAGGTCCAGTGGCCATGGCTCACGGGCCCAGGCGCTCCGCGGCACGTGGGATCCTCCCGGGCCGGGGCACGAACCCGCGCCCCCTGCATCGTCAGGACTCTCAACCACTGTGCCACCAGGGAAGCCCGGTTTGCCTTATTTTTAAATTGAGTTCTTTATATATTCTAAACATAAATCCTTTGTCAGATAAATATATATGCTTTGCAAATATTTTCTCCTTGCCTTTAGCTTGTCTATTCATTTTCTTAATGTCTTTTGATAAGTATTTAATTTTTTTCTTTTATGCTTAATGCTTTCTGTGTCCTAAGAAATCTTTGTCTATCCCTAAGTCACAAAGATGCTTTCTTCTAGAATCTTTATGGTTTTAGTTTTTGCATTTAGTTATTTTCTATGTATGCTGTATACAAAGAGTTGAAGTTCATTTTTTTCCCCCATAAAGAAACCCAATTTTCCCAGCACCATTTGTTGAAAGATGTTTCTTTCCCCCATCGATTGCTTTGGCACCTTTGTTGAAAATCAAACGATTGTATAAGTATGGGTCTATTTCTGGGTTTTATGGGTTTTCCAGTATCAATTTGATTCTTATGCCAGGACCACACTATATTAGTTTCCTTGGGCTGCTGTAACTATCACAAACTGGGTGGCTTAGAAAAACAAAGATTCATTCTCTCACAGTTCTGGAGGCCAGAATTCTGAAATCAAGGTGCTAACAGGGTCATGTTCCCTCTGAAGGCTCTCAGAAAGAATCCTTCCTTGCCTCTCCCAAGCTTCCGGTGCCTATGGGCAATCCTTGGAATTCCTTGGCTTTCAGAAGCTTTCAACAAATAGTGGCTACTATTATGGTGATGATGCATATTGTACCCTCTGCCTTGTTTAACCTTTTACTACAGTTAAACCACTAATTATGTGTCAAGACTAAGTTCACATCTCCTTGTGAAGAAGCCTCCCTTGACTTTCCTAATTCCTTCTTCCTCATGTGACTCTACAGTCACATGCACATACCTGTAGTACAGCACTTATTATGGTTTATTATAATTATTTATTTACATGTTCTTCTCCTCTCCTTCTCTAATCTGTGACACTGCAAAAGCAAGGATTGTATTTCATACATCTTGTATTCCAGTACCAAGCATAATATTTAGTACTCGTTATTATTTGCTGAATAGAGTTGATGAAAATTTTAAAATTACATTTTATCCTGCAAGCATCCCTGCAAAACAGAAAGCAGAACGACATCTGGAGAAACTGAAGCTCAAAGAATGTAAAGCCAATTTCCCACATTCAAACTTAATGGCATACATCGGGACTAGAGGCCAGGACTTTTCTTCCCAGGTTCACAAGGAAGGGTATTTTAGAGAATGGAGCACTTGGCCAAGAAACTGGAATGGAATGATAAGGATAATTCGAACTCTGTTTACCTTACAGAGTTATGAATGCTCAGCTATAACCGTGTTTTATGAATTCTAAAGCCCCATATATAAATGCAAAGTATTATTATCTACTGGGCCAGTAATTTATGCCCTTTCTGGAGCCTCCTCTTTCTTTCAAGACCCCCCATATCAATTAACTGCCAGTCCTACTGACTGATCCAGCGGCGTCACATATTCATTACCTCCTCTTAATCACTACTAAACTACCCTGACTCAGCCCCTCATCCAGTCTCACCAAGATTACTACAGTAATCTAACTGTTGCCCTGCCGCTAGCCCACCTTCAGTTTTAGCCCAAGTACACCCTGGTGTGTCCCTGTTCCACTTGAAAGCTTTCAATGGCTTTTCCTTGCCTTTTCAGTACAGTACAAATCCTTCAATTAATAATCAAGCTATCTGGCCCTAGATGCTTATCTAGTCTTACTTAGGGCTCTCTCTGTCTCTCAAACAACCTTCTGTGCATTTTACATACTAGACATTTCAGCAATTTACTCTTCTCTAGCTCCTACCTGTGCTTCCACAAATACAATCTGTGCTACGCCTGGAATATCTTTCCTACTCTAAAACTTACCTAACCTTTTAATGTCTTACTCAAACAATACACTGCTTCAAAGTCTATCTAAATGGACGCACCAACTAGAAGGTAACTCTTCCTCTTATAATTTAATTGTCTGTTTTTTCACAAGACACTTAAGACTTCCTGCTTTATGTTGTAGTTATTTATGGACATGCATTCTAGAGTTTACTAGAAGTTCCTTGCATACAAGATTGACATTGATTCACTATGCTAGAACATACTCTTATGTAATGTTCTCAATAAAAATATTTGTTAAATTAACTGACACTTTCTACCACAGCTAGGTAATTTTACCAAGCTCTCCCTCTTCCTTCTCTCTACTGCCTATCAGAATCTCCCTCGAGAGGTTTTTTATTTTTTTTATTTTTTATTTTTTTTTTAGTAAATTAAACTGCATATGAACTGAGTTTTCTATAAAACACCTAAAAAACTTACTGGAACTACCTCCAGAGCTTCCCAAGTTCGAGAGACAGGTTCATATTACAAAGATTAAAAAGAAAGAACATAAGTCAGAATTATTAAGATCTTTCAGATCCACCTCTTCTTCAGGCATGTTTTTAGACTACAAAAATTAAACATTAGAGGAAAAAAATAATTATAGCACTAAGTTATGTAAGGATAAAAAAATCAACTAGAGAAGGTGAATGTTTCTAACATTTACTTGTGCACAATTCAGGCTGACACTTTGAAGAGAAGAATGTGACAGCTTACAAGAAAACAAACTCACTCATTCCCCTTAATTTCTGAAAGCTCATGCAAGTCTGACAAGCCAACCACAGGGTGATCTCTCATGTGTATCACCCATGACAATTATTGCTTTAATAAAAATGTTCTCCAAATTTTAATAAAGTCCAATTGGTTTTCAGGAAATAGCCAGTCTAATATTTTCATATTTAAGAAGGCACATTTCACAAATTAGTGAACTAATTTCTGGACTTAAATAAGACTTCCAAAAATTTTATATTATGGCAACAAAAGAGGTACAAAATGAATATGGTGGTGAGGCAAGGTGATGTGCTGAGAAGCCACCCTGTCTCTCTATTGTCCCTTGGTTTGGTTTTCTCTTCAAACAGCTATTAAGAGCTTCCTAAGTAATTTTCAAAATGCTATGACTCAAACCTGAGAAGCACTGATGAAGATCACAACTCACTAGAAGCACTTGAAATGATCTGTTTTAAGGATAATATAAAAGATCCTTTGAAGTATGTGCCCTGTAACTTACACTAGAAATAATCTGTATTTGTCATTAAATTAACAGCTGTTTAATATGGGATAAACCAGGTTGCTATACACTTCCTTTTTCTCCCCATCAATGGGTGCCAGCAGGAGTAAAAGAGTGCCAAGCATTAGAATCTCCTTTTATTCTTTTCTTCCCCCACCCAGGGGAATGAAGGATTTATTACTTGCAGCAAGTAAGGAGAACATTGGGATCTTTCCCAAAGCAGTGTCTCTAGAATCAAAGAGATTCTTAACCTCCAATCCCATAGCCAAACTCTTATTAGCCAGTAAAGGGAAGAGGAAGTAACGATGAAGTGAGAAAGAGCCCTGTGGCAGGTTACCTCAACTCCACTTCCACTCTCCCAATCCTTGTTCTGTTTCTCAGGACAGAACTATGAACTAGTTTCTCACTTCAGGAAACAAGCCATTAGTGGCTTAAAATTCACAGACTTTCGTAGATGGGTGTGGAAATTTCACCATCATATACTCCAAAACCCAAATAAGTGACAACTAATTTGGGAACACAATCACTTTAGGAAGAATATCATCATCCAGTTCTTGAAACAAAATATGCCTCTAATCAAAACCAGTCACACTATTTCCTATACAAATTTCATTAGATTAAACATGAAGAACAAAATTGTGTAGGTTTATGACACATGAAGGAAGCTCTTCTCTAAACAGTAATCATTATCTTTTTTCATGCTAATAATAAAATGCACAAATTATTTTTGCCTTAGAAGGATAAAACATAATAACACACCCTTATTATCCTCTGTCTCCTAGAAGAATTTACTTCTCAATACCGTCATGGTAAATGATTATTCTTTAGGGAATGATCTCAGACTAGCACAAGATGCTCTGATGGGTCTTTCTCATCTCTCACTCCTATTACTGTATGACTACATGGCCATAACCATCAATCACTCTAGCAAACAGCACCAAACCACAATGCTATTACACACAAGCCAACAGATATTTTCAATACCATATAGTCACACTATTATCCATCTTTTATAGACAGGCAATCAAACTCAGCATGACAAGATTTCAGAGAAATAGCTAATGGTTAATGGAAGTTTTCTCATCCTGGAAGCAAAATGGACTTAATTTGTCTGAGAAATATAAGTGAACAATAACTTCATTCTTTTACTATAGTTAACAGTTTTAAATTTAATAAAAATATTTTTGAACTATAAGAAATACTTTAAAATTACTTATTTTTACTTTTACCTAATTTTTAAGATAGTTCAATGACAGCTTCTCGCACTCACACCACTAGGAAAGTAATTTGCCATGCGAATCAAGTAATGTGCATACCTACATATTATAACACTTAATTCTTAATTTAATTCTTAAATTATCCAGTATGAATAGTCAATATTATAGTCCAAACTTCACTCTTATTAATAAGGCTGAAACAAACATATTTCCCAAAAGGTTTGAGGGCACCCCCCGGTGGCAGACTTTGGGGAGGGGGGGAAAACCCCACAAATACCATTACAATGAAAATATCTTTTTAAGAAATTGACCAAGTTCTACTCAGCAACTCTATTATTACAGGTAACATCCAATCTAGAAAAAATTCAAAATGTGATCAAAGAATGTTGGGAAATCTCTGAAGTTCCCTGTGAGGAGATCTGACCAGTACCAGCTCCTAGGTAGCAGGACTAGCAAGATGTCTGATGCAGAAGAAACCTTAGAGATGATCTCATCCAGGGCAGAACAGAACTTTCTACACTGTCCAAGACGGTAGCCACCAGCCACATGTGTTGACTGAGCATGTGAAATGTGGCCTGTGTGACTGAGCAGCTGCATTTCAAATTTTATTTCATTTTAATTAATTTCCATGTAAATAGCCACATATCGCTATTGGCTTATTGTTTGGACAACACAAATCTAGTCCTACTCTTTACTCCACTCCAATGAAATAGAAATAGTCACCAGAGCAATTCAAGGAAGAGCCAAAGGTTCCCAGACACATGTACAGCTGGATGGTGCAAATACATATAATTGGACCTGCACCATTTTGTCTGGGGATTCTTAAATGCACCTAATTTTATTCCATTGCATTGGATTACTTTTTGGTAACTGCAATTCATTTGAAAATACAGATGAGTTTGAAATGGTAAAATATCCCTTTTGAAATAATTTTTGGCTTTAAGACATGTGACGACTGGTACACCAGTTAGCTACATCAAATAAAACGGATTACGAGCTCAGGTTCAATTTATCATCTGGGGCATTCATTCTTTTCTCACATAGAGAGAATAAACAGGTAAACAAGCCCCTGCACTGTGAATTAGCTAAGCTCAGAAATCCAAGAAAGAGAACAGCCCAATTGATCCAGCCTCTACTTTATACTTAACTCAAGTTAGGCATATTGTTAGTAGTATGTTGACATTTAGTTCAAGCATATATTGAGTGTCCACTTTGCCCAGGATGTCATATTGAGCACTGTGAGGAATAAACACAGTGCTCAATATGCGCACTGTGTTTAAATAAATAAAGGTAAACAACGCAAAGCGAGGTCTCTGTCCTCCAGAAACGTACTACTTTTTAGGGTAAAAATGCCATATAAACAGACATAAGGGTTATGTGTACATGCCTCATCTTTTCTCTCTACCAACTGCCAATCTCAAATGGTCAACTGTCACTTTACACAAATAATTCCTAAATCTTTCAGTAAGAGGCTGTGGCTTAAGACCCACATTTCTGTGTGCTGATCTACTCTCCTTAAGTATACTGAAGTTAGTTCAAGAAACACTTACTGAGCACCAGCCATAAGCTAGAAAACACTAAGATGCCCTGGAGAGGTTCAGCCTCATGAAGGATGCAGACATTTTATAGAAAGATCATGCATTATGTGGCAAGCGCATGGAGGCAGGCACAGGTACTACTGTGAGCACAGAGTGGAGTCTTTAGTAGAGGCTGGGAGGACAGAAAAGAGTTCCCAGAGGAGATAAAGACTGAGCTAAGTCTGGAAGGATGGATTAAGAACAAGCCAACAGCATGCCAGAGAACCTTTAGGAATTCAGTCATTAGAATATCAGTTATGGAGAAGCTCAGTATCAAGTGATGCTGGAGAAATGGGTAGAGGCAAGGCCAGGGAATACCATAAACATCATCCAACAGAACTGAAAATAGATGAGGTGCCACATAGGGTTTGAAGATATATGCTTCAGATAGCTCACTGTGGGTGAGGAGCATGAAGGATGGATTTGAAGGGAGCACCACTGAACATGGGGGTCAGCTGGATGACTGCTGCAATATACCATCTGAGTCATGATGACAGCATGGATTAGACAAGTATAACAGAAATAGAGGTGAGCCTCAAGAAGTGTTTAGGAAGTAAATTTATTATGTCTTAATATAAGAAGCTGACAGAGAGAAGGAGCTTAAGATAAAGATTTGAGTGTGCCCAGCATTAAGTGGTATTTAAAGCTCTTGGCACTATGTTAAATGCCAAGGAGTAACTAGATTTAAAAGGCAGACTACAGTTGACCCTTGAACAACACAGGAGTTAGAGGCACCGACCCTCTGCACAGCCGAAAACCTGCATATAATTTATACTTGGCCCTGTGTATCCACGGTTCCCCCATATCCATGGTTCTGGAATAGTACCTGTCCCTCAACTTTTTACCTTGCCTGAAGGAGTTTTTCCTCTCGGCAGTTCTTCCTTCTCAAGTAGAACCTCTTAGAATGAAGAGGAGGAGCTGTTATTCTCCTCAGCCCCCACCGCTAATTCCTTCAGATTCTACCAACTGTTGATCGCGCAGCACTGTAGTACTTACTATTGAAAAAAATACACGTATCAGTGGACCCACGCAGTTCAAACCCATGTTGTTCAAGGGTCAAATGTGCAGGTACCAGGCTGGGCAGGAAAAGATAGGAAGGCAGGAAAAAGCCAATAGATTACAACTGTTTTGCAAGGTGTGTTCCATGGGACATTACCTACGAGGGAAATCATAAGCCGTTACACAGAAGGAGGCTTTGTTTATAAATAAGTTTGGGGAAAATGTTTAGTTAACCAAAACTAAGCAGATTTCTTCACTATAAGACTCCTCAGAACTATTCCCAGTAGGAGGACATAACGTGTAGCAAACTAACTTGACCATTCAACCCTTTATTTAAAAGTATTAGAACAACACAACCTGGAAAACAGTGGCCCAAAAGAAAAGGGATGGAAGCAGTAGCCTTAAAAACAGAAAGTGCTATAGGAATAAGTGAGTAGAAAACTAGGAGGCTATGGTAGGAAAGAAATGCAGAGTTAATGATGTTAGAGAAGGAGCTGGCCCAGGGCATAACCAGATCCAATTTGTGATCATAGGTTAATACAGTAGAGAGTCTCACATATAGGTTTGAGTCAGACTAGTTCATAGGTCATCAACATGATTATCAACCGAACAAAGGCTGTTGGATGTTGGTAGGTACCCTCCCTAAGTCAGTGCTTTTAATGATGCCAGATCTAAGGCCATAGGCCACTAAAGCCACCTTTTTTTAAGAGGATTTTTCCCAGGCTCCTCTTCTTTCTACTTATAATTCAAATCTTTGACCTTTTCAGGCCTCCCTAGATTTAGTTAATTGGTTTCTAGGACAATTCTGTCCCTTAACTGAATCATTTCCAGCTGACCTAATGTTTGGCAGTATGTTTGACTGACAGTATGTTCCTCTCGAGGTGCTAAGTCAAAGGCTAGCTCTGATGGCATGCACCACAGGGCACAGATAAGAGGAGACCCACCTCAGCCCAGCTCTACAGGTATCAGCCTGGGTTTTCACAGATCTAGGTCATGGCCAAACAATTCAACAATGGACAGGAATCAGCAGTGGGGGCTGAGGAGAAAAACAACTCCTCCTCTTCATTCCAGCAAGTTCTACTTGAGAAGGAAAAACTGCCAATAGGAAAAGCTCCTTTAGCCAAGGTAAAAAGTTGAGGAACAGGCACTCTTCAAGGAGAGGTTTGAGAAAGATGGTACAGTAGAGCAGTTCTCAAACTTTCACATCTATCAGAATTAGCTAGGGGATTGTTAAAGCAAAGATGGCTGGGCCTCACCCCCAGAGTTTCTAATTTGCAAGGTTCAGGGTAGGGCAGGAGAATTTACATTTCTAACAAGTTCCCAGGTGATGCTGCTGGATCAGGGACCAAACCTCGAGAACCACTGCAGAAGAGCAGGGTTACTTGATCTAGGCACTACTGACCTTTTGGGTTGCATAATTCTTTGTCACCGCGAGTGTCATCCTGTTCATTGTAGGATGTTTAGTGGCATCCATGCCCTCTACCCACCAGAAGCCAGTAGCACTTCTCCCCCAGTTGTGAGAATCTAAAATGTCTCCAGACCTTGCCAAAGGTCCCCTGGGAAGCAGAATAACTCACTGATGAGAACTACCACAACCGATTATAGTCATTAAGAGCTAAGACTCTGGAGTGAGTGGCACCTGGGTTAAAATCCTGGCTTCATCACTTGAACAAACTACTTAAACTCTCTAAGCCTTGAATTTTTAGTTGTTCATTTGTAAAATACAGTGTCTATATAATGGGGTATTTGTGAGAATCAAATGAGATAAAATATACTGCTTACACTGTACTTAGTACATAGTAAAGATGTCAATAATAAGCACCACCACTATCTCTACCACAGATAACCAAGTAGGATGTCGCATCAAACACTGAGGAGATTATCTACAAGGCGAACTTTGTAGAAGGGGTAAGTCCAGGAGGAGACAGGGTTAAGCCTGGAATGGATAAGGGTTTGCATGTGACGTGAAGATGAAATGGTCTGCAGCTTAAGCAGTCGGCCAAGAAAAAGGAAAGGGTTAAAAAAGGAGCCAAAAGTCAACCATGGGGAAAGAGGCTATTTATACGGCTGCTCAACCCAGTGTGCTGTGACAGTAAGGACTTTTAAATTCCACTCCCAATGGAAGAAGATGCTCTGGTTCTATAGATAGAATGTTTTGTCCCCCCAAAATTCGTATGCTGAAACCTATTCCTCCAATGTGGTAGTATTTGGAGGTGGGACCTTGGGGTGATTAGGTCATGAAGGTGAGGCCATCTTAAATGGGATTTAGTGCCCTTATAAAAGAGACCTCAGAGAGCTTTCTTGCTCCTTCTACCTTGTGAGGACCCAGCAAGAAGACAGCCATCTATGAATCAGGAAGCAGGTCCTCACCAGACACTGAATCTGCCAACACCTTGATCTTGAACTTGCCAGTGTCCAGAACTGTGAGAAATAAATCAACCACCCAGTCTATTCTGTTAAAACAGCCTGAATGGATTAAGACACCTTGTTTATATCTAAGCTGGGCTTCCCAGGGCTAAGGCAGATTAGACCAATAGCATAGCTTGGGAGTACATTTGAAAATATTCCATATTTCACTATGCTGGAAATGGTTCTTCTTGCAGAAAATGTTTTTGTAGTGCTTTTCATGTAATCAAAGAGCAACTGAGGCAACAAGGTACTATGCCACTCGGCTTACTAAAAACTTCTTTAACACTGTAAAGAATAATTGCTCTGACAGCTTAGAATCTGACTGCCCCGTGCAGTTAATCATTACTTGTCATTACCATAGCAATAAATCATGGATGAGTATTTTTCACAATTAGTACCAAAAGTAAAATGTGGAAAGAGCTATTGGCTCAGTCCTACCGAGTTTACTGCACTGTTTATACAGGCTACACATGGAAACAGTATATAAATTTGAAAAACAGATTTATATTGTTTTTATTTCCTCTTACTATTTTTATCTTCAGGTAATATATACTACGAAAATCCTTCTAGTGTTAAATATGAGATCTTATATGTGGATAAAAGTGTTACGAGGAGCTTAACCAAAAGGAATACAGAATTTATTTTTAATGACTAGGAGCATAAGATGAGTAAATAATCTGAGAAGTAATCTAACAGGATTTATAAATCAAGGTATGGTGTCAAATTGCATCGAAAAAAAGAAAACAGCTCAGAGCTAGTTGATAGAGATATAAATCACAGGAGAGATTAGAACATGAAATTATTATCACCCCTCCAACAGAGTAGATTTCTAGATAATGAAATCAATGACACAGCAACATTTAAAAGTGATGGCTTCCATAGCTATTTGAACAGAGTAGGTAGGGTTGGAGTTACAGGACATTAATGTACTAGATTAATTTCATCATTAGAATACAGGAGGAATTCTACTAAATAAATTTTCACTTTTGGATGTCTATAATTTCCATCCTCCTTGTCCTCCACACACATAAATACAACACAGTGTTTCACAAACACATAATAACAACTCTAATTTCATCAATGATCTAGTGCATAGAGGGCTCAACTGAGACTAATTATCCATTATACCTCAGCAAGTTTATAAAGCAAGGTGCCTAGTTCCAATTGGAGCAATTAATTCTATGAGAGGTGCACTATTTAAAATAAATCATGAATGAGACCCTCAACATATGCTCCAACCCAAAGGATACATTAACCAAACCAAGGAGGAAGTCCACATATTTCACACAAATCTAAAATTTAATATTTTGCTGACTCTGATTAGCTTTCTTTTGGCTCCTGCAGTTCTCATGAATTAAATCAAGTCAAGCTGTAAAAGCAATGCAGACCTTATTGATTCTAGAGACTGTGAGTCACTAAGGGAAAAAGTCCAAAAAGGTTAAATTTCCACTGAACTCCAAATCAGAGGTTCGAAAGCTAGAGGAATAAAGACATTAGCTGTAGTCTTGTGAAACATTCAAGGCTGCTTTCATTTGATTAGGAATTTGCTACAGGCTCTTTATGACAAAACTAACAAGGATACTTTAAATCGTTTAAGTTTTGAAGAAACGTCCAGAAATAGATTCGTTATGAAGAATTCCACTTGGAACTGGAAGCTAAGGAGTAATGTGTTTATATACATTCAGAAACTTACTTCTGCACTATTAAAAAAAAAAAAGGCTATTGTGAAAGCCCACAATTTTTACTGGTTATTGGTTAATGACATTTGTTCTGATTTGAAACAGTGGTTAACAACATGTTGCCTTACCTCAGCTTTTCCAAAACTAGTCTAAAAAACACTAATGTTCCATGAAACATTTATAGAGATTGTGGTGATGGGGGGTGGGGTGGGGGTGGGGGTAGGGGTGAGGGAATGGAGAGAGAAAAAAGAAAAAAATCCTATAATATTTTTGTTCTAAAATTTTTTTCTTATATATATGTGTGTGTATATATATTTTTTGGCTGTGTTGGGTCTTCGTTACTGCACATGGGCTTTCTCTAGTTGCTGCAAGCAGGAGCTACTCTTCATTGTGGTATGCGGGTTTCTTCTTCTGTGGTGCGCGAGGACTTCAGTAGCTGTGGCGCGTGGCTCAGTAGTTGTGGCTTGCCTGCTCTAGAGCACAGGCTCAGTAGTTGTGGCGCATGGGCTTAGTTGCTCCGCGGCATGTGGGATCTTCCCGGACCAGGGACCGAACCCGTGTCCCCTACATTGGCAGGCGGATTCTTAACCACTGTGGTTAAGAGCACCTAGAACCTGCACACCTAGAGCCCGTGCTCTGCAACAAGAGAAGCTACTGCAGTGAGAAGCCAGTGCACTGCAGCAAAGAGTAGCCCCCGCTTGCCTCAACTAGAGAAAAGCCCAGATACAGCAACGAAGACCTAGTGCAGCCAAAAATAAAATAAAAATAAATAAATTTTAAAAAATATTTTAACATACAAAAAAGTACTAAGTACATTCGATATAGTTATTATTAGATAAGCTGCCCATAATACTATGGCACGCACCAGAAAGCCAGGAAGTCTGAAAGACACCACTTACGTATGAATGCACATATGACGCCCAAGTGATGCATAAACATACAACTATTGCATTTTATGCTACTTAATGACAGGTGACTTACACTATGATTTTTGCCTAATAATTTCAATATATTATATTTTAACTTTTTATCCCATAATAAAGATATAAGTCAAAACAATTCCATCTAGCCATTACTTTATATATGTGAGATAACTTTCTCGGTAATCCATTTTAATACAAGCTTATATTTGTTTTCCCTGAGTTTCTATTGTTGTTCTGTCAATAATGATAATTTTTAAGGTTTCTCATGGTCACGTGAGTTCAAAAATGTCATTTTAGTTAAACATGGCTATAACAGCACACGTCTCAATTTTTGGGACAAAGAATTCTGATATACCTGTTTTTTAAATGTAAAACTACACAAAAAGAACTCTGAAGGAAAAGATGACTTAGGCATAATAGTTTGCTCCACTTAGTGCACATCCTTCAAAACTCAATACGACACCTATTTACCTTTTAAAATTAAGTAGTACATAAGCAAGAATGCAAGTTCATTATTGATAGATTTACACATCCTCATTTACAGGAAAAGAGGCTTTACACAACCTTTCTCTGACAAGTCATAGGACACGAGCAGACAGGACAATACATACTCAATATTTTAATAACTACAGCAAAGGCAAGAGATGCACAATTACCGAGTTGCCATAAAGAATTTACTGTGTACGTATGACTTGAGGTATAAATTTCATGCTGTATTTATTAAAAAAAAAAATAGTGGCTTCCAAAGAGGAATATATTTCTAGCCTAACCACAACAATAAAACCTTTGAACTTTGAAGTTTAAATTTTTCCATTTTTTATTTTAAATGATCTCCCATTCCTGTACTCCTATCTCCCTCTCCACTTTTAGCAATCACAGATGTAAAAATAAAACAACAACAAAAACAAAATACCTGATTTTGGTATTTATGAAAGCCTTTATGGATAAACTAACTAACATAAGTGAGGAAATAAGAGACCTACTCATTCCTATCTTTTCTATTCCAGACATAAAACTAAACATGGAAAGGAAGATGAAATAGTCACCAAAAACCTTAGGTTTCCTTTCAACAACTATTCCATTTACTGAAAAAGTTCACTATACAAACCAGTTTTAGAATTTAAAGTTCTTTATTTTGACAATTACATTTATTGTGAAATAAATGTTCAAAAAGTACACAAAATATATATGGATGGCCTAATGAATAATTATAAGGCAAACATCCATTTTTTAACTAGCATCCAAGTCCAGAAATAGAAGCCAGGATCACAGAAACAGAAGTAACCACTCTTAACATACGCCATCCCCACACCCCTCTTCCATCACTATGGCCATAATGTGCTATGTAAATTTCACAAGTTAGTTCACTGAGAATGAAAAGAAATAGTGCCACAGTTGTTGTAAGAGGGAAGTATTTAAAATATGTCTAAAATGTATTAATAGAGAAACTTTCTTAATATATAGGACATTCTGTTAAACTTTCCTGTGAAAAATGTCAGCAGTAAGTATATCGATTCAGTTAGAATACGAATTATAGAAGTGTTTGAATTTAATTTTGTGGAACACCACCCAGGAGGGCCATAAAACACAGATTATTTGTTCCTAGCACTTCCAACAGCTGGCAGGGAGGAAAACTAATATTAGCATTCAAGATGCAAAAAACACTAAATAATGGCCATTTCAACTCAGTAGCACCTAAATATTTAACTATGATTTACAAAATAACAGGTTGATTTCTGTGATCTTTGCTGGTCTCTGAAAAAATTTTTTAAAAAGCTTAGGCAGTACTCCTTGCTTTTATCCTAAATAAGGATGCTCAAAAGATCACCAGGATTCTGGGTCTCTTACTTCTTGCTCTCAATACTAGCATTTAGGTAATGACTGTAACATGGAACCACACTAAATGACTGTTGATATGAACACCTCCTGTTCTAAAGTAGTATGGGTTACAAAACCTATTACTCACAGAACCAGCCAAAGCAAAGTTTTAAGGAGATAAATGTTAACAGCCCCAAAATCAACTTAACTGTAAAATATTAAAATTGATATGATATTAAATTTAAACTTCATTTTTTTCTTTAGCAAAACAAGTTACTCAGAGCTGGGTGTGACATTTAAGTAAAGAATTCCCAAATACTGTTAAAAGCAACATTTAAGAGCCCTTTTAAAAGAAGCATTCTTACTCCAAAATGTGGACACAGACAATACAAAGCAAATAGAATTCACTTATAATTTAAAACCTAGCCAAACAACTGCTTCCCTTGCACTAAAGATCTGTTTTTACTCCTCCAATCCCACCACATATGTATCTAATACTTACTTCTCAATAACTCCTGCAATCCTGGGCAATGTTATCCCTGTGGGCTGTGACATGGTAAAGTTCTATATTAATACCTTTGGAAGTTTGAAGGACAGAAAAACACACAACTGTATTAAATATCCAAGGTCTACTGTTAAGTACATTGACAATGCACAAACAACAGACAGTCATAGGGACGAACACCCTTAAATCTCTAGACATGCTTTACACAAAGAGACTTCCTTAAATCTCTAACACTGGAATGGCTAAGCAAATGACATATCATTTGATGGAATATTATGCAACCATTAAGACTAAAAATGATGAAGCTATGTAACACAGCTTTATAATATATCATAAAATATTTTAAATATACTTTTATATCTAGATATAACTATAAAAAATATATAGAGAGAGACAAAAACTTAAAGAAAACAATAAGAAATGAATATTTGGTACAATTGTGAGGACTCCCCCAACCTCCCGTATGTTTACAAAGTAAATAAAAATCAGAAGGTCAAAAATGCAATGACTCCTCTCTCTAGAGAACTGTAAAACTATCATCAGCACCTTGGTAATCACCTCATATTTATGATCTACACTAAACACACCAAAACTTGCTATATATTACTCTTACAGGAATGTTTCTGGGCAAGGTCACTAGATAAAAGGGAAACAAGGTCCTGTCTGAGTAGAGTGATTAAGAAGAGAGGAAAAATCGACTACTTTACCTCATAGCAAGGTGACAGGGGTATTTTAACCAATGGCGTGTTTTACTGCCATCACAAGGTATCAAATGTACCTACCCAAATTAACAACTGTAACTAGTTTAAGGCACGAACATTACAAAACGCAAACAGACCATCTATATACTATAACTTAAGTGACAAAGATTTTATCAGTTTGGTCAACTTTTCATTGCATCAAAAATTACATCTCTTTAAGAGTGAAAGACATCTAGATACAAAGATATTCTGACATAGCCATAAGGCTTCCATTATTTTATGCCTACCTTTAAACATCATATGGTTCAAAAGCGCAATAAGGTAACCCTGAAATTGACTGGTCCTGCCTCAAGATGCAGAATTAGTATGGATTCTATTAATATGATTATAGAAATTACCCTTCACAGCTAACTTTTTTCAGAAATTAATAAGCTGACCCTAAAATTCACATGAAAGCACAAAAGATCCAAAACTGCCAAAACAAATTAGAAAAAGAACAAAGCTGGAGGACTCATATTTTCCAATTTAAAACTTATTACAAAGCTACAGTAGTCAAGATTGTGTGGAAGTGGCATAAAGACATATAGAGCAGTGGAATAGAATTGAGAGGCCAGAAATAAACCCTCACATGTATGGTCAATTGGTTTTTGCAGGGTGCCAAGACAATTCAATACGGATAGAAGTCTTTTCCACAAATGGTGCTGGGACAACCTGATATCCATCCACATGAAAAATAATGAAATCAGACCTCTATCTCACATCGAATGTGAAAATTAACACAAAATGGCTATTCACAAGCAAAAAAATAAAATTGACCCCTAATTCACACCATATACAAAAATCAATTCAAAATAAGTCATGAACCTAAAAGTAAGAGCTAAAACCATAAAATTCTTAGAAGAAAACACAGGAGTAAATGTTTGCAACCTTGGATTAGCTTCTTAGATATGACACCAAAAACAGAAAAAATTAATTTAGGCTTCATCAAAATTAAAAACCTCTGTGCTTCGCAAGACACCACCAGACGTAGAGAATGGACTTGAGGACATGGGGAGGGGGAAGGGTAAACTGGGACGAAGTGAGAGAGTGGCAATATATACTACCAAATGTAAAATGGATAGCTAGTGGGAAGCAGCTGCATAGCACAGGGAGATCAGCTGGGTGCTTTGTGACCACCTAGAGGGATGGGATAGGGAGGGTGGGAGGGAGATGCAAGAGGGAGGAGATATGGGGATATATGTATATGTATAGCTGATTCACTTTGTTATAAAGCAGAAACTAACACACAATTGTAAAGCAATTTTACTCCAATAAAGACGTTAAAAAAATTGTTTTTAATTAAAAAAAAAGCCATCTGACAGGCAAAGATTTTAAAGCCTGACAATATCAATCAAGCATTGGCCAGGGTGTGAAAAATAAAGTACAACTAACTATCTTGGAGAGTTCTTTGTCGATACCCAGGGAACCTCCAACATGCCTGCCCTACCCTGCAGCCTATCACAAGGGCACAAAGACAGCCATAGGCTGTGTCCATCACAGCACTGCTTACGACAGCAAAACATTAGAAACTCCCCAACATCCAGCAGTACCAGCACAGGAAGGTAAGCTATTCATACAAGGAATCTAATCAGCATTAAAATGAGACAATTCTGTATATATTCAGAATCGTTAGATCCCAACAACATACTGCTGAGTAAAAATAAGGCAAGTTACAGAATATTATGTACACTATGATACCATATTCCATCATTTGAAACGCAGAAAACACTGCTATCTCTTGTTAATGGATATGTAGTTAAAATGTAGAAAAAAAATAACTGCCAAATCAGATGCCACACTTAGGACAATGCTGCCTTCAGTGAAGGAGAAAGGGAAAAGAACTTGCAGAGAGAAACAAAGGAGGTTTTAACTATATATAGTATTTTTCATTAAAATTTTTGGCAGAAACATATCGTATCATGATGTTTAAATGTATTAACTCTAGAAGGTGAGGGATAAAAATGGCCAGGTGTCAGGCACTGATCTATGCTTTGCATACATTACATCATTTAACCCTCACTACAACTCTGTGAGGGAAATGTACTATTTACCCCCATTTCCCAATGGGGAAACCGATGCGCTGAGAGGATGCCTCAGGTTACCCACCCAGGATCCAAACCCAGGCCATGTGGACCCCTATCTGTGCTCCTAACCACTCTAGAATCCTATCTCTGTGGAATGGATGTGGAGGCACATTGCAAATCTTCCTGATGTTTACGTATGTTCAAACAATGTAATTACAGAAGAAGAGGGAGAAGTGCTACAAGAAAGAGATTTCCAAAGCCCCTGTGTGATGGTTCATTTTGTTTCAACCTGGCTGGGCCCCAGTGGCCAGATATTTGATGAGACATCATCCTGGATGTTTCTGTGAGGATGTTTTACATTTAAATCAATAGATGAGATTTACATTTAAATCAACGGACTCTTAGTAAGGCAGACTGCCCTCCATAAGGTGGATGGGCCTCATCCAATCAGTTGAAGGCCTGGACAGAACGAAAGGCTGACCTACCTCAGCAAGAGAGAATTCTGCCAGCAGGCTGCCTTTGGACATCATCTGCAACACCAGCTCATCCCTGGGTCTCCAGTCTGCCAGCCCACCCTGCAGATTTTAGACTTGCCAGCCCCCATAATTGTGTGAACCAATTCCTCCTTAAAATCTTCCTCTCTCTCTCCCCCACATATATATACAGATGATAGATATATAGATATAGATATATAGATGTATCTCTCTCCCATTGGTGCTGTTTCCCTGACTAATACACCTTCCCTCCAGCTCTTGCCCTACGGCGACTGCTGATGGACAGATGGAACAAGGCCTGTCTGGGTTGCTCCTGTTCCCTCCTGTTTGGAGTCTTGAGAGAAAGAACCACAAGAAGCCACTAATTATCAGAATATCATACTCCAAGGTAGCTACTGTTAATCCCATTTTATGGGAAGAAAACTGAGGCTCAGAAAAGCTAAAGAACTTCCCAACAGCTCCCATCAGGCAAGGGACAAAGTGCTTTTATGCTCAAATCTCACATCTTTCCCTAAAGCATATGGCAACGGCCAAGACAGTGGGTGTGCCTTGGCTCTGCCAGCAATCAAACACAAATGGGGTAAATGCCAGGGAACCTAAGAGTAATTGAGCAATTGAATTAAGACAATATACAGAAATGTATAATTATGGGGCATAGCTCATGTTACGCTATGGAGAAACAGATGATGAGGGCTTCCACGACAGCAAGCAAGAGAAATACCGGAATACAAGGTCCTGTCTGATCTAAGAAAACCCTAAATAAATGAAGACCCATACCATCCTTATGGAGAGGAACATACAGTGTCATGTAGATGTAAAATCTTTTCCAACTTATCTGCATATTTAATGCAGTTCTACTCAAGGGTCCAACAGGATTTTTATGGACCCCAACAGGCTGATTCTAAAATTTACGTGAAAGAATAAAGAATAGCCAGTACACTTGTGAGTAAGAAGACTGATGAGGAGAGGCTCGTTTTACCAGACATCAAGAATTATTATGAAGCTATAGCCATTAAGACATTGTGGCACTACTGCAGTAATAGACAAATTAACCAGAAGAGAATACAAAGCCCTGAAACAGATTGTTGTTTCAGGTGATTGTTTGGGGGTAGCCAAAGCACAAGTAATTTTTATTGTCTTACTTCTTATATTTTTACAACATACCTACAATTCAGATATGTTAATGACAGAAAGAACTTTTTCTTGAAAAGAGGCAAAACAAACTGTTTACAGAGGTAAGAAAGTAACAACATATTTGATTATCATTCCAGAATTTTAAAAGTGATTTCAGATACATTAGTTAGCTAGCTAGATCTTTAAAACATGTCATCAAGATGCATAAAGTGGTTATTTTGTCAATTTCACAAATGAGGAAACTAACGCTGAGGTCATGTGGCTTACCTAAAGTTACAAACCTAAGAAAGACTAAGAAACAAAATACTCATTTCTAATTCTATGCTCTTTTTTCCGCCAGCAGTTCTCAAGGCATGGTCTCTGAACCAACAGCAGCACCACCTAGGAAACTATTAGAAATGCAAACTCTCAGGTCTCATCGCAGACCCACTGAATCAGAAAACTTGGAGAGGATGGTAGGCAGCTACCTTTTGTTTTTGTTTTTTTTTTTTTTGCCGTACGCAGGCCTGTCACTGTCGTGGCCTCTCCCGTTACGGAGCACAGGCTCCGGATGCGCAGGCTCAGCGGCCATGGCTCACGGGCCTAGCTGCTCCGCGGCATGTGGGATCTTCCCAGACCGGGGCACGAACCTGTGTCCCCTGCATCGGCAGGTGGACTCTTAACCACTGCGCCACCAGGGAAGCCCGGCAGCTACCTTTTTAATAAGCCCTCCAGGATTCAGATACACAATAAATCTGAGAGCCACTGCTTATATCATGCTGCCTCACGGATACTTTGTGAAACAATCAAAACACTACTGGAAAAAAGAGAGTGGTGGTGTTAACACTGTCAATTTCATTTTCACATTTTCAGGTTCTTCCTTATTTGTAACTCAAAAATAAGTGTTCACAATAATCTTAATGTTTGATTCCTGACCATGTAATTAAGCAACCACTTTCTTCTGGATTACCACCAGCAATCCTAGAGGACAGACTGATCTTCAGTAATGTCACAGGAAATGAAGTAACAAGAACACTGGAACATCACTAGCTAAAAATGCTCAGAGAAGGAAGAGTCTAATTTAGATGTGTTGTGTGTGTGGGCAGGGAGTGGGAGAAGGAATCAGAAACATCAGTTTTTATTAACTCAAACCGTTACTTCTAGATAATATTCTCATGACCTTGGTAACCATGAAAACCAATATGACTGCCTGATCTCCTGTTGAAATCCAGTCCATAACTACTTACAGAGCACACACGATAAATAAGACATTGTATAGATGCTACACGAAACACAAAGCTAAGAAAGATACAGTCTCTGCCCCAAGAAACTTTTGACGTACCAGTGGATGTCAACATTTCATCTAGAATAAAGCAAAGCAAAGACAGGGAGTGCCACAAGATAAATTTTAAAATTTGTCATGGAAATTCAAAGAACGGTGACATCTCATTTTGGAGGGAGTAGATAGGAAGATGTTAGTCTTGGGAGACAGAACTTCAATACAGAAAAGTGGACGAAGCGGGCATATCAGTCTCTAATTACAGAGAAAATGAGCAGCAAGTAGGAGGGGAAGGTGTGTGCAGAGGGACATCAGACTGTGATCGCAGGCAATAGTGGAAAGAACACTGATTGGGTTACACCGTCCTACCAGGGACAAACTATGTCACTTTGGCCAAGAAAGTTCATTTCTAAATCATAACTACTCATTTACGACAGGAATAATAATTATTGTCTTATTTATCTCACAGTTATTTATCTGAAAAAAAGACCAGAGAGGGAAAGGCCACAATTAAAAACAACATAGGACATGTTTAAAGTTCAATAATTATTCTCTATTAGGTAAGTTAAAGTTGTGTAATATTGAAAATATTTCAATTCAAAATGTTTCCATTTCAAAAATTACTTTCAGTTTCTAGTATTAGTAAATGAAGCATATATAACATGGATAATTAAACTGTGGGCAGAAAAAGCAAATTATAAAAAAACTTTTAAACAGATTGTATATGAAAGTATCTCTTTGGGAAGGCTTACTTACCTAGCAAAAGTATACTGGCAGTTTCTTCTAAAACTAAAAATACACTTATCAAACAATTCAACAATCGCACTCTTGGGGATTTACCCCAGAGAAATAAAAACTTATGTTTATGCAAAAAACTGTATACGAAAGTTCACAGCAGCTTTAGTTCTAACAGCTAAAAACTAGAAACAACTCAACTGTCCTGAAATGCATTTACAGTTAAATTATGATACATCAATCTCACAGAACACTACTCCGCAATAAAAAGGAACCAAAAGGCAATGTGAAAAGGTTACAAACTATAACCTTTCTGAAGTAACAAAATTATGCACAGGGATAACAGATTAGTGGTTGCCAGAAGTTAGGAAGGAGTTGGTGTGGCTATAATGGGCAGCACCAGTGAGCACTGTGGTGATGGAACAGTTCTGTATCTTGACTGTGGTGGTGGTTACATGAAGATACAGTTACATAACTACACACACAAATGAGTACAGGTATAACTGGTAAAATCTAAATAAGGTCTCGTGTCAGTTTTCTAGTTTTGATATTGTATTATACTTATTTAAGCAATCAACATTTGGGAAGATAGGATGAAGTGTGCATGGGACCTTCCCTGTACATTTCTTTACAATTTCTTGTGAATCTATCATTATATCAAAATAAAATGTTTTTTTTAAAATGGTATACTGCCAGTTTTTCAAAATGGATGATACCTATTCTTCTAACAGTACTATCAAAGTGGTATTCTTACCCATTGCTGATAGCATACTAAACTGCTACAGTCCCCTGAGGAAAAATGATTTTACAGCATAAATCCAGGGCTATAAAAGTTTTGTGCCTTTTGACCTAGCCACCTAACTTCTGGGAATCACCTAAGGAAACAATATTAAATTTGGGAAAACATATACATGTATTTATTCACATACATATATAAAGATGTTACTACAGTATAATTGAGAAGGGAGTAAAACTTATGCAACCTAGATGTCTGAGAATATGGGAATCATTAAATTATCAAAATCTAGACATGAAATAGTATGCAGCCATTTTATACTACTGAAAATGGTACAACAATACAACAGAAAATGCATATCATGAGAGACTAAAGCAAAATTCAAAATTAGCTGCATATAAAATAGCAGGAAATATTTCTCACAAAAATAAAAGATGATAATGGTGTTAGTGTGACAGAATTATGCATATTTTTCTCAAACTTTTCCATTAGAGTTGTCATATTAGTTTCATAGTTTAAGAAATAAGCATACTTCTACCTTATCCCAGAAATCAACCAAAGCTGTAAAGTCCCATTTCTTAGAATATGCCACATTGTATTTCAGAATAGCATCCTAGGGAAAAAGCATAAACAAAATGTCATGATATAGTAAAGTGAATTGTCTATGAACAGCCTGTCTCCTTTATGAACTATTTCCAGTATATTTCTTAATGTTGGGCAAGCTTCTCCTACCATTAGCTACTCCACGTCAGTAACTATGAACAAAAAGAGCGCATACTAATTTATTATTCACTTAAGAAAAATGAGATTAGAAAGCTCAAGTAACAGGGGGAAAAACATAATTACTCTAAAACATGCTCTCTAATCAGAGGCGATATAATTCAAGTGGACAAAAATTGGATCTTAGGGATAAAAAAAGTAAATATTATAGTGACTTTTGGTCTTCAACAGAGTCACACTACATGTACAGATACACTGCGCATCAGCATTAAGATTTCATTAGGAGAGTAAATTAGGAAAAAAATATCTAAAAAGGCTCCCTGGGAAAGAGAGCAATAATGAAAAAAAGACTGAGAAACATTAGCTTAAAGCCCAAAATAGTCTTTTCTCCTTTACTATTAGCTATTTTTATAAGCTACATAAAAATGGTTATCTTTCCCCATTAGTCCATGTAAATTACGTATTTTTGTAAAAAGTTAGACTATTGCGCCATCTGCTGGTGTAATTTTCAACTGTCTGAACAGGCAGTACTTCCCAGTTACCAGAGTGGGGTAGGCATATGACAATCCATTAATTATGCAAAAAGAACAATTATTTACAATTATATTTTATCTCAACCTTTAAAATTTCTATTTTGATTATCTTTTATAATATATATTAAATTACTAAAGTAATAAATACATAGAATTTATAAAAAAACATTTATGACTGTAACACACCCCCCCAATTTTTTTACTGAAGGCATATTAAGTCTGAAAGACACTGTGTTAGATTATTACTATAAACCTTCCAAATTTCCTCAGAATTGATGAAGTTTTTAAAAATTAACACTCTGCCAAAGAGCTTCCTGAAAAATACTTCATGCCACATAAATTATTACCAAGCAGCTAGGTTAAATAATGAGCCAACAAAATGTCTTTTATCTATTTGGAATAAGAAGATACCCAAGTTTTGGGGCTTCCCTGGTGGCGCAGTGGTTGAGAATCCACCTGCCAATGCAGGGGACACGGGTTCAAGCCCTGGTCTGGGAGCAGAGCAACTAAGCCCATGCACCACAACTACTAAGCCTGCGCTCTAGGGCCTGCGAGCCACAACTACTGAGCCCACGTGCCACAACTACTGAAGCCCGCGCACCTAGAGCCTGTGCTCTGCAACATGAGAAGCCACCGCAATGAGAAGCCCACGCACCGCAAGAAAGAATAGCCCCCACTCGCCGCAACTAGAGAAAGCCCGCGTGCAGCAGCGAAGACCCAACGCAGCCAAAAATAAATAAATTTATTAAAAAAAATAGCAATGTCTATCAACGGGTGAATGGACAAACAATGCTTATACTGGAAAAAGCTACTGATACATTCAACAACACGGATGAATCTCAAAGATCTTCACCTAAGTGCAAGAAGCCAGACACACTAGCATACATAATACATGATACCATTCATATAAAATGTAAACCGATCTATAGTTTAAAAAAAAAGGAAAAAGAAGAAGCAGATCAATAGTTGCCTGGGGCCAGTACAGAAAGAGGAAACTGACCACAAATGAGTAAGAAGAATCCTTGCAGGGTGACAGGAATGTTCTGTATCTTTACTGTAGTGGGGGCTTCAAGTGTATATGCAAATGTCAAACCTCATCAAATTACATTCTTTAAAAGGATGTACTTTCTTATATGTAAGTTATTCCTCAAAGTTGGTAAGGAAAAACATTCTAAATAGCATTTATGCTGTAATTCTTTAATGGAGTTGTGTAATTAGCATTAACTCCTAACTAATATTTACTTTTACTTCAGTCTTCAAGTCTTAGAAGTAGTCCACCATGAGATCTCCTATCACCAGAAAAGCTGGATGCTACTCTATACAGTATTCTTAGCTGAGTAACTTTTTTTCAGTTCATAATTCATAATAAGCACAATGAGTTAAAGCAGAAAGAAGTCCATTCTTTACAAACTACCAGACACATTATTCACAGAAATATTACAGTGTAGATCAACTTTTGAGGACACTGTTCCTTTTTTACATTTTTAACATCTCTAATCCCTCTTAATTCAACATCAAATGGCATAAAAACAGCAAAAATATTATTATATTCGATAAGAGGGATTTAACGTTTCCCCATCCCTCTCATAGTGTTCTTTCAGCAAAGGAAACAATTACCATAAACAGAAGAAAATCTCGGTGGATTAGTGTTCTATTGAACCTACCATAAAATAAACAAGAAAGGGAAATTCAGATTAAAGCAATTACCCCTTCCTAAGGTAATCATGGCGCACTAAGGAATTGCTAACAGAGGCAAGCAGCAATGTAATTTAGAACACTATGATTATTCTGCATTTGTGTTTAAAGAAAAAATATGTAAATTCTTAAATAATCCTGTTTGTAAGGCCATAAAGGTCCTAAGTCAGTGTTTTTCAGATGGAGTCTGGATAGTATTCTTGACTGGCCTGCTTGTGTTTATGAGTATATAATTGTGGTTTGGGAATGAATACAAAGGCCAAAAAACAACACACTGTAGAAATGAAAGATGGTGCTTCAAATACATAAAAATGGTGGAGAGAGTGAGCGATCCTAAGATGCATTGCAGTATAGAAATGCCAAAGTCATAAAAACCTGGACCAAAGTGGTCACCATCATACTTATTCACAAGCTGATGTTCTGCATACGGATCCCATCTTTGCCTCTACCAACATCCACCAACTGTTTGTGATTGGTTAAAAAAAAAAAAAGTAGTAAATACAAAACAAAGAATGTTTTCTTTATACAGTATTTTTTTTAAGTTTCTCAGCATACTATTTCAAGGCTCAGATCAGTGTTTAAAAATCTGTGCAAAAAGGAAATGCTGATTACAAATTGTTTTGACTGTGATAATGAACACAACTCAAATCACGGGTCATAATGCTTAAAATGGAAAAACATCAAATTGATATAGCTGGATACTATGAAGAGTTTATATTTAGCTTTACGTTTGTACATATGTAATTAAAATATTAACAATAAGTAAAGTCTGGGAGACCCTGAGAATTCCTCCCATTTAAAAGAAGTAATTACAAGATTGAGAAACACTGTCACTAAGAAATAAAATTTTCAAAATATATTATAGTACAACTTATCACTATTTTTCATGTTAAGGAAAAAAAGAGCTAAGGAAAAAAAAAGGAGCTACAGGAAAGGTATAAAAAGTTTAAGAATAACCTGTAAGTACGTAACAAGGAAGAGCCAAATCTGACTACCTGTTTCTTTTACTTTAACCTTTGCTTTCCAGCTGCTTTTGTTCACTAAAAGGATACTGTCTATCCATAATGGCTGGCTCAGGGAACCGTGCCCCTCTGCCTGAATGTCAAACCAAAGTGCCTTTGTTCAGGGAAGCATCCTGACCCTGTCCACCTGTGAATGTCTGCCAGAAAGAAGAAATTAACACATCTCCTCCCCAAGGCCGGCCATTCCAGGGGATATCTGCAAAACTTATGGCCTTTTTACTTTACTTCCTCATCTCCTCCCCTTCACTGTTCTATAAAAGAAACTGACATCCAAACCCCCATAAGATGGTTTTTTTGGAGACGTTAGTCTGCCATCTTCTTGGTCTGCCCGCTTTCTGAATAATTACGAATAAAGTTATATTCCTTGCCTCAACACCTATCTCCTGATTTATTTGCCTGTCATAAGGCGAGAAGAGTGAGCTTGGACTCGTTAACAATAAATAAATGAAAAAAACAGTATTAAACCTGAGAAACTGTATACAACAAATTAAGTCTCTCAAATAAAATGAAACCCATTTTCACAGAAGTATAAAAAAATCTGTTTATAGTTACAAAAACTTTAAAAGTTTATATAAGGCTATAGTGCCAAAAATAAACATATACTCTCACTCATATTTTAAATATTAGAAAAAACTATCTAATGGTTGCCCTTACAATCTTGAACGAAATGTTTTTTAAAGCAAAAATTGAATTATTGCCAAAATATAAGATTAATAAATTATGAAACTCCTAGAAGCTATATTAAGAGCAATAAAAAGTAGAATGCTTAATGTATACTTTAATCATTAGGAAACTCAGCTTCCCTTCGGGCAAACAATGGTGAAGTCATAATTCTTCCCTCATTTACTTTTAAAGACATTTCAGAAGTATGATAATTCCAAAACAAAATAAAAGAGAAGCCAGGACCAAAGGAAACTGGATGGGCAATCAAGAAACAGAAGTCTTATTCCTGGTTCTCCAAATTATTCTGTGTGGCTCCAGGCAAGTAATTTACAACTCTCAATTCTACTCATTTCCTAGTGATGAAGTGTAAACCAAGAATGTCTCTAAAGAGAGTTCCTCAGGAAGCAAGCACTTACCATATAAATAATGCTGTTACCTGAGTCTATTAAAGACCAAAAAATGTCTCTGAGGGAGGACACCAGGGCCCACCTCTAAGAACTACATGTAAGAGACAAGAATAGCAAAAGAACACACCTTCAGGTTTTGGGGTCGACTGAATTTGTTGAGAAGTGCAGTCTGAATGAGCTCCCACCGGCTCCCTGCAGTTCGCTCACCATTCTTTAAGGAAAAGAAAAACATGAGGAAACTATTCCAAGTTCCTTTACATGGTAGAATCAGAAGTCAAACAGCAAGTATTAAAATACCTTTCAGAGACTAAAAGAACATCAGTTCTGTTCAGTTTTGTTCTTACCTCATCTTCCACCGGGTACAAGTTTTGTTCTGAACAAGGCATCTTAACATGCTTGTTGTCCCACAAATCTTTAAAATGTGTTGGGAAAGGTTTAGGAACTTCTCCTGCTCGCAGAAGATCTACCTGAAATATAAGAAAACTGTAAGTGCATAAAAACTAGGCATATCTCTTGTACAAAATAATCCAAAGAAAGCAGCCAAAGCAAATGTTATAAAATACAGACCAGCTCCTAGGCAAGAAATCTCATGTCTTTTTCAGTTGTTCCCACTCCTTACCTCCAGTTAATCAGTTTCCAAGTCACCATGTCCTTGGCATTCTATCTTCATCCCATCCAGCCCCCACGGCCACCCCCGGTCCTCATTATTCATTGCCTGAATTTCTGGTAACAGCTTTCTATCCCTCTCCCTAACTCCAACTACTCCCAGACACATTCATCCCCCATAAAACCCTTATCCCCACTTGGGAATAACAGTATGTTTCTAAAATATCCCCAAGCTTCTAATCCTATAATGGCTCCCCTCTGCCTATACTTTGATTCTAATGATGCCAGTTTTTAACATTCTCTCTTACTGCAAACACTATCTGGGTAAACATCTATTCTGACCTTCAAGACTCAGCTCAATCTTCATTTCCTCTAAGAAGTCTTTAAAAACTTTCTAATAGGCAGTAAGTGTATTCTCTCTTGTTTTACTAGATCATGATCATACTAGAGCACACTTTTTTCCCTTCCCCCACTAGACTCTAAACTTCTTGAGAATAGTAATTATATTAACTTTGTATTTTGAATATTTACAACAGAGCCTGACGTGTGTTTCTAATAGGTGTAAGTGTTTGCATACATACAGTTGACCCTTGAACAACACGGGTTTGAACTGCTTGGGTCCACTTATACAATGATCTTTTTCAATGAATACGTACTACAGTACCACACAATCAGCAGTTGACTGAATGTGTGGATGTGGAACGTCGGATATAGAGGGCCAACTGTAAAGTTATACTTGGATTTTGGACTACCCAGAGGGTCGGCACCCCTAACCCTCGAGTTGTTCAAGGGTCAACTGTATATGTAAATGTACACATATATGTATATGCATGTATATGTATGCATATATATACACATGCTACTTATAATAAGCATTAAGTAAATGTCTGAGGAAAAAGATACTTTACAACAAAATAACTTTACATTTTGCCTAATCTGGACATTTCATATAAATGGAATCATACAAAATGTGACCTTTTGTGCCCGGCCTCCCACTTAGCATAATGTTTTCAAGGTTCATCCATGCTATAGCATAAATCAGAATTTCACTGTAGATCATCAAATAATCACATAAATAAATATAAAATTTCAACTGTAAGATGCTATAAATGAGAGGTTCATAGTGTCATAAGAACCTTTCTAGACAATTTTAACTTATCTGGTAAGCTTAGGGAAGGCTTCGAGGAAGTAGCAGTTGAGCTCAACTCCAAAGGATAAAAAGAAGTGGGAAAAGGCGGAAGAAACAAGAAAAGGGAACAGCCTTGAAAAGGGAAAGCTGCTGTCAAATAGGCAGCTTCATTAAAAGTCTGCAACCCAAGATAAATAAATTTATAGGCCATTTATATAGATAACCATTAAAACCATGAGTGTGTATAAGACTACCCCGAGAGAGAAGGAGAAGAGGACCTATGAAGAGGTTTGGGGAACTCCAACGACGTTTAAGGGCCACATATAGAAAAAAAGCTAAAAGGAACATAAGAAGTGGCTTAAGGAGGTAGGAAGAAAATCACGATTATATGGTGTCAAGGAATCCAAAGGATGAGAATATTCCAAGGAGGAAAGAATAAAGAATGGTCAAAAGTGGCTGAGTCACCAATCATGCCAAAAGTATTTTCACCTCCATATGAGGATCCCAAAAGTGATTCTGTAAAGATGTTCCATGTAATCTGAGGTGACAAAAACAGGTACCAGGAGAGGTTCACACATAGGAGAACATATATATAAGGATATGCTTTGGATGTCTGTCTGTCTAAATGTGTGTGTGCATGTGCATAGTGCATGCACCTACATGTGTTTACCTTATGTGTGTACATGTTGGTGCGTGAATGTGTGTGTGCGTTTACAGATAATCAAGCACTATTATGTCCATCCATGCAATTTCAGATTGCCTTACATTTCTAACGCTAAATATCAGCTTTACTTTATTACTTCAAATTCTGTAACTATTAATATCTGGCATCTCAGAAATGTAATTAAGGACTGTCTATTTAATAACTAACTATTAATTATACATATATCATATTACCATATTCAGGAAAAAGGATCTAGAAGAAAATACACCAAACTGTTAAACTGGGAATAGGACTGAGAGACACTTGGGTTTTCTGAGGTATACACTTTCACATAACAGTTGCTTTTTTTTTTTCCCATTGAGCCTATATTACTTTTGTAATAAAATAAAACTTTTATAAATTCATTGGATATCTAACAATAAATAAACAGTAGTTACAAAGATTAGGTAATGATGGTATAAGATGCTTCAGGTTTTCTTTGTGGGTAGCGGGAGAGAGGAAGCAGGAAAAGTCAAAATATCACTTACTTCCCCCGATCAACCTTTTCTCCAAATCTTCACCATTAACATCTTGTCAGTCATCCAAGTCTTTTCTTAATTTTACACACATCATCAATGCCTCCTTTTCCCTTATCACCCATACTTAAGAATTCACCATGTCCTATCAATATTACCTCAAAACAATGCAACCATTTATTCTTTTTTATTCTCATGGTTATTACCCTGTCTCAGTTATTTCCAAACTTTTTTTAAATTTTTTTCTTATTTTTTTTCAAACTTTTTAAAATAGCAAAACTTTTTTCCCTAAGAAATGTGATACAAAATCATTATATTTAAACATAAGCTATTTAAATAAATATAATTTTTACGGTAACTTTACATATTCTAACATCAATAGCAATGAGGTTACTTTAAGGACTATAAAATCTGAAATCAGGAGTTAGAGATGACAGCTAAAGCTTACATCAACCTACTATTTATATCTCTTATCCAGTATTAAGAAAATCCTATTCACACACCAAAACAGTTGCAAATGGTAACCTTTTTTAACTGATATTTTGATACTTAAGGAAATTCTTCAAACAGCAGTGGCAAGAGAACCTTGATTCTATGATCTGCGTAAAAATGAGTTCTCCTGGTAAAATCTGCTGGTTAAAATATGGTATTAAGCATTTTAAAATTTGAGCGCATTTGTTAGTTCTTTTACTACAGGTTTTTCATAGCTAAAAGTATAATTTAGAAAAGAAACGAGAGTCAATTTCAAAAGAACCCCTGAACAACTTCCATGCAGCACAATTTGATAATTATTGTTTCTTTACTTTTCATCTCTTATCTGAGCTCTTACATTACCTTCCCCTGTTTCCAATGTATCCTCACTTCAGTTTTCCTTACTTATACCTGTCTGATCAATCTTGCTATACATACAGTACAACTATTGTCTACACAGACATTTTAATGAGTTCCAATTCCTACAGACTCAAGTCCAGTTCCTGGCACCTGAAGCCCTCTACAATATGGACCCAATCCACTTTTCAAGTCTTCTCTTCCACCATTTCCCATCCAAATTCTCAGTTCTAGCAAATCAGTTGTTTTTCGTTTCTAAAACAAATAGTTTTTAACCACACAGCCTTTTCCTATACAGATTATGTATCTGTCTGGAATTCCCTTGCCTCGCTAAATTAACTCCACCTCAGAAATTTCTGCTCATCTTTAGGAGCTCAGTCCAACCCCACCACCCTGCTCAATGTTGCTGCTACCTAACTATGTTAATAAATTCTATACTTCAAAATATTTAATCACATGTGGACTAAGTTGTACAAGAAAAGGGATTTTTTTTAAGTAGCCCCTGTGAAATCTAATACAGCATCTGACTAATAAATGGGATAAATATTTAATCCTCTATGGGGTTTTTTTTGTTTTTTGTTTCGGCCACGCCACACAGCTTGTAGGATCTTAGTTCCCTGACCAGGGATAAAACCCAGGCCCATAGCGGTGAAAGCGCTGAGTCCTAACCATCCTAACCACTGGACCACCAGAGAATTCCCAAGAGATGAATATTTAAAACTATTCTATGAGTGGTAGAAATCTTCTAAAATTGGATTATGGTGATGGTTGCCTAAGTCAGTAAATTAACTAAATATGGGCTTCCCTGGTGGCACAGTGGTTAAGAATCCGCCTGCCAATGCAGGAGGGACAGGGGTTCGAGCCCTGGTCTGGGAAGATCCCACGTGCCACGGAGCAACTAAACCCGTGCACCAAAACTACTGAGCCTGAGCTCTAGAGCCCACGAGCCACAACTACTGAGCCCCTGTGCCACAACTCCTAGAGCCCGCGCACCTAGAGCCCGTGCTCCACAACAAGAGAAGCCACTGCAATGAGAAGCCTGAGCACCACAACAAATAGTAGCCCCCGCTCACTGCAACTAGAGAAAGCCCGCGCAAAGCAACAAAGACCCAATGCAGCCAAAAATAAATAAATAAAAATTTTTTAAAAATTAACTAAATATCACTGAATTGAGTACTTAAAATGGGTTAATTTTATGTACCTCAATAAAGTTGTTGTTGTTGTTGTTGTTTTAAAAAAAAGAACGCATGGACAGTGTGAAAGAGGCTACCAAGGGTTAGTTAGGTATGGGAAGTTATTGTTTAGTAGGCAGAGTTTCTGTGTGGGAAGATGAAAATTTTCTGGAAATGAATAGTGGTAATGGTTGCACAACACTGTGAATGGACTGAATGCCAATGAAATGTACACTTAAAAATGGTTAAGATGGTATATGTATAACCATAATTTTTTTAAATAAGGTTTTAAAAATGTTGAGTTTGAGATACCTGTGGGACAGTCAGGGAGATGTCTAGAAGAATCTAAAGCTCAGAAAAGAGGGTAAAACTGAAGAATGATTTGAGGATATTGAACCACATACAACTTTGAATTTTAGTACCTAACATGTAGTGGGTACTCAATAAATATTGTCAATTGAATTTTTTTTTAATCCAATAAATTTTCTTAAAAATACAGAAAAATTCAATTTTCTCACCAGCTAACAATGATTCCTCTTATGGATTTGTTAAGTACCGTGTTAAGTAAGCTATTGTTATATTTCTCCATCCTGTAGAATTCTCAGTACTTTATATATGCAGAAAAGAGAAGCACTTTTATGCTTTGGTCTGTTTTTCACATTTATAAGTATCAGAATAAATTAAGACTTAGCATCTTCTCTCTTTATAGGTAAGAGGTAACACCTACCCGAATAGTCACTGTGTGATTGGCAGATGGTCTCAAGGGAGGCAGCCGGACCCCACACCTTGGCATTCTTCTCATCTCCTCAATAGGAGTTCCAAGCCATTTCTTATCTGGAGAAAGGTGAGGTGGAATGTATTTAGGGATCTTCCTTTCTGTTCTTTGATGTTTGATTTCACATTGTTCTTTTCTAAGATCAAAACAAATGTAATCAGTCACAAACCACTTACCGTTTAAATTTACTTAGATACACAAGTGAAAAAACTTACCCAGAACATTATTGTTTAAAATGTGCCAAACTTGCTCTTTCTCCTTGGTATTTAGAAAAAAAACAAAACAAAACAACAAAAATACCTTATAAGGTTTACAGTAAAACCCGAGAGCTTATTTTCAATAGTCTGTGGAAGGAATTTCCAAACACACGTAAACCACCTTCTGAAAAAAGGGAACGTGTAAAAATATATACACTGCCAAATGAGTCATGATTCACAGTATCAGCTACTTCTCAGGACTCTAGACAGTAATATGCAATGAAGTGAACTTACTATGGCACGCTTGCCATAAAGATCACAAGAATTACAGAGTAGGCTTTAAGATATCATATGGGATAATTGCATAAATAAAATTTTTACATTTACATTTTTTTTGTAATCAGACCGGGATTTAAATCCCAGCTTTACTACCCACAAGTTACATAATTTCAGTGAATTCTCTAACCCAAATCTCAATTTTCTCATTTGTGAAGTGAGTACAATAACACCTGCCTGCCTGTTACAGCATTAGAGAAGGTGCATGTACAATGGCCTAAGAAAACAGCAGTTACTATCATATTTATGTTCTAATAATTCCCATAAATCTCAGAAGGAAGTTCATGAAACTAAAGTCTGATTATTTATTTACTTTTTGTTTTCTGTTTCTGGGACTTTTAGAATTTAACATTTTGAACCTAGGTTTAAATTTAGCATAAATAGTTAACAAGAAAGACAATTATTTCTTTGCTTCAGTGTAAACCATAACTTTGTTAAACCCCCTTTGTTAAACATGTTACACTACTGAAGATACTCTTGATGGCAAAAATTACCTTTTGTCCTCTGCTTTCGGCATTCTCATGAAATGATCTGTGATTTTAGAATCCTTTTTCCCATGTTGCTTAGAATTTCTGCCCTCTACATTCAGGCTAGAAGTACTTCCAGGTAGTTTGACATTTAAATCATTCATTCCAGTGCGACTCTCTCCTTCAAATTGGAAATGTAATCGAATCTCACCTCCCTTAGCAGAGGACCGTTTCCTCAATTCAGTGTCAGCTTCTCTTACTTGGAACCTTGAAGGTTTATTTGCTGTTTGGGCGGAACTATCTTCCTGTTCATCAAAACCTGGACTTGTCTCTTCATCTGCTTCTGAGTCCTGACAACTATTTTTGGAATTATCTACATCCATTGGTGACTCGGGTTCACTTTCTTTCTCAAATGCAGGAGAATTTCCTAGGCTACTTTCTTGTCTACTCAATTTGTTGGCATTTTTCAGTCCAGTACCAACATCCTCAGAGCCGATATCTGACAAGGGGCTCTCTGGCACCACGTCTGTCTCTTCCTGCTGACACCCTGCACAGTCTTCGGTGGGATGGCAAGTCTTGCTGCACTTCTGGTGGCTTCTGGCTTCTACACCCTGTTCATCTTCTGTTGTCTGTTTTGCATTTGCAAGTTTTATAGGTGTCAAAAATTGTTGATTATCTCTACTCTCCTCACTATTTGTGTCGCTGTGATCATCATTTTGGGGTGACTGATCAATGTTAGCATTACTGAACTGCTCTGGTACCAGAGTTACTATTGGAGGTTCACTTTCCAAAAGTCGCTCTGAATGTTTCCCTTCCTTTTGCCACTTACAGATAGCTGCAGTCTGATGCTGGTTCAAATACTGTGTACTTTTTTCAACTGGTGATTTATCAAAACCTAGCTGAGAAACGTTTTCTAATTTTTCCATGTTATGTTGATAAAAGTTATCTTTCTGTACAGAACTCATCATGGATTCTTCTCTTGTATTGTTGTTTTCTTTACTATGCAAACTACAAAAGAATAGAAAGAATGATACAACAGAACTTATGATACAACAGAAAGAATTTATGACGCAAAAAAATCACTTACCTGAACACACTCCTACAATGTCACAGCATTAATTAAACTACTTGTGATTACCTGAGCATACAGCATGCTCTTTCATGGGTCCATGTCTTTGCACATATGCCTATAATGCCCTTTCCCCAACTGTGTGCCTGGCAAACACCTGCCACAGTGCAGTGTTAAACTTCACTCACCTCCTGTGCAGTCTTTCCTGTAAAAGTAAAGCTGATTGTCTGTTTTATATGCTAACCACCACTGTACCTTGTTTAAATCTTTACTGTTGCATTGATCACACCACGTAATCATCATGTATTTTGGTGTCTGTCAGCATCACTACACTATTAAGTATCTTAAAGACAGAGACTATTCCTCTTTCATCTCTGTATCTCAAGTATATTGGACCATCCCTGGCACATAGGAGACTCTAAAAAATTATTATTTATTAAATGAAATGTAGATAAAGAAAAATGAGAAAGTAAAAAGAAGAGAAAACAGCATGAAGCACAATAAAACATCCATATATCATGTTATTCATTTCTCTATATAGGCATGGCTCTTTACCTTTCTGATTCAGCTGTCTTGAGTCCTTTCGTGTCCATCCAACTGGTAATAGTCTTCTGTTTGAAAACTGTAAAAAAAAAAAAAAATTAATGTATGTGCATGCATACCTTCAAAGAGAAAATACCTATAGCAGCATATATGCATGTAAGGCATTATGACAGGTTCTGTGGATTAAACAACGATTAATCACTCCTTCCCCACTCAGGCAATGGGAGATAATACATTTGGCATAGAAGAGAAAGTGACCAGACCCTAAAAGAATTGGTATGGCCTAATGGATGAGAGTACATGCTTTGAAATCAGATTACCTAGATCCAAATCCTGGCTCTCCTACTGGATTCCTGTATGACTTTGTGAAGAGCCATTTCTCTGTGTCTCTGATTCCTTATTAGTAAACATGCAAATTAATAGTATCTCTCCTGGGGTTATTGTGAGGTTTAAATTAAATAATAACCATTGCAAAGTGTTTAGGGCACTATCTGATATATGTTCAGTAATATTAGTTCTTAATTATCATTAGTATCAAAAGAGATGCTGAGGGAGTTCCCTGGTGGTCTAGTGATTAGGATTTGGTGTTTTCACTGCCATGGCCCAGGTTTAATCCCTGGTCGGGGAACTGAGACCCTGCAAGCTGTGCGGCACGGCCAAAATAATAATAATAATAAATTTAAAAAATAAAATAAATTAAAAAGATCCTGATAAGAAATTAAGATATTTCTGAGGAAAAGACTACTTTAGGGAACTGAAGTAAATGGGATCATCTGATAAGTAGTGCTTGAATTGTGTCTTGAAGAGTAAACATGTCATCACATAAAGGGAAAATCAGAAGCAACGGAACCAACGGCAGAAAAATATAAAGAAAGCAACAGAAAATATGGCTGAAAAGTCAGCTAGGACCATACCATAGAGATCCCCGAATAATCCACAAAGAGAGGTACAAAAAAGTGTCAAAAGTCACACTCAGAGTTAATGCCAGAGTTCAAATCTAGGAGGCTCCAAGTCAGGCAGGATACATAGCCTGGAGGGCAGATGTGAAGGGGCAAGAAAGGAACAGCCTGTCAGTAGAAGCGAGTGAGGAAGGTATTGGTCTAGGTCAATGGTTCCCAAACCATCTGAATCATCAGGAGGCTGACAACAAATGGATCCAAGGGCCACACCTAGACCTTCTGAATCAAAATCTATATGTGATGATGGAGGTATGAGGGAAGCTGGAATCTGTATTTTTTTTTCAAAAAATGATTTTGATGATCAGCAAGGTTGAAGAACTACTGGTCAAGATCTAAAAATAGCCCTTGTAAGGACACAATAAAAAGTTGAGAAGTGAGAGTCATTACAGACTTCACAATGATAGGAGAAGTTAAAGGTGACACTAAGCTTTAATGCTTGAGACTTGAAAGATGATGACAACATTAAACAGAAATGCAGAATATAAAAGAACTGGATTTAGGGGAAAAATATGATTGGGTCAATACTGAACACACTAAATTTGAAATGCCAGAAAGATAACTAGACAGAAATGACCAGCAGACAGTAGCAAAAGTAGAATTGATGGTTCAGTAAGGGACATGTAACATAAATAAATTCAAGCCACAATTTATATAAACATTAGAAATTTAAGCATACTTTCAAAATTTAATGTACTGCATATGGATTACATGTATATAATATTTTAGTATAAGAAAATCTTGAACATTCTCAACCACTGTCTAAATTGCAATGTAAGAATCTAGGTACCTTAGGTCATAAACTCCTCTTATTTACCTATGTCCCCTCAAACACCATAACATGAGATACCATCCCAAATATATGAAAATCAACAATTTATTTACCACTGCATTTGAGTGCCATATAATTTATACTTTCCATAAAATCTTTTATTAGCATTTTTAGAATCATTTCTTTCACAAAAAAATATATATACATTTGATATTTCTTGTTAAACACCACTACTTTCGTGACTTTATTAAGTTACTACTTCTGCAGCAAATCAGGCTTCAGAGAAAAAATTAGATTCAGTCACAAGGGAGTAAGACGATGATCCACTTCGTTCTGAGACTTTTTCTACAGTTCCATCTTCTCTATTTAATTTCCTTATATTAAACACAGCAAGTATAGAAAATCCTCAAAGTACAAATCAGCAATGAGCCAAAAAATTCATTTTTGGGGTCAGTGTAGAATTTAAAATACCTTTTTCCATAAATGTAAAGATTCAATGGTATGCAATGGCTAGGTTCCTATAACACACATGAAGCATGGCACTATGATGACAAGTCTACAGAACCTAAAGAGTGCATGCATCATTTCCTAAAAAACTAGGAAGAGTGTTCCAGTGCAGTTGAAGGAGAGGTCTCCCTCCTGCAGCTCTGATGCTGAGAATGTGTTCTCTCTCTAGCTTCAGGCTTCCTATCATAATCCTGAAGCCTGAGAACAGGGTGAAGGAGGAGAAGCAAGAGGTGAGGAACTGACATTTCCTGCTAATAAAATGGTCTTCAGTCCTTCTGATGGCCCCAGAGAAAGGACAGCCTACTTCTCTTTCCAATACCACTACTTCTGGCTTCAAAAGGTTTCTTTCACAACACATCACAGGACTGTATCAGTTGTACCCCTCTTAATCCTGAAGTAAGCATAAAATGATGTGTCCTGGGTTCTGGGGAATTTCTTTTAACTAGAAGTAATCACAGCAAACAAAAAGGGAGGCAATAGAAGGTGATGAAATATCAATAGATACGAGATCTGGAGTCAAACAAAATCCTGGGCTGAGCTCTTTGCTCAGTCACTTACTAGCATGTACTTCCATTTCTTTAAGCCTTTATTTCTTCACCTGCAAAATGGGGTTAACAATACCTATTTCCAAGGCTTATGTGGATCAATGAGAGAAAATATTGTGCCAGTCTCACAAAGCAGAAACTCAACAAATGTATTCTCTACCAACATTTCACCCAATCTCATTTTTCACTGAGATCAGTAGTTCTCCAACTTTACTCTGACTTCACACCATTTACATAATCTCATAAGTAACCTCACTCAGTAACCAGCAAATTTCAATTAGCAAATCATTCAATTAGGTGCTAGAGATACCAGCAAAAGGCACAAAATGCAGTAAAATTCACCTGCATTTAAAGGAACACCCAGACCTTCACAAAAAGCCTCTTTCCTCCAGCAGCAGCAAGATAAGGCATGGGAAGGAAGGGTGTGGTGAGACCTAAGAGCAATGGACAGTGGGAAAGTTTTGAGGTGAGGAAAGAGGTTTGAAGGTGCTTTTGACAGCACTGAGGCTGAAAGAATGATAAGGGGGATGGGGGACAAGGCAGCTCTAGCCTCCCACCCACCCACCACTGACCTACACTCGGATCATCCCTGGAGTGAGGAGAGAAACTCTAGGTAGTTATAACAGGCAGAAAAGGGGAGCTCCTACAGTAACACAACTGGATAAACCATTCCCCATCAGAGTGTGAATAGCATGCTGAGTTCTGCCTATATGCAGATTTGCAGATTTCAATCAGTATAAGAAATATGCCCAGGAAGATAAATAACACAAAATTTAAAGATACTGAATATTCATTTCCCTATCTCACTTCTCCTAGGATAACTATATATATACATTTTAAATATCAAGTTCCTAAAAGAATTCCAAAATCTCAAACAACAGATTTTGACACAAGTTTAGATTTTGAACATTTTGTTAATTGGTGTCCTGTGCCAGGTATACAGAAAACATTTACACACATGCACAAGTACAGCCCAAGTATTAATTCACTCCCTCTTCTGCGAAAAATCAGGAGATCCAATTAGTGAGGACTGACAGCACCCCCAACGCATTCCTTCTCCTTTACATGCAGATAAAGTTAATAGGACCACAAATTAGCCTGTCACAGAAGTCAGATACAGTACTTGGAGGTCACCCTTAGTTCCCCTCCCCTCCACTCTCCTTCAACAAGTTCTCTGAAATCTACATCCTAAATCTTAAACCCATCCCTTCCTCCCCATCTTCAAAATAGCACCAATATTAAAAGAACAGTTACATCACTCACTGGGCAACTGCATTTGTTTCCTGCAACTGGTCTCCTTGTCTACAGTCTTGACTTTCTCTAACCCAGCATTTCACAAACTACAAATGACCAACATTTTTTAATGAAATAATACAGACAACATGATAATGCAGCACACATAGTAAAGTATTATTTCATGAAACATTTGTTATAAATATGACCTATTTAGAGAGAGAGAGAGAGAGAGAGAGAGAGAGAGAGAGAGAGAGAGAGAGAGAGAGAGAGAGAGAGAGACTGCTTACTCTGTGTACCAGGTGAAATTTATACTGTGGGTTGCAGTCAGAAAGGTCCAAAGATCACTGCCTACGCCATCTTTTCTAAAATATTAACCAAATGATATCCCTTTTCTTACAAGCTTTTTAGTGGCTCCCCGTTAACCACAGATCAAGTCCAAACTCCTTGAAATGGCACTTGAGTTTGTCCATAAATAAGCTCTTGCTCCCCTTCCCAGCCTCAGCTGAGTCTTGTCATTCTGGTCTCCTGTCAAGCCACATGCTGCTCCCTCTGCCTATGTAATTTTTTCGTTCCTTGGTTTATACAGCAAATCCTGCTCATCCTTCAATACTAAGTTCAGGTCTGCTCCTCATTGCCTCCAAGTCCCGAGAGAACTAAGTGTACACCATTCATCAGAGGACTTCCTAACCTGTGCCCATTCTCTTATACTGCTGACCAACACATCCTTTTTGAAATGCTCCCGTCCTTGCATGACACAACAAAAGCAGGCTTTCCTCCTACTTCTCTGGCTGCTTCTCTTCAGTCTACTCTTACACGGTGGTGTCTGTCCTAGGTCGCCTTTATTTTCACTACATGCTTTATACTATCTAATCTACTACCATCGTATCAATTATGGTGTATGTGACAATAACTCCCAAACCTGTATTTCCAGCACAGATATATTTCTTATGAGGTACAAACCCACATAACCCATTCCCTCCTAAATCCATCCACTTTTCCCCTCTCCTACCTACTGCCTGCAACCAACTATTAACCATGATTATCTCCCATCTAGACTAACTCCTTAACTATCTTGGGCCTGCGATTCTGCTCCCTTTCAATCTATTCTTCATTTTCCACACACCAGCCACAAGGACCTTTAAAATATATATTTTTAAATAAATATACACATATTTAAAAATATATATCCAATCAAGTCACTCCCCTACTGAAACCCTTTAATAGTTTCACATCGCCCTTAGAAATAAAGTTCAAAACCCTTAGCATTGCCCAGTATGATCTGATCTTTGCTTACCTCTCTGCAACCTCATCTCGCACTACGCTCCCCTGCTGACAATATGAATCAGCTGCACTTTGAGATCACTTCATTAACTTCTCTTCATCTAGCTAACTCATCACTCTTCAGTCCTCGGAATAAGGTTCTTATCTTCTGGCTGGAAGATTATCTTTGAGCCCACAAACTGGATTAGGTACACCTGACTTCTACCATAACGCTCTGTTCCTTCAAGAATTGGAACACCCATTACCCTTTATTATGTTAACTTCCCTAATTGTCTATCTCTCCTGACAGATTTTAGGGTCTGAAGACAGAGACCAAGTTACTTTTGTTCAACACTGTACACCAGAAACAAGCATAATGCAAGCTAAGAATAATAGCTCTGCACCCAGGGACTCAGAATGTAAATTGAGATAAGCTGTGATTTTCTTTGCAGCTTTCTTTCCATCTAGAGGCTGAAGCGTCACATACACAATTAAACCTCCTTAACGACTAAGGCAATTTCTCAGTCAAACCCGAAGAAAGCAAACAAGTGGAGTATCCTACCGCTTCCCTCCCTGTGAGTGACTACTCATCAGGGTTTGTCACACCACCAATCGCCACGGGAAAAATCCGGCCCCATTCTCCAACTAGTAGCCTTGGTGGCTCAGCAAGGGGACCTCAGAGTTCAGAGCGGTGCACACAAGACCAGAAAAGGGGCGGGGGGGGGCGGTGCTGGAGTCCCTGGCTCCTCAGAGACCAAGAAGAGGTTTGGGCCGAGGCGAAGGACAAAGAGCTTTATTTCCCCACGTACCAAGCGAGGTGGCGCTGCCTCTGTGCGATCCCGCCCGCCCCGGGACGCAGCCTGACGAGGACGGCGGGACCCTGAACTGCACCGGAGCGTCCTTGGGATCGAGGACGCGCCTCTGCCTGCCGGGGAAGCTCCGGGCGTCCGAGGCGGCCGGCGGAGAAGTTGCAGCGGCGCCCCAGCGGGGTCGCTTGGTGCAGGGCTCACAGCCGGGGCCCGCACTCATGCTGGGACCCGCAGCGCACAGTCCCCGGGCTAGCCCGGGCGGAGAGCCTCATTCACTAACCCTGGGAGGGACGGACTGCGCCTCCTTCTCGGCGCCTCCCGACACCATGCCCTCTCTGCCTCTGCCTGCTTCTGCAGCTGCTGCTCTGCCGGCCTCCCGAGCCAGACCCTATCCAGTCGCCTGCCTTCCCTCTTCCACAGGCACCCCACCTTCCTCAAGATGCGCCGCTTTGATTCTAGCTTCGTTCACTTTCCCACCACCGGAAAGCTGCCGTCAGGCACTTCCGGCTTCCGGGACGTACGCTGTCGCAAAGCGGAAGTGCGAGATTCAGCGGGCGCCGGCGCCTGGAAGGTCAACTTGTGAAGGAGGTGGTGGTAACGCGGGTCTCCCCACTATTACAGAGGAAAAACGGCCGGGCACGCGATCTCGGCCTGAGGCGGCGGGGAGAAGTGGACGGGCGGTTTGCTGCGACACCATGGAGGGCGGCGGCGGAAGCGGCAACAAAACCACAGGGGGGTTGGCCGGCTTTTTCGGAGCCGGTGGAGCAGGCTACTCGCACGCGGATTTGGCCGGAGTCCCGCGTAAGTATCGGGCCTAGCTTGCGAACATTTCTGACTGGTTCTTGCGGCCACGCTACACATGCGATGTGCCCTGTTCCCTTTTTTTTTGCTGGCGGTCACAAGCTTCAGTAGCAGTGGTGGGGTTAGTGTGTCTGCGCGGCCGCTCTTTTAGCACTGAACGGGTGTTTGGAGCCATGGATTCCGAGAAGCTCTCTGTGTTTGACCTGGACCCAGGAGATGTTGCATGTTTTCTTTTATATTCAAGCTTCGTGTCTTAGCGTTCCTCCCACAAATTCCTTGTTTGTTGGGCTGTGTGCTTGGCCCTAAGTGCAGAAGAGCGCCCAGTTTTGCAAGTAAATGCATTCCACGTATCGAGCCCATACATAACTTTTTAGCACAAAGTCACATTCTAAACCACGAAGTAGCCGTCAAGGTAAGACACTCAATACTAATGCATACAGGAGAGAAAGAAATAACGTCTCGAGACAACTGGAGGAACTTGGAAGAGAACTTTTATAGGCATGAAGAAAGAAGCCGGTAAGAATTTTAGGAAAGGAAATTATTCAAGATCTAGGGTGCCGAAGCACGAATACCCTGCCTGTTCCCTCTCCTAAGTAGTGTGAATATGTATTCCAGATCTTTGGAACTTTCTAACTGTGGTATTCAACTGGATGAACAGAACTTGGAGTTAAAGATAGTGGGAAGTTGGTGAAGGATAAGCGCTTCATAAAACTGATTTCTCTTGAGAATCATTGTACTATTTCTTTAGGTCTCTTTTGCTCAAAAACAAAAACGCCCTTTAAAGTTCCTAGTGTCACCTGTGTCAGAACTGCATCTAGGACTTCCCTGGTCGGCAGTGGTTGAGAATCCGTCTGCCACAACTACTGAAGCCTGCGAGCCCGTGCTCCGCAACAAGAGAAGCCACCGCGATGAGAAGCCCGCATATCGCAACAAAGAGTAGCCCCCCTTTTCACAACTAGAGAAAGCTTGCGCGCAGCAACGAAGACCCAGAGCGTCCAAAAATAAATAATAGATAAATTTAGTTTAAAAAAAAACTGAATCTAGAACATAGTTTGTATGTAATAAGTTATAGGATATAATTGTATGTAGTTTGTATATTAGTCTGAGGAACTTTGAGTTTTGGAGCACAAAGGGCACTGCCTTAATGTGAAGAAGCATTGTTAGGTTAATTAAGATTTGAAGGTAAATTAAGAGATCAAGGGGTGAACACCATTCACTGAGTACTTGAGGTGGACTTTTCTGGGTGCAGGACTACAGTATTTAAATTTTAAAAGATGAGTGCTGTTTTCATGGAGCTTACATCCTGTTGAAGTGAGCCAAGTAACATGAGTAAAAAATATTTCAGTTAGTGATAAGTGTGTAAAGGCAATAAAAGGATCCTGAGATGGTGATGGGAGCCGAAGCCATTTTAGAATGGTCCAGGGGAAGCAACTCAGGGGTGTTGCCCTTTGAGCTGTGACCCGAAGACAGTACAAATGCCTGGGGGGAGGCAGGTGTTTGAGGATCAGCTGTTAGGTCATTGTATCTACAGAGCTATTGGTTTGGAGTTGGTTTGGTGGAAGATAATGAGATTAGAGGGGCAAGGAATGGCAGCTAAGGTAGTGTTGTGTAAGCCTTTTGTAAGGAGTTTGGATTTGGTTACAGGTGTAAATGGAAGCCATTAAGGCTGATTTCCCTTTCTTAAAAGAAAATCACTTTAATTGCCATTTAGAAAGTGAATTGGAGGGACTAGAGCAAGTAAGGAGTCCGGTTAGGTAGGAGATAGTTACTACAGTCTACGTGAGATTTAGTGGTTGGCCTAGGGTGGTAGCAATAAAGATGGTAAGTAACACAATTCAGGATAGATATTGGAAATAGAATTTATAGGACTTTGAATTGATGAAGACCAGAGTCCTGGGTAGTGGATAGGTTTGTGAACAATCAGCTGAGATACAAAAGGATCCAAAGATTAAATTTAAAATGTGAGAAAGTTCATTTTCCTTGATAGATTTTTCTATCTTCAAAGGTAGTAGAATTCAAGTCTGGCCCTATGAGAGTGCCCATTTCTTTTGCCCTGACCCCTTCCTTCTGGTGATGACCTAAGAATTCTCTACCCTGTAAATCAAATCTGTCAACAACTGTCAACACTAAGATCTGAAGGAATTGCCTTGGAATATTTATACACAACACATAACCTAAACGATGTTTTTCTCATAAAATTGATTGGTCTCTGGTCAGTTTTATTTTGCATTCTGTATAGTTGTCAAGCATTTTTGTAGTAAAGTAGAAAGAAATTAGCTTTTTATTGATCTGGGCTATGCTTCCTGCTACTTTGATTATTTGATCCACGTCACTGCCAATATCTTGTTGATATGCGATCCTGAGACACCAGTGCAAGATTGAGGGCCCCAGGAAGAGGCAACCCCTAAACTGCCAGACAGGAAGGATAAGACCAAGAAAGTGGTAGAGAAATACACATTCATTGAGCCTGTGCATCAAAATTGCAAAACACACAAAACAAGAGCAAAATTAATGCTAAATGAAATAACTTTTTAAAATTTTATTGCAATATAATGCTTTGTTTTCTCTCTAGTAACTGGTATGAACCCTCTGTCTCCTTATTTAAATGTGGATCCACGGTATCTCGTGCAGGTAAGATTAAGACTAGTCCTTTTATGATTTTACTAATTTGGTCCTTTATCTTACCATTTAAAAAAATATCCCCAAGTACCTCTGTTGACTTGATCTGTGATATGTGCATCTGGAGGCACCAAGTCTCTGGTCTTCATTCACCCTTTTTTCCCTCACAGACTCTGGGGATTTAGCTTGCATTTCTTCCTGATACTAGTTTTCTTTTTTTTTTTGCAATTTTTAATTTTTATTTATTTATTATTTATTTATGGCTGTGTTGGGTCTTCGTTTTTGTGCGAGGGCTTTCTCTAGTTGTGGCAAGTGGGGGCCACTCTTCATCGCGGTGCGCGGGCCTCTCACTATCGTGGCCTCTTCTTGTTGCGGAGCACAGGCTCCAGACGCGCAGGCTCAGTAATTGTGGCTCACGGGCCCAGTTGCTCCGCGGCACGTGGGATATTTCCAGACCAGGGCTCGAACCTGTGTCCCCTCCATTGGCAGGCAGATTCTCAACCACTGCGCCACCAGGGAAGCCCCCTGATACTAGTTGATTAAATGATTTTGGGGTTTGGTGGGTTTTTTCCATTTTTTAAAGTTGTGATAAAATACACTAACAAAATATACTATCTTTAACTGCACAGTTCAGTGGTATTTAATGCATTCCTAATATTGTAGCATCACCACCTACCAGCTCCATGCTTTTCATCTTGTAAAACTGAAACTCTACACCCATTAAGCAATAACTCCTTTCTCCACCCTCCCCCCAGCTCCTGGCAACCCTTCTGCTTTCTGTCTGATTTTTGAATACTCTTAAGTACCTCAAATAACTGGAGTCATACAGTATTTATTTTTCTGTGACTGGTTTAGTTCATTTAGCATAATGTCATCAAGGCTCATCTGTATTGTAGTGTGTGTCAGAATGTCCTTTTTAAAGCTGGATAATATTCCATTGAATAATATTCCATTTTGCTTATCCATTCATCTGTCCAATGGACACTTGGATTGCTTCCATGTTTTAGCTATCGTGAATAGTGCTGCTATGAACTTTGGTGTATAAATATCTCTTCTAGACTCTCATTTCAATTCTTTTGATTATATATCCAAAAGTAGAATTGCTGGATCATATGGTAATTGTATTTTTAATTTTTTGAGGAACTGCCATACTGTTTTCCATGGCAGCTGTACTATTTTACATTCCCACCAACAGTGCACAAGGGTTCCAGTTTCTTCACATTCTCACCAACACTTGTTATTATCTGGGGTTTTTTGGTAATAGCTATTCTAATGAGTGTGAAGTGGCAACTCATTATAGTTTTGATTCGCATTTCCCTAATGATTAGCCATGTTGAGCAACTTTTCATGTGCTTCTTGGCCATTTGTGTATTTTCTTTGGAAAAATGTCTATTCAAGTCCTTTGTCCAGTTTTGAATCAGTTCATTTGGTTTTTTGTTGTTGAATTTTAGGAGTTCTCTATAGATTCTAATTATTAACCCCTTATCAGATACATGATTTGCAGTTATTTTCTCCCATTCTGTGGGTTGCCTTTTTACTCTGTTGATGTTGTCTTTTGGTGCACAGAAGTTTTAAGTTTTCATGAAGGCCAGTATTTGTATTTTTTCTTTTGTTGCCTTTGCCTTTGGTGTCATATCCAAGAAATCATTGCCAAATCCATTGTCGCAAAGCTTTTCCCCTGTGTTTTCTTCTAAGAGTTTTATAGTTTTACGTCTTACGTTTACGTCTTTGATCCATTTTGAGTTAATTTTTGTATATGGTGTTAGGTAAAGGTCCAGCTTCACTCTTTTTCATGTGTATATCCAGTTTTCACAGTACTGTTTGCTGAAAAGACTGTCTTTTCCCCTTGGAATGGTCTTGGCATTCTTGCCAGAAATCGTTTGACCATATGTACAAGGGTTTATTTCTGGGCTCTCTCTTCCATTTCATTGGTCTACATGCCAGTACCACACTGTTTTGATTATTGTAGCTTTGGTAAGTTTTGAAATTCGCAAGTGTGAGTCCTCCAGAATTGTTCTTTTTCAAGATTGTTTTGGCTATTTGGGGTTTGTTGAAATTCCATATGAATTTTGAGATGGGTTCTTCTATTTCTGCAAAAATGTCAATTCCTATTTTGATAGGAATTGTATTGAATCTGTAGATTGTTTTGGGTAATACTGACATCATAACAGTATTAAGTCTCTGATCCATGAATATGGGAAATGTTTTCATTTCTTTATGTCTTTTTAAGTTACTTCCAGCAAGTTTTGTAGTTTTCTTGTAAAAAACTTTTACCTCCCTGGTTAAATTAATTCCTAAGTATTTTATTCTTTTTGATTCTATTGTAAGTGGAATTGTTTTCATCATTTCCTTTTCAGATTGTTCGTTGTTTGTAGACGTGCATCTGATTTTTTGCATTGACTTTGTATCCTGCTACTCTGCTGAATTCACTTATTAGTTGTAACAGGGTTTTTTTTGGTGCAGTCTTTAGGATTTTCTACATATAAGATTATCTGTGAAAAAAGAAAATTTTACTTCTTTCTAGTTTGGATGCCTTTTATTTCTTGCCTAATTGCTCCAACTAGAACGTCTAATACTGTGTTGAATAGAAGTGGCAAAAAAAAACGGGCATCCTTTGCCTTGTTCCTGATCTTAGAGGAAAAGCTTTCAGTCTTTCATCTTTGGGTATGGTAATTGCTTTGGATTTTTCATATATGGCTTTTATTATGTTGAGGTAGTTTCCTTCTGTTCCTAGTTTGTTGAGTGTTTTTTATCAGTGAAAGTATGTTGGATTTTGTCATACTATTTCTGCATCAATTGAGGTGATCATGTGGGGTTTTTTCCTTTCATTCTGTTAATATGATCTGTTACATTGATCAGTTTTCATTTGTTGGAACATCCTGCATCCCAGGAATAAATCCCACTTGGTCATGATGTATGACCCTTTTAATATGCTGTGGGATTTGGTTTCCTAGAATTTTGTTGAAGATTTTGCATCAGTGATCATAAGGGGTATTGGTCTGTAGTTTTCTTTTCTTGTAGTGTCTTTGCCTGGCTTCAGTATGATAATGCTGGCCTCATACAAAGAGTTATGAAGTGTTCCAAGTATTCCCTGCACTTCAGTTTTTGGAAAAGTTTGAGAAGAATTGGTGTTAGTCCTTTTTTTTTTTTTTGGCTGCGCTGCTACACAGCTTTTGGGATCTCAGTTCCCTGACTAGGGATTGAACCGGGCCATGGCAGTGAATGCCCAGAATTCTAAGCACTGGGCCACCAGGGAACCCCCAGATTGGTGTTAGTTCTTTCAGGCTCAGTGGCCATGGCTCATGGGCCCAGCCACTCCGCGGCATGTGGGATCTTCCCGGACCGAGGCACGAACCCGTGACCCCTGCATCAGCAGGCAGACTCTCAACCACTGCGCCACCAGGGAAGCCCGGTGTTAGTTCTTTAAATGTTTGGTAAAATTTACCAGTGAAGCCATCAGATCCAGGGCTTTTGGTCTTTTGGGCTTTTTCTTTGTTGTGAGTTTTTTTATAAGTGATTTCGTCTCCTTACTGTATGGGTCTCTTCTGATTTTCTGTTTCTTGGTGAGTTTTGTGTTTCTAGGAATTTGTACATTTCATCAAGGGCATCCAGTTTGTTGGCATACAGTTGTTAATAACATTTTCTTATAATCCTTTTTAATTCTGTAGAATCAGTAGTGATGTCCTCACTTTCATTTCTGATTCTAGTAATTTATTTCATTTATCCCTGCTCGAATCTTTAATATGTCCTTTCTTCTGCTAGCTTTGGGTTTAGTTTCTTCTTTTTCTAGTTCCTTAAGTTGTAAAGTTAGATTTTTGATTTGAGATCTTTCTTATTTTTTAATGTGGGCATTTATAGCTATAAATGTCCCCCTTAGCACCACTTTCACTGAGTTTCACAAGTTTTGGTATGTTGTGTTTCTTTTTTGCTCATCTCTTAAGTATTTTCTAATTTCCCTTGTGATTACTTCCTTGATCCATGGATTGTTTAAGGAGGTGTTTTTTTTAATTTCCACGAATTTGTGAATTTTCCAGTTTTACTTCTGTTATTGATTTCTAACTCATCCCATTGTGGTTGGAAAAGGTGCTTCGTATGGTGTCTTTTAAAATCTATTGAGACTTAACTTGTGGTTAACATATGGTCTATCCTAAAAAATGACTTATGTGCACTTGAGAAAAATGTGTACATTGTTGGGTACAGTGTTTTGCATATGTCTGTTAGATCTAGTTGACTTAATGTGTTAACTCCTCTATTTCCTTATTTTCTGTCTGGTTATAACAGTTACTATTCATTATTGAGAGTGGAATTTTGAAATCACCAACTGTTACTGTAGAACTTTCTATTCTTCCCTTTAATTCCATCACTTTTGCCTAATATATTTTGATGGTCTGTTATTAGTTAAGTAAATGTTTATAATTGTTATATTTTCTTGCTATGTTGATACTTTTATTGATATAATGTCCTTCTTTGTCTCTTGTAACCTTTTTTGCTGTAAAGTCTATATTTTCTGATGTTAGTATAGCCACCCTGCTCTTTTTTGGTTATTATTTGTGTGGAATATCTTTTTCCATACTTTCACTTTCAGTCTTTTTGTGTCTTTGGCTGTAAAGTGAATCTGTTGTAGACAGCATATAAATGGATCATGTTTTTTAGTCCATTGTGCTAATATCTGTCTTTTGGCCTAGAGAGTTGAATCCATTTATATTTAAAGTGTTTACTGATAAGGAGAGATTTCTGGCATTTTGCTATTCATTTTCTATAAGCTTTTAGCTTTTTTGTCCCTCCCTTCCTGCATTAATATCTTCTTTTGTGTTTATTTGATTTTTTTGTAGGAAATTGTTTAAATTCCTTTCTTATAACCTTTTTTTTAAAATGTATTCTAAAGTTATAACACTAATTTGAATTTATACCAGTTTAACTTCAGTAACATACAAAAATGCTGCTCCTTTACCAGCTGTCCCTGCCCCTCTCAATTGTTGATGTCACAAAATTATATCTTTATACATCATGTGGTCAAAAACATAATCTAATAATTCTTCTAAATGCTTTAAACTTTATGTAGAAAACAAACGTGGAGTCAAAAGCGTAAGTTACAGTAATACTTTTATAATTGTCCATGTATTTGCCTTTATTGATATCTTTATCCCTTTATAAGACTTTGAGTTACTGTCTATTGTCCTTTCATTTTACTTTGTAGGAGTCCCTTGATCATATCTTGCATGGCAGGTCTAGTGGTCATGAACTCTCTCAGCTTTTGTTTATCTGGGAATTTCTTAATACCTCCTTCACTTTGAAGAACAGTTTTGCTGAATATGGGGTTCTTGGTGGACAGTTTTTTCTTCTAGCACTTTAAATATATCAGCGCACTGTCTAGTGGCCTCCAAAGTTTCTCTTGAGAAATCGGCTGTTAATCTTATTGAGGATCCTTGTATGTGATAAGTTGCTTCTCTTGCTGCTTTCAAGATTCTCTCTTTGTCTTTAGCTTTCGAAAGTTTGATTTTAACATGTTTCAGTATGGGTGTCTTTGAATGTATCTTACTTGGTGTTTATTGAGCTTCTTGAATGTTCATATGCATCTCTTTTATCAAATTTGGGAAGTTTTCAGCCATTGTTTCTTCAAACATTCTCTTTCTCTCCTTCTGTAACTCATGGTCTGTATGTTAGTCTGCTTTGTGGTATCCCACAGATCCCTTAGGCTCTGTTCACTTCTGTTCAATCATTTTTTCTCCATTTCCTAAGACTGAATAATTTCTATTCTGTATTCAAGTTCAGTGATTCTTTCTTCTGCCCGTTCGAATCTGCCTTTGAATCCCTTTAGTGAATTTTCCAGCTATTGTTCTTTCAGCTTCAGAATTTCTTTTTGGTTTCTTTCTACGTTTTCTATTTCTTTGTTTCCATTTTGTTCATACATTGTTTTGACTTTCTCCACATTTCCTTTAGTTCTTTGAGCATCTTTATGACACTTTAAAGTCTTTGCCTAGTAGACCTATTATCAGGTGTTTTTTAGGGACATTTCTGTTGATTTATTTTTTTTCCTTTGAATGGACCATGCTTTCCTATTTCTTTGTATGCCTTGTGATTTTTTGTTATTGAAAACTGGACGTTTGACTCTAATAATGTGGTTAACTCTGGAAATCAGATTCTCCCCCCTTCCCCAAGGTTTGCTTTTATTTGGTTATTGGTTTTTATTATTATTACTATTATTACAGTCTCCCTGTGTGCCAAGGACCAGCCTGAAATGTAAACTTAAGCTCTTCTCAGTTCTTTTCTGAGCGTAAACTTTTTCCTGGGTGTGTGTTGTCACTTTCTAATTTTTCCTTTTTATGCAATTACTTTTGAATGTTCTAGTCTTTAATGTCTAGTTCACAAACGGGGAAGCAGCAAGGAGACCAGCTCCCAGCTCTTCTTTAAAGCCCCTGGAATAAGTGGGGGTGGTGAGGGTACAACAACAATGGCTGCCTGCTTCTTTGTACACACTTCTGTGATCAGAAGGAGCAGTGATCAGAGCACAAATTAAAGATTTATATCTAAAAGCAACAAGTAGGGCTTCCCTGGTGGTGCAGTGGTTGAGAATCCACCTGCCAATACAGGGGGTATGGGTTCAAGCCCTGGTCCAGGAAGATCCTACCTGCCGCAGTGCAACCAAGCCCGTGCGCCACTGCTGCTGAGCTTGCACTCCAGTGCCTGCGAGCCACAACTCTGAAGCCCATGCACCTAGAGCCTGTGCTCCACAACAAGAGAAGCCACCGTAGTGAGAAGCCCGCGCACTGCAGTGAAGAGTAGACCCCACTCACAACAACTAGAGAAAGCCTGCACGCAGCAACGCAGCAACGAAGACCCAATGCAGCCAATAAATAAATAAAATTTTTAAAAAATACATAAATAAAAGCAACAAGTAATTAACTTTAAAAGCACCCCAATAAAAAATATTGGAGTGAGTAGTTACAAAGTTATAAGAGGTCATTAATACTAAGTTAAGTGTAAATGAAAGTGTAAAGTGGGAATCTTTTTACTGAAATCTTGAACCAAATCTACATTTGGGGAAAAAAATACCACCTGAGTTTATTTAATTAGATCAGATTATTATTATTCAAAAGCCTATGAAAATAAGAGTGGTCTCATGAATACAAACATTTGAAATTAGGGGGTTATACATTTTAAGGTTTATATTAGCCTCGGGTTTTGGTTGGTTGTTTTTGTGGGTTTTGTTTTTTCAGTTTGGAGAAGTTGCTGATTCAACACAGATAAAGTTGCAAATAGTAGGTTTTTTTTAAAGCTCAGTTTACAACATCAGGCTTCGAAGAGTAGTTGTTGGATATCTCAGGAATGCAAGGTTGACTCACTAGCTGAAGAATGAGTCGGTGATGACATGCACTTGTATCAATACTTACTGTTAATCATGACCATCTTTTTTTATATGAAGGATAATTATTTACCTCATCATATTAAATATACCATTCCTAAAAACCTCAAACAGGAAGCACAATTTAAAACTAAGTCATTAATTGAAAAGTCAGGAAACACCCAGAATTTACAGATCTATGTATAATAAATATAGTTAGACACTGAAGTTTTTAGAGTTTGCTTCTCATTGCCCAACAGACCATTTCTGTGTGATGAGAGTACGTGGGCTTGTTTATTGTACAGTTTTTGGTAAGAACGTGTGCACAAGCCAGAAGTCAAAAATCAGTACAGAGGTACAGTTTTCCTAATCAGGAATGCATTTACCAAAGGTCAGTATTTGCCAAAGGGATGTTTACTTGTTAGTGTTTTTTTTTTTTTTTTTTTTTGGTTAGTGTTTTTTGCTAAGGGTGTGTGCTATCCTTCAGGGGCTCATTTTAACCATTTTTGTATGGAAAGCTTGGCAAAAATGTATTTGTTCATCATAAAAAAGTGGATTGTACTGCGAAATCAATCCTATTGTGCTCTTACAGTAGCACTTCTCAACCTAGGATTCTTGGCTGACCTTCAGGGGGTTCATACCAAATTTTGTGTATGCATTTACTAGAAGGTGGATCTAGTAAGCTTTCTAAGATTATCAAAGGAATATATCCCCTTTAAACAACTAGTTAAGGAGGTGATTTTTGCCCTTGCGTAAGTGATCCAAACTGTTGTACTTTTATAGTTTCTGCTCATTTTTTATGATCATTGGTCTTACGTATAGTAAAATGGTTCTGGATAAATAGTAGCTACAGAGTGAAAGTTATTTTCTCCTTCCAGACTGGTATTCTGTTATCTCTCATAGCATTCAGTTTACCTTTCTCTAGAGATGGCCTTCCTAAACTTTCAAATTTATCATGAAGGCAAATTTCCTATAATCTATCAAACTTACATTAAGATGTAAAGTTCTGGGCAAGAATCTCTCCTAAGAACTAATGAGTATAACTATATATGTTGTATATTTCATTTAATTTTGATTTACATGTTCCTTTTGTTGCAGAAAGTTTTACTTTTGTTTGACTAAGTATAGTTGAGTTTTAGTTAATATACGGATTTACATTATGTGAAAAACTCCTTTGAAAAATTAAACACTTTGCCAAGTACTGTGTCTTAAGGGGAGCTCAACTTGGTTTTCATTGTTATCCCTGTAGGATACAGATGAGTTTATTTTACCAACTGGAGCTAATAAAACCCGGGGCAGATTTGAACTGGCCTTCTTTACCATTGGAGGATGTTGTATGACAGGTTGGTATTTATATATGTTTTTTTAAGTATCCTCAATCCAAGTAGTCAGAGGTGCTTAAAAGCAAGGGCAATTAAAATATCACCTTCAGGGTTGTTTTTCTGAAAATCATTATTTACAGTTTTCTTATTGTTAAATAAAAATGAAAAAGAATGAGAAATATAGTTGTTCTTTAATATATAGCTGATTATTTGAATGAATTGTTACTATGATTTGCCAGGGGCTGCGTTTGGGGCAATGAATGGTCTACGGCTAGGACTGAAGGAAACCCAGAACATGGCCTGGTCCAAACCAAGAAATGTACAGTAAGTCTCATGTAATGACGTAGTGATGTTTGAATATTAATCTCTACTTTGTTGGCTTGATGAGCACAACCTTGAGATTACGGTTGTTTAGAGTATTGGTATACTTTTTGGTCAGTTTTTTTTTTTTTTTTTTCCGGTGTTTTGTTTTGTTTTTCCCTTATTCAAAATAAAAGGAATTTAGGAATTAAGTCCTGGGTCTAAGCTTTTAGAAGGAGTGATTTTTGAGTCAGTGTCCCTCCGTCAGCTGGTGCTATCCTAACCTAACTTCTCAGCTACACCTGTTCCATTTTGCAGCCCTATATAACATGCTTTTCAAATTGTTGAATTACTAGTACATTATTTGGATAGTTCAGGGATGTGCATAAGCGTAGGACATGATAAGTGAAGAAATAAGCACATAAGAGTAATTGCTAACTCTGCCGACATTTGACTTGAGCTTCTCATTGACTTCACTCTCCTTTTCTTAAGTGCAAAGGTGCAGAAAATTTAAATGAAATCCCTGGAACTTAGAGGTGGTTCCAAAAGGAGTAAGACAGTGTTCTCTTAGGAAACTGAAGTTTGCAAAGAAGGGAAAGTGCAATTAAGGTCAGAAAGTGTATATAACATGTATCTTCACCCTGATTAAGGAATAAACATGAGAAGTTCCTGTTACTGTTCCCTAAATAATATATTGTTTCGTTTTGCATGTTTTTATGCTTCATATGAGTGGAATCACACAGTATGTGTTCTTCAGTGGCTTGTGGTTTTTATTTTAGGACCCTTTAAGCTCCATTTTCCTTATATGTTTCTTAGCCAGCAGATGGCAGCAGTGTGTTAGAATTGGACCTTGGGAAACCTGAAGGCCTGTCAAGTTTTTCATATTCCTACTACTGTATGGATCACTGCCCTTGCTTTACAAGCTCAGATCCTTGAATATTTTTGTATTTATATTCTTAATATTCGTTCTTTACTCCAATTTTTTTTTACTTTTTGTATTATGGATAATTTTGAATCTATACAAAAGTAGACAAAGTAGTACAGTGAACATCTATGAACTATAACCCAAGCTCAACAACCATCAACCAGCACCAGGACCAGTTATGTCCCACCTCCTTCTTCCCTTCCATATTATGTTGAAACAAATCCCCAGCATCATATTACTGAACACCAATTTGAAAGTGGAAGGTCTCTTAGAAAAGATAACCTTTGTTTCTTAAAACCATCATAGTTACTAATTTTGGGGGAGAGTCAAATTGGTTTGCATTTCTGAAGTCAGATTTTTAAAATCTTACATACCATTTTTTAGTATAATCATTCTGATCTTTCAAATAGAGAGACAACATTTTAAAAATGGAAAGGTAATTGGGTTTCAGGCCAGACAAATCTATGTAGTTTCAAAGCCCAGTTTCATTGCTTACTGTTTTGGGATCTTGGGTAAGTTTCCTTACTTTCTGCCTTTAATCTATTGAGAGATGGTTAAAGTGGGAAGTAGGTAAGGGCCCAGTTAAGTGGTGTTGCCCGATCACATTCCAAAGGACTTTGGCAATTTGCAGTGCCACCAGCAATACAGTAATGAAAATTAATAGTTTTAGATGCTTGTTATAAATGAAAAACAATTAAGTGCTAAACTTAATATATTAGTAAATATGTACCATAATTAGATTAATTAAATGTGTAACATAATATTTGTAATCATTACTAATTTTTTAAATAATCCTTTAAAAGTAATACAGATTTTTGTTATTACTGAGCATTAATTTAAATGAGTGCTTTAATTAAATGAGTTCTTTTACTGTTTGTTGTTGTAATTCTATAATCTCCAGCAGTAGTCAGCTGTCGGGACAGAACCATTCCTGTGACAGTGTTACACTGCTGGGAGAGCAGTGTTCTGTCTTCTTCCTCCAGTTGCCTCCGTCACTGTTCTGGTGACGTCTGGCACTGGATGAGGGCAGCGCTGTGCTTCCTTGAGAGTGTGCTAAGCATTCACTTTGGCTGCTTAGTTCTAGTCTGGGAGCAGACACAGAGTGCACTTTCTTCATGTATTCTAGTTAGATGACTTTTTCCTTTTAGTATTTGTCTTTAAGTTTGCTTTATATTCCATGATATTCCACACTTTGATTCTACTTAACATTCTGAGTATACATACTACCCCACACACATAAGAAACTTAATTATAAGCTAGTTTGTCTGTTATGTCATTTTTTTTTCACATAGATCAGTTTCTGTAAACTTTATAAAATACATTCCCGGATATCATTCAAACCTTTTATATATTTAATAGTTTTACACATTTAATAATCAGAATTTACTTGTTGCCCAGAAATGTTGGAGTTTTTAATCTAATCTTCATTTATATTTACATATAAATATAAATATTTATATAAAGTAAAAGCTATCCTAATTGAATTCTGAGGAGGTGTTAAGTTTTAAAATTAAGAAAACTTTGTATATTGCGTTTATACATTTAAAATTGCTATTATTATGGTTTTTCTAAATACTAAAGGAATACTGGTTCTAAATACAGATTCTTTCTCTTTCTGCCCTGGTAGGATCTTGAATATGGTGACCAGGCAAGGGGCACTTTGGGCTAATACTCTAGGTTCTCTGGGTAAGTAGATATCTCACTTTTTAATAAATTATTATTACTGCAAAGAAAGAATGTACATGTATTATGAACAATTTGATCAACTAAAATCCTGGTCCTGGGATGTTAAAAATTATGTTTAAATCCACTCTGGTGAGTAGTATAGATACTACTTAGGAGAAGACCATAAACTGTATAACAAAAGAATCCCAGCTGCTAATACCATTGTGAAATACATTCATTTCTAAATGCTTTAAGCATTGCATACTCTCCTGTCTCAGCAAGACACCAAATAAAATCATGTTTTAACTAAATGAAATTAAAATAATTTAGGTTCAAGGCAAATGGTTTTGTTTGTTAGGAGAGGTTCAAGTTCCTGTAGTAAGATATGGTAGATTAATCCAGCTGTCCTGGTAAGTTTTCCTAATAGAGCATTCATCATTCTCTTTACCTAATTAGATTTCCCAGACTTAATTGCCAGAATTGTAATAGGGCCTTTGTAGACATTGAAAACATTTGCAGTTCTAAGGAAGGGATAATTTAGTAGTACTTAGGACCAAATGCTTTCATACTGTAATGTTTATGAATGATTGACTCTTTTGATTACTCATGACTTATAATAAGCCTACTTATGGCACTTATGCCCTAATCCAAAGTTTACTTTATTTGAAAGTCTGAAAATCTTTTACTTGTGTCAGATTAAGTAAGAGAAAATGTAGGCATCTTGTTAAAAAAATAGGAAAAGCCTCTGTGTAACAGAGTGTGATCCTAGCCTTGTCATAGGCTTTGGAAGCAGTACATTTTCACACTGTAATAGTAAATGTCTGCTTCCATATGCTGCCCATGACCCCAGTGCCCTTCCCAAGCACAGTCACCCTCCTTTGTACCTGTGTGCCCAGAGTAATCAGTCGTGCTGGTCTCCCTAGGACTTTCTCAGTTGTAGCACTTCCTGTTCCAGGAAACCCTCAATTCTGGGCAGACTGGGGTGGCCAGTCACCCTGTATGTTTCCCTTGTAATGTGACCGGTCACAATGTTCTGCTCAAGTTTAGTTTCAGTTAAATAAATTGAAACGGGAAGAAGAGCCCTTATAGAAGTATAAAAATATCACAGCAGAGGAGTTGTAAGGCTGAGTTTGGTATAATTTTGAGGGGTCAAATGTGGCTATAATTTTGAGAAAGGGTAAGGAGAAGGGTTAATGCATTCATGGCTAATCAGTCTTTACAGGCATAAGAGAATGGTAGTTTGGGGGAAGATCTTGTTAAAACTAAATAGTGCTAGTGTTAGGGGTTTTACATGTGCAGGAACCAGATCTCATGTTTCTGGAAGTTATATTTTTCTTAGAATAGAAATGCATGTGTTTTGTTTTTGTTTCTAAACCCAAAGTACAGCTGTTATGAATCAAATGGAAGTGAAAATTAAAGATATTCTTCCTGGGACTCCCCAGTAGTACTTCCCATAAATAGCTAATAAATTTCTTCTGAATCTCTCCAAACATTTTCTTTGCATATCCAGAGTCATACACACATGTGCCTGCTTTACATATTAGTGAATAGAGCTCTTCCTGCGTTTTAAGTGAGTACATAGTATTCCATTATGTAGAAAGTCTCTTTCTGGATCAGTCCCCTCTTGAAGGTCACTTTATTTGTTGCTAGGCCTTTTTTATTACAAATAGTGTTCCAGTGATCATTGTTTATATGTCTGTGAATACTTATAATATGTCTGTAGAATACATTTATCTAAATATAATTGTCACACTGACTTTCAGTTTACTTTTTTATTACTGATCAGTTCCATTTCCCCTATAGCTTTGCTCTATAGTGCATTTGGTGTCATCATTGAAAAAACACGAGGTGCAGAAGATGACCTCAACACAGTAGCAGCTGGAACCATGACAGGCATGTTGTATAAATGTACAGGTAGGTACTATTAAATAGTGAAGCTGTCTCTTAATACAGTTGAAGTATGCTTTTTATCCATACTGTAGTTTCAAAGGAAACGTTATACTTTTTTTTTTGTAGTATAATGTTCTCTGCCATCTTGTGGTTTGGGATTTTGGTTTTTATTTTTTGTAAAATACACATAACATAAAATTGACCATCCGAACCATTTAAGTGTACAGTTCAGTAATGTTAAGTATGTTTACATTGTTGTGCAGCTAATCTCCAGAACTTTTCTTGATCTTGCAAAACTGAGACCCTGTACCCGTTAAACAACAACTCTGCATTTCCCCCTTCTACAGCCCCTGGCAACCACCATTCTACTTTCTATCTCTCTGAATTTGACTACTTTAGGTACCTCACGTAAGTGGAATCATGTAGTATTTTTCTTTTTGTGACTGGCTTATTTCATTTAGCATAATGTCCTCAAGGTTTATCCATGTTGTAGCATATGTTAGAATTTCCTTCCTTTTTAAGGCTGAATAATACCCCATTGTACGTATGTCCCACGTTTTGTTTATTCATTCATCTGTCAATGGATACTTGTGTTTCTTCCACTTTGGCTACTGTGCATAATGCTGTTATGAACATGGGTGGACTAAATACCATTCAGTTTTGGGGAAAAAAAAAAATCAAAACCCTGAGAGTTGAGTCAAAATTAACTGGATGAAGATCAAATTCTCCTCTAAGATGGAAAAGAAATTAACATTCACTGAGTTATGATTACACTCTCAGCAATAATCAGTTAATATAACTTGTTTCATTTAAAACTTTGTGAAGTGATAATCATCACACCCCAATTTTATAGATGAGCACGGTATTAAGATGATCTTTCTGAAAAGATCATATAACTAGCGACAGCCCCAGATTTTTCTCACATTTCTGTTTTAAATTGCCTAAACTACATATGTTCTATACTCAAGCCTCTGAAAACTACTTTTATTTGTTTGATTGCTTTATTATGCTTTTAGACACTTGATTAACTGAGTAATTTCGTTTTTATGTAATTCCTCTATCACAAATATCAAGTAGCATTTTGGCCTCATTTTTACTGAAAAGAAATGAGAGAAGTCTCAACAGAATTGTAAAATCCAAAATTTCCTGATATAACTGAGAGTAAGAGGCTTTTTTAATTTTGAAAATGGATCACATTGGGAATTTTCTTCTTAAGAGCTCGCAATACTTTCTGCATGTGCTTACGCACATCAACAGAGCTCCCAGGTAGAGTAAGACAGTAAATACCTTTTATGTCCATGAAAGTGTTACCTTGGCATAGAAGAACCTTGTTAAAAACCTAAAAATACTTCCACATTGAAAATCTTTGGGATCAGACAAAGGAATTGAAAACCCTAATTGGCACCACAAGGGTGGCACTCAGCCATCAAGAGTTTAGTTGGCCCAAACTATGTTTATTAAAAATCAAATTAAAATTTAAAAAACAGGAGATTTCACACAAAAGTCTGGAAATTTTAGCTTCTTTTGAACAAATGGAAGACACTAAGCTCACGTTATGTGTGGTGGCAGATGGCTGGAGCTGAGGTTGGGGAGCAGCTACCCCAGTGGATGGCACTGAAGCTCCAGCTCAGTTCCCACCAATCCCCGTTTTCTTGCTCAAGGTAAGCCATTACGGCATTTCTTGTGTTGAGGGCAGTCCTGAGTATAAAAATGTACTGAATTACCATCTCATTTAAGACATATTACACGTATTTTAAAGATAAAAAGGGAAAGGCTGAATACTTGGTATCATCCAGAAAAGGAGAGCCTAGCTTTCTGTGTCCAGAACTTCCTTGCGGGAGTAGCATTTATAACACCACCTGGGACACCTCCAACATCAAATATGGAAGAGTAGGCTCTTGACTCAGAAGAAAAAGGGCAAAAAAGAATATTCATTAATTCTATGTCAGGTGACAAGTAGATTTCAGTTTCCACCGCAGTTGGGGAACGTAGACGAGGTAAATAGTCTGCTGACCCAGAATTCCAACATTGGTTTGTAGTTCCTGGCTGAACAATTTAACTCAGCGCATCAAAATTGCTCTAAAAGAGGCAAATCAGTGTCTTATTGATTTCTGGTTTACACTCTACTTAAGACAGAGCACAGAATTATGAGTTTTGTGTGGCAGGAATATTTGTAAAACTTCTAGATTCAAGGATTTGGAAAAGAGTTTAGGCACTCTTTAGTGTAGAATCAGCATAAACCATTGAGGAAAGAAGTTTACATTTAGAGAATGGTTGATTCCTGTTGACCTAAAATCTTTCCAATCCCCAGTTTACTCTTCTAGAATAGGAATTTTTTTCTTTTTTTTTTTAAAGGAAGGGGTTTAGAATGAAAGCAATATGATTCAATTTAGGTATGGAAGCTACTTTTGTAGAAAGAAAAACCATGAGGGAAAATACATGAGAAGGTGGGTAGTTGTCAGACCAAAAAGAGGCTAAAGGAATAATTCTGATGGTGTGGTTTTACTTCAGATCTAATGCTTTATTTAATGAACTCTGTAAATATTTTTCAGAGGATGTGAAATGTCATTATTAGGTTTCCTATGCCATGTGAAAATCTAATGACCAGTATTTTACCAGAATGAGAACAGCTGTAGTTTTGCTATTATGTGTAAGTTTAGGAATGTTGAAGAGACCTGATCACTTATCTTCAGGAAACAAGACCTCAGAAACCAAAAAATATGGGTGCCCCTTTCCCCCTCGCAGAAAATTCCTTACCTGTTAATCCTGTGCCTTCCATGAGAAAGTCACCTTATAAAAGCAAGCTAAGTAAAAGTAAGAAGATAAACAAATACAGTTCTTCAAATTAAGCAATTATCAGGGTTATTGTTAAAATGTACTACTTCTCAATGAATGCCAGGCCTTCAAAATTAAACTTCATATGCCACAAACAGCCTCTTGATGACTTCTTTATTTCTATTACTGGCATCAACATTCTTCCAAAGAGCTAACTGCCATAATGTATAAAACATGTTCAACAAATCACTTAAACCAACAACCCAGTAAAAAGTGGAGTAAGGATATGACAAAGCCCTTCAGGAGGAAAGGCAAATGACCAATGAACAATTGAAGTTTGCTCACAAGCAACCAGGGAAAAGCAAAATAAAACATTAAGGTAATATTTTTCACAACGTGGCTTTTAAAAAGTGATGGTAGACGATGCTTACTGGCAAAGGTAAGCAAGTACTTTGAAGAGCAATTTGGCATTAGTTATTACTATTTTAAATATGTAGATCCTTTGCTTAAGTCATCTAATTTTCAGCAATTTATCCCACAGCACACAAAGGCATACATGGAAAACTGTATGTACCAAGGTGTTTTAAGACACCCTTCAAGGAAAAGGTGATATCTGACCAAAGATGGATAGATGAGGGAGCGTGAGGTGGATGTCTGGAGGGAGCAATTTAGGTAACAGCAAGAACAAAAGCCCTGAAGTGGGAGTTAAAAGGCAATGGGAGGGCTTCCGTGGTGGTGCAGTGGTTGAAAGTCCGTCTGCCGATGCAGGGGACACGGGTTCGTGCCCCGGTCCGGGAAAATCCCACAGGCCGCGGAGCGGCTGGGCCCGTGAGCCATGGCCGCTGAGCCTACGCGTCCGGAGCCTGTGCTCTGCAACGGCAGAGGCCACAACAGTAAGAGGCCCACTTACAGCAAAAAAAAAAGGCAATGGGAGAGTAGTAGAATCTGGAGTGATAAAAGTGGGAAGGGACCAAAGCATATAGATGATAGAACTTCATAGGCCAGTGTAAAGACTTGGCTTACCTGGACTTTAATTCTTACCATCTAAGTACTAGAGCATTTCCATTTACTTACAAGCCTGAAATTGTTTATTGTAACTTCCAGAGAGTTAAACTTTCACCCTTCTCCTGAGTACAGAGTTTACACCAGGAGATGTTAAGTCAGGGTTTCTAAATCCTCTAAAATTTCCATAAGGTTCTCAAAGGGGTCTGGGACACTCCCTACCACCTGCAGAAAAACAGCCACCGAAAGACTAGTCCTAAAAGGACACTGTAACGTGGGGGCTCAAAAACAGCTGGGATATTTTAGTGAGTTTTGTCCTGCATGGAAGCGCTGGCATTGCAAGGAAGGACTGGATGGGGCAGTGGTACGGGAGCCCAGGAAAGCCCAGAAGTGCAGTTCAAAGTCCCACCTATTGCTTCCACTCTGTTACAAAACCAAGAAAGAAAAAACAAGAAGCAGGAAGCAGGCCTAATCACCTTTGATTTCTGCCTTTCTTACTCTGTCCCCTCATTCCATCAGTTATGAAGTTTACCACACCCATCACCTGAGTTGAGGCCCTTATCACAAGCCCTGAACTTCTCTAACAGTATTTTCCATTGACCATTTTGACATTAGACTTCTACCTCCAGTCTCTTACCTACTTACTATTTCTAGCTTAATCTTCCTCAAGGAAGGTTCTAATTCTAATACTCCCTACCCAGGAGCCTGTGATGATGACACACTTCCTATCTTAATTCAAACTTCTCACCCTAGCCTTCCATGTTCTATTCTTAACCTATCTTCCCAGCCTTTTCTCCCACAGCTTTCTCATGCATGTCGTATGATCAAACATAAATTTGAAATCCAGTCCATCCTTAAGGCCCAGCTCAATTGTTAGTACCCCTTTCAAGAAATTTCCCTGATAATCTCCGGAGGCAATTTGGTATGCTGAAGAAAACTGGGCTTTGGAGTCAGACTGAGTTTGACTAGCACTGGATCCCTAAATAAATGTGTAAATAGGAGAGTAACTTGTCTGAATTTGAGTTTGTCTATAAAACAAGGGTGACTGTTGCCTTCAGAGAGTTGTAAATGAGATAACAGTAAACCTTTCTGCCATAAGCATATTTTGTACAATTCTTACGAGACTTGACACAGTTTTCCTAGTAGGAGGTCAATAGACAATATCTAGGATTGAAATATCAAGAAATAGCAAGATAAAGATGTTCTTTAGAAACATGCAGGTAAAAAGCGAAGAATTAAAGTAGTTGCTTTTGGGAACTGGGAATTAGGGTAAGAACGATGAGGACCCCAGACTGTTGTGCATCACTAAAATCTTTTGGTACTATCTTGACTTCTAAAATTATCTATATGGACTACTTTGATAAAAATAAAAATTAAAGTGAGCAAAGATATATCAACATAATAAAAATTAAATTAGGCATTAGATTGGGAAGGGGAGGAGGGAATTGTTGTTTAATGGGCACAGAGTTTTTGTTTTGTAAGATGAAAAAAGGTCTCTGGAGATGGATGATGGTAGCCCAACGCCAATGTACTTAATGCTACTGAGCTGTACACTTAATAATGGTAAATTTTATGTGTATTTTATCACAGTTTTAAAGAATGGTTTTAACAAAAAAATTTAAGTAGTACGAACATTTGTTGAATGGAATTTGTAGCCATCTCTGTATGTAAGGCTGTTTGTCTAAAGCAAGGGCCACAGACTCCTGCTGGCCAGATACCTGTCTCTTCACTGAATGTATTTTACATTTTTAAACAGTTAACATTTTTAATGGTTATATAAGTACCTACGTAGCCTTTGCACTCTCAAAGCCTAAAATATTTACTTTCTGGTCGTTTCAAGAAAAATGTGCTGACCCTTGTGCTAAAATAATTTTCAGTTCAGTGTGTCAGCTCTGCCAGTGATCAGCTCTATACCCCATAAACCAGGCGTTTAAATATTCTGGGCCTCATTTTCCCAGGTTTAGAAGAGGTGATATTGGCCCTTTCTGGAAGAGTTGTATAAGTATCCAAAAGATAGAAGATAAAACTGTGACACACAAGTCTCATGTTTGTTCTGCTTTATAGAGATTAACCATTGGCCTCATTTGGTTACTCTGTGTTCAAAGCAAGTTTATTTGCTAATCGACTTCCTGTGTTTAGTTGGGCAAAAGTTGTTTTATTACAGAAAGCCTAAAGCCAAGGCTGTCAAACTTTTAACAGATCAACCAGCTGGAAAACCCTGAAATTAATGGAAAGAATTAAAACTAAAACGTAATAAAAGGCTACCCTTGAGTCAGGGTTACTGTGATTATTAGTAAATCAAGCACTTAACGTATGTTTGGTGTCTTCTTACTAGAAACAACTTTTTTCTAGTCTTCAGAGAAGTAACATAATTGATTTGAACTAAGTTTGTTTCATTTTGGTCAGAAAGTAGGCGGCTTTCTAGGGGATAAGTTTTTCTTAAAGGATACAGTGTGCCATTTATGTGTCCAAAATCTTAAATCCTTATAGTTCCCAATTTCATTATTACCCCTAGTACCTATATCCAGGGAGGCTTGCTATCTGATAGATGAGTAGTGTGAAGATCCTTCTAAAATGGCCAAGTAGAAACCATGTTCCTAGGACACTCAAAGCAAAAGGCCAACTGAAAGTAAGAGCTTGCAGCCAATTCCAAACCAGTGGGCAGACTTCAGAGTCCTGTGGACTTGTAATCGGCCAAAGGTCCAGGGGAGTTAGTCTGAAGTTGAATGTATGGTCCCAGGAAATGGTGTCTGCGAAATTATTGTGCTTTCAATTACCTCCCCTATATCATTTTTCTAATTTTTCAACCACACTGAATACAGTTGCAAATTCAACTGTCATGCGTAGTCTGTGTGGCAAGATACAAAGAGATGATGTAGACTTCTAGGAGATATCTCCCATTTACTTTAATTTTTTTATGTTTCTGATCCTCCTTCCCACATATTTGACAGCTGTTTACAGATGATGCCTGCAGTTTCTATTTGGGTCTGTTTAAGAGAGATAATTAGGGCACTTCATAGTTGAAGCTTAAACAGGTCAGCTATCTTAAGTCTTCAGGCTAGAGAGCCTCCTAGAGGGAGTGGCCCTTTATCATCTGAAGCCATCTGGCAAAACTTTCATTGCAGAAAGGGTTGGTCTGAAGCATTCTAACTCAGCAGTGTCATGAATTGCACGGAATTTACTGGCTTGTAGCTAAAGGGCCTATAATAAGGTATAACCACTGGACCTTTGCCTTCCTAACATGTGACTTGGAACAAATACTCCATAGGTACAATATAGGCTACACCTGAAGTCTGTGATTCCTACTTATTTGTGAAACTGTAAGAGAACATCAAATATTTCTTAAAAGCTTCTTTGGGTACCCCCATTCCTCTTATTAGACTTGGGGACTATTTTCAGATAACTGAGTGAAACATTTTTGTTTCTGCATTTCAAATGAAATATCTATTCCTAATCTTTTTCCACATGAAAAATTCTTTTGTTGTTAAGCAGAAACAGTTCAAAGTCTAATCCTTGAATGTTTTTCAACTAGTATGATGATAAGTGCCTCACTGCTCCTTAGTTGAGATTTTCTGACACATCAGGGTAGGAATAAGCAACAGGGGAGTTGGTGCTTCATCAGCATCTAACTCAAAGCTTGATTATAGCCATCACCCACCATTCTGTCTTGAGTCTTCAAAGTTAATATTTAGAGGACCTGTGCAGAGTCCAAAGGCTGTTAATACTTTTTCAAAGAGGGTGTCACTGTTTACATACAGCCTTAAATCAGTTGACAGTGTCAGTTAAGTTTTTATTATTAATTTGGTTGCACCAGGTCTTCATTGCAGCAGGCAGGCTCCTTAGTTACGGCCAGCGGGCTGCTCCTTAGTTATGGCTCACCGGCTTCTTAGTTGCAGTATGCATGTGGGATCTAGTACCTTGACCAGGGATCGAACCCGGGCCCCCTGTATTGGGAGCTTGGAGTCTTAACCACTGTGCTACCAGGGAAGTCCCAAGTTCTAAATTATATGACTAGCAGGGAATTAATTACTGATCTGGCTGTGACTTCAATGATAAGCATAAGATTTTGTCCAGAAGTGTTCTAGGATCAAGTCAGATTGAGAAAAGTCAAGAAATTATGCTGATGATCTTAGATACAAATTGTGAAATTAAAAGTGGAAAAAAACGTTGTGAATATGAAGGTATAGCTTATGTATTAAACAACTGATTTAGGGAATCTCTCTCTCCTGAAGTTCAGTCTTGGTTTCTTTTATTACTTTTACAGCTTATTCTCCTGTTTGGGATGGAATCTGCATAAACATGAACAGTGTGTCTCAGCTTTAGGAAACTCTTAGTTAACCCTGTGATGCTAGGACAGTATGCAATACAAGGCTGTTACTTTCTTGTTTTTCCTCTGCAGGTGGTCTTCGAGGGGTGGCACGAGGCGGCCTGGCAGGACTAACCCTTACGGGCCTCTACGCGCTATATAATAACTGGGAGCACATGAGAGGCTCCTTGCTCCAACAGTCTCTCTGAAGATTACTAGCTGGTGAACGGAGGACACTTTAGTAGTCATCCAGATGAATTTATAAGTCAGTCTGGAGTCATTTACTCTTTTACCTGCAACTAGTTTGAAAAAGGAGATTTCCAGTTTGCTGTGATGAAGATCATGGATGGTTGACCAGGACTGGCACTCCTTCCAGCCATTAATGAGTTGAAGCCAAAACCCTTTGGTGGCTGAGTAATGTGGCTCTCTTCTCCTTTAAAGAAGATCTTGCACCTGTTTTTTCTCGTACCCCCTGAACTGGAAAACCACTTACTCCCAGAATTCAGGTCATGCTTGTCAATACTGTATCACCACATTTATTCATTTAATAATCCAAGACTGTAATACTGCCCTGTATCCCAATAAAGGGTAAAAACAGAACCAAAGTCATAACTCCAACATAAAACATAGTGGGTGTCTCCGAAGTTACTCTTGGCATTTGTTTATGCCCCACTAGGCTAAAACATGTTTTCATGTTTGTGTTGAAATGAAGGGCTACTGGCAGCATTAGCAACTAGGTTAAACTTTTTCTCCAATAGAGTTGACACTACCCAACCTCAAGATATTTCAGATTAACCATTATACCATTAGTGTACTGTGCTAGAACAATCTGTGCAACAATCGTGATTCTGTACGCGTTAACTCATCTTACTGGGGATAATTCGAAAAAGATGATATAGACACAAGCTGTAAGTTTTTAGGAAGCCTTGGGAAAGCAAGCTAAAGAAAATAAGGACAAGTTATTTAATTTCTGAGTTAGTCTTCTCATCTTTGAAATGAAGTTAAATAAGATTGCACTGCACGATATACATAAGAAATACTAAACAACTGGTGGCTGTTGTGATTGATTAGAGAAAGTAAAGTAGGGCCTTTCTGAAAGCATCTAGTTAGAAGGAATTTGGCAGAAAAGCACTGAACTTCAGCTGAAGTCCTCTAGTTTAAAAAAAAAAGAAAAAGCAGTTTAATATCTTACCTGCAACAGCAGATTAAAAATTAAAAGTAGATATGAAGAGTGTGCAAGAAAGACAATGGAAGTTAGTAATAACCTATTTGCTAATTCAAAAATCATAAAATACACTGATAAATTTAAGTGAATATAAAAACACTGTTTTTATGTTCAAGTGTTTCTCAACTGTACTCCTAACCAAAGGATATCACATTCATATAATTTTGTGACAAGGTGTTTTACAAATCACAGGACAACTATATGGCTGTTATGCTTTTAATGGAGGGAGGCACAAAATCCATCAATGCAAAAGAATGTTTTACACTCATTAGCACAGTGATTGTTAATTTAGGGATACACAATGTGTTAAACCTCAAAAACTACAAGGTTTCCTGCAACCTAAGATAATGGAAAGGCTCCTTAAGTTTTTACCCACCACCTTTAGTTTTAAAGTTCTAAATGGTATTGGAGAACTAAAAAATAATAGGCTCGTTTCAGCTGTGGTTCAAGAATTCTAATGAAGTTGGCAATGACACTGGGAATGTGAAGTTTCCCCAAAAGGGCTTTCTAGATGACCACATCACAAACTTTAAAAGTATTTCCAATAACACATAGGCAAGTTGAGTGGCTTAATAGTGTAAAAGCCTGGAAAGCAGCTAAGATGTCTCATCTTACAGAATTTTAAAACATGGTATAAATACCATTTCTTTCCTACAGAGAAACTTTTTAAAGCATGGACATAACTTTAGGGATGCTAAGGAAACATCAATACTTTTCATAAAGCTTCAATAAACACCCCAAGGCACAGTGTTCAAAACGGCCTATTCACTAAAATGTCACTGCATTATAAGCTATAGGTATGCTATGCTTGCAGTGAGAGGACATTTAATTTATGCCTAGTTAAAAGCACCAGGTGTCCAGTTCAGCTTACATTTACACAGGATGCACCAGTAACACTTAGGATAGTGAATAGTTCAAGTACTACATTTCCAGCATGTCTTGCCTTTTGCTTTTTGATTAGTCAGCACTGGGGCTCTTCTGCCTGTAGTTCTTCAGAATACTTTGAAAGAGGCTAGGATTACCCTGAATATAGTCTTCAAGCAATATGGAGCCCTTCTGAAAGAGCTGTCTAGATACTTCAATAATAACGTTTAGAGAAGGGAATAAAGATAAAACTTGAAATAGTTGAGTTTGTTTCAAAAAAAGAAAAATAATGTAGAATCTGGCATGTAAGCTAAAATGTTTTGTAATTAATGTCAAAAATTGCCAAGATTGTTAATACTGTTTTGGTAAGAAAAAAACCACTATATTGGCAAGGTTAATTATTTGTGTGAAATAATATTGTACATTAATTAAACAGAAGAATTCACCGTTAATGGAAGAAAACCCACAAGAAGGGGAAGCATCCAAAGGCAATCAAGAGGTTAGGTTAAAAAAAAAAAAAAAAAGTAAGTTTACTAGTTTCAGAATACATTAACACACCTTGATTATAAAACTATTTCATTTTTAAAACTACAGTGCTTTAATGTACTTCTAATAACAACCCAAACTAAGGAGCCGTGGAGGCTTATGAAAAAGACCTACCCACTATGATGCTGTGTTTCTAGTGTAGGGGTGAATTAATACTTCTGTAAGAAGGAACTGAATCACCTCAACATCAACAAACAGCCTTTTTCTTTTACACAGTAACTCATAATTTGATTATTTCTCTTCACTAGTTCAAAATTAGGCAGAAAAGGAACTACATCAGACCCAGAAACTCAATGATTTGGCAAGCCGCAGTTACTCAGCTCATGGATTTGTGCTAATCTGCAGAAAATTTGCTTGACTCCAGTACTCCATTCCTTCACATCTGTAAAGAAAAGCCCATAGATAAAAAGTCACTTCACTGCAGGATAAAAAGCAAGTTTCCCACCCTGAAGCTCTCACTTCTCAATAAGCTACTAGAATCCACACAGGCTCCAAAAATTCCCCCAACAGCTACATCATCTTGAAAGGTCACTTTCAAGTATGTCCTCGTTACTTCATGGAGCAAGTTCAAGTGAAATACATGAAATTTTTATGATCTTTTCCCCACCTCACCTAATATAGAAACCATTTATAGGAATACAGTTCAGTGGGCAAAGTATGAATTCATATATAAGGCAAAATATCTTTGAGCAGCTAAAACTAATATTTGCACTAGTGGCATGTACCCACCTGTAGAGGAGTTCGATACAACCATTTTTCTTTATCAACTTTAAGCTGCATACAGGCAAAGAGATCACAAACTGCTGGGAGGCCGTAACGGTCTGGGGGAAAGCTGTGTTCCTCCTGTAGGGGCGAATTAAGTAATACTTCCTGCAAGAAGACAAAAGGTGGATTGCTACATGACAACTGGGAGGCGTGAGACCAACAATTCATCTTCAAATAGTGTAGTGTCTATAAAGAATGATGTAAATGTTGGGCATTCTAATAATGAGCAAAGGGGACAACTATTTTCTCTTTTCCATAAGTAGCAATATGGAGTAGCAATAAATCCCCAGATGGGGATTTGGGGCCTAGAAAATGCACAGAAATTTCAGTTTGAATAATCAAATCCTCCATTCTGTTGCTAACATGGCACCAAAATTAATACTTAAGCCATATTTAATAGTTAAGATATTTAAGGATCTGGCCCATTTGCAAGGTTTGGGATTAAGAAAGTAAAAATGTATTAAATATACTTCAAAAGGTGCTATTTTAATGTGTTGTGCTCACCTTGGCCTTCCGAAGTAGCCATTTGTCTTCTCCTGAGGATAACTGGCTAAGATTTCCTGTCTTTTTTCCTGGCAAGACCCAGTCAGCTGTGTTAAAGGGACACCAGGAAGTGGCCAAGTGGCTTGTAAGCTTTGGTATGCCAGCTCTGTCCTCTCTAAGAGGCACTTCCTTGGGACATCCTTCTTTGCATGAGGGGGTAATGAGCCACTCTGACAAGGGACTGTTCCTTATGACTTGGAAGGAATCAGCAATTCTAGAAGAAGCCATTGCCTTTGGTGCCTTAGCTTGTTCTGTTGCCTCTCTTCTGGATGGACAGAGCCACATATTCAGGGAATCTTTATGTTTCTCAGGTTCAGGTTTTGGTTCCACAGGCATACCATTTTTATCCTTTCCTTCTTTCTTCAGAAGCCATTTACACAGAGCTTCCTTCTCACAATTTTCATCACACACACACTCTGCAAAGCTTGTACAGGGCTCATTGGCTTTGCAGACCTCCTCTACTTTATATGGGTCTTGATGATTCTGGACAAGCCAATCCTCAGTAATCATGCTGGGAGTGGACAAGGGTTTCTTGGCCTCCAAGTGGTCATTCAGGCACTTCAGATTGCCCAGGTTCTCAATCTCCACACCTTTGAGCTGGTTACCCTGACAATTGGTACAAGAATCAGGCTTGACAAGCCAATCATTCACACTATAGGACTCCTGGAACACCTGGAACAAGAGCTTAAACTTCTCACTGGTTTCACAGCTGCCATTCTCAGGCTTCTCAAGCTTATGGGATTCCTGGGGAGTCACCAGCCAATCAGAAAGCTCCATCTCATCTTGATCAAGCAGCTCTAGATCTCCAACCTTTTCAATTTCAATGGAGTAAGAACTGGTAGTAGAATGGCTGTTACACTTTTGGTAACTTGGTTTTTCAGAAACTTCTTGTTGCTGACTCTTGTGGAGCCAATTTTCCAAGCCCTTTAGGTTGCCCCAGACTTTACTGAAGAAATTGCAGGCTCTGGCAGAAGTCTACGTAAGAAGTACACAATATTAGTTTGCCAGAATATTATGACTGCTTTGGGATTCAATGATAAGACTTCTACTTATATTTACCACACTGCCCAATGTTTCTAAATTTAAGTATATACATAGCCAAAAGGTATGGGATTTCTCTATTAAGATATTAAAATATATGGTTACAGTAAAACTTAATTTTCTGCAGTTTTAAAATAAACAAGGCAAAATAGGAGGAAGCATTTGTAGTGGTTTATAGAAAAGAGACTAATACTTCTATATAATGTGACTTTATGAATAAAGGAGACAAAAATGAGCCATGGATATGATGAGACAAGTCATCAAAGAAGGCTAATAAACATGAAAAATACTCAACCTCCTTAGTAATCTAAGAAACTCAAAACAAAAGTTTTTACTGTTACTTCGTGTCAAATTCAGAGAAATAAACTTGTAAACGACTACCACTATTAGAGAAGTTTCAGGGAAGCAGGTCTCTTCAATACTCTGGTGGGAATATAAACTGCTATCAACTTCCTGGAAAGCCAAATTGGCAATCTGTAGCAAAAGTCTTAAAGGGACTGCAGAACTATAATCTAGGAATGCCATTTCTAAGAATTTACTCCTAAAGACTGAATCAAGAATGTACGCAAATAATTAGTTCCTGGACATGCAGAGGAAATGTATTTATATTCAGAAAAACTGAAGTTTAGAGCCAATCAATGAAATATAGTGTGAAGGATTTTATGGAAGAAATTAAATGACAGAGAAATATATTCATGCTCTATTAGTAAAAAAATCTGCTAGCCAAAACAAAAGTTACAGAATGATATTTTTCTTTAAAAGTGTATGTATGCATAAACAAAAATGTTACAGTGGTTGTTTCCGCATGTGGGATTATGGGCTTGTATTTCTTTATACAGTTTTTTCCTAAGCTTTTTATCTACAGTGTAGACGTGTCACTACTGTAATAAAAAGTTATTAAAAGATATATATTTCCCAGACTAGAACTAAAAACCAAACAAAGACATACACTATCAGTTAATAACTAGCCCCATCTATTACTTCATCTATCTCAGAAACAATAAAGGCAGCAACACACCTGACTATTCTCCAAGGTCTGCTTTTGGGTGAGCCAGTCCTGCAGATTGGTACTGGGTATGTAAGGAGCTTGGCGACTGCTGGCAGGTTTGCTTCCAAGGAGCCATTCGCTGAGAGGGACAGCTGTGGTGCTGGATGCTGACTTCTGCTAATCACACAATACTTTGCTGCTTAACAAGGCAATGTCAAATGCAGTAGAAAGTTTGCCAGAAAAGCAGGAGACCCAAGTTCTCTAATCTTGGCTTGGTGCTGACCCTGCACAAGTCAAATGACTTCCCTAAGCCTCCATTTTCACAATTACAAAACAAGGAGTATAGCTGATCTCCAGGGTTCTTCTCAACTCAAAACTTCTAGGATCCTATATTCACATTGCCTTTAGAAGTAAATCACCTCTATGAATGATAAAGAGAAGGATCCCTAAGAGAGAACCAACCCAATCAGAGAGCTATTGATAATTCTTATGAACTAACTGATAACAATTACTTTCTTACTCAACACCTCTAAAACCTCTAAATTTCTGACATTCAGTCTCAAGGGAAGCATTTAATTGCATAAACTAATTTATTACCACTGGTGCCTTTTTACAAATAATTCGTAGCCAAAAAAAAAAAGTGATATAATCAAAACCCAAAAGAAACATAAGCCAAGTAATAACTCAGTTACAAGAAACAAAATGACATTTTACCTGCTCTGGCAATGCGATATAGCTTCTTTTCTCCAGAAAGGGCCCAATATTTGATGAACTAGCATGAGCCATCAGGTGCTCAGGAATTTGCTATAAGAAAAAAGCAAATTAATCATGTTTACTAATGTTATGCTTTCATACCAAAAAAGTGAAACTGTAATCCCTAAATTTCAAAAGTATTAAGCAAAGTGTTACATTTCACTAGAATATTCTTTATACTAAATTCACTGACCTACGAAGTAGTTATAAAATCTGAGAGTTCCCTATCTATTGTACTACATAACTATCTTCATGTAAGAAACCTTCACCAGAATTGGTAGTATTACTACTTTTAACAAGACCCAAATGAGACCATATTTGACTCTAAAGACCATTCAAGCCATAAATTTCATAAGAAAGAAGTCAAAGGTATTTAAAGGGATACAAGATGAATTCTAGAGATGATCAATGAGTCAATACCACATTCCAAGCACTACCAGCCTAATACTCTATAAATTTAATCAGAAAATGAAATTTCTGAAGCTTATCAAATTCTCAAGAAAGCCACTATTCACAGTGAAAATGTGTTATTTTTAAGACCACCTGTGAGGCCACAGACCTGAGAAGCTCAGTATGAACCTTCTGAGATGAACACTACTCACAATGGTCTTAAGAGACCCAAACGTGGTGATTGCCTGGCGCAGGGCAGTTATATCGGCTTCAAAGAGTAGGACAGTCGAATCTTCAGGTTTGAGGGTCAAACTGCCCAGTCTGGAGAAAAAAAATAAAACCTGGCTATTTTAAAGAAACATCTATTTCAAATTCATCCAAAATAGAAACCAAATTGTGAGTTATTTGAAATGACTGTACTTTTCTAAGAAACTCAACCAAAGATAGATGACTTAACCATGTACCATGTATCATACCAAGTATGATATTAAATATATAAAGCAGGATGATCTTATCCAAGGAAGAGAGACGTCAAGTTAAATCCAAATCATGCAATGAGTTACAAAGTGACTCTTTTTTAATATACCAAAGTCAAAGAGCCAAAGTCAAAACAAGCAAAAAGGGTCTTTACCTCTCCAGGCACACAGAGACTTGATTGGCTAGATCTTTGTTCTGGGTGCACTCCAGCTGATGAATAAGACAATTGAACTGACCCAGCAACTATAAAAAAAATGAAACCATCTAGCCACAATGATACTAAAAGCACCAAGAGTATCCAAGTTAACAAATAGCAAATAGCACTCGAGATTAAATTTTTATCTCATCTATATTAATGCTGCATTACAGGAAAAAGTCTCTGGAAACCAGAAACCACATTCAAACCAATCATGGCCTTGCAGTCATCTTACCCAGTACAGCTGTTGGGCCTGCTGCTGTAGCGTCTCCTCTTTAAGCTGATAGATCAGATCTACCTGTTCATACAGCCACACCTCACGGCTTCGAAGGCATTCCAGGTGACGACTTATGCAACTGTGAATCTGGGCTTTGACCTAGAAAACATATATATGTTAGCTTCACTAGTGCTGTAAGCTCAAAGAATGGTGTTTCCCACAGAATGGCGAGGTCCCTAAACTTCTGGGGGTCACAAATCCTTTTGATTATCCAATGACATTTATGCAGTGTCTCCCCAGAAAAATGCATACATTCAAAATTTTGCCTATAATTTCAGCGTTGAGTCCTGAATCCCATCCATGAAACCACCAAAGCCCCATGGACCCAGTTTAAGAATCCCAGCCATAATGCATATCTAAGCTCCAAAATCCTCCTTCAATACTCCTTCTTCTAAGAGGATCAGGTTTATTTTGGGTGTCCTAAAGGAGTCAAGAGAAAATACAAGGATATGTCATGCGATACTGATGCCCCTAAGTTTTCCACATAATTTGAAAACCTATAGTTTTACAAATTCACAGTGGAAGAAGACAAGAATATTAATAACTAGCCCTTACCTCTTTTCTCACCCTACAAATGAGCAACACATTTACAGTAGGCCAATTTAGTAAAGAGATGTGTCACTACATGTCAACAGCCAGAAGACCATCAGGGCAGACAGTTTATGTAAAATTACAAACTAAATGTCTCTGGAAGCATAAAGAATGATTCAAGAGGGATAAATATAAAATTTCTAAGGAAGAAAATCATAACATCTATAAATTATCCAGGAGAATCCACATAAGAAACTATATATATTTTGTTTTGTTTTGTTTTGTTTTTGTTTTTGTTTTTTGTGGTATACAGGTCTCTCACTGTTGTGGCCTCTCCCGCTGCGGAGCACAGGCTCCGGACGCGCAGGCCCAGTGGCCATGGCTCACCGGCCCAGCCGCTCTGCGGCATGTGGATCTTCCCGGACCGGGGCACGAACCCCTTTTCCCGTGCATCGGCAGGCGGACTCTCAACCACTGCGCCACCAGGGAAGCCCCAAGAAACTATATTTTAAAACACCTTTTTCTGGATAGTAAAGTGGTATTTCAAAGTCATGTAACACTTGGTCTACCCACTCACCAGCAGAACGTTATTAGGCCAATAGAAGGAACAGATTTCGTTCTGGCTAGCTCTAACAATTAAGTCGTTTATAGAACCATGCCACCACCAAAACCATGCCAATACCAAATTAACAGATGGTAGGGGACATGCTGAAGTGCCATCCTTTATGCATTAAGAACAACTGACCAGTTCAATGAGCTGAGCTCATTCACTTTGTTACTTTTTAGCGGATGGCAGTGCTTGGCACAGGGACCACACACGGAAGCAATCAAAAATGCACGCTGGGGCTTCCCTGGTGGCACAGTGGTTGAGAGTCCGCCTGCCGATGCAGGGAACACGGGTTTGTGCCCCGGTCCGGGAAGATCCCACATGCCGCGGAGCGGCTGGGCCTGTGAGCCATGGCCGCTGAGTCTGCGCGTCCAGAGCCTGTGCTCCGCAACGGGAGAGGCCAGAAGAGTGAGAGCCCCGCATACCGCAAAAAAAAAAAAAAAAAAAATGCACGCTGGACTGAATTATCTAAGGTGGTGCAGGAGTTTCCAAACTCTTCTAACATCTGCTTTATTTTCCCTTTGGGATCAAAGGCATCAACATTTCAGGCAGACCATGCAAGGCATGGGGTAAAACTTTTGGGTTTGGAGAAGCCAATCCCTTCGCCATGCTCTAACCAGCCCTGTAATAAGAGTTCAGACAAGGAAAGAGAAAAGCACACGTCACACCTCTCGCAAGTTATCTTTAATTTGCTGTTCAGCCCGGAGAACTCCACCAATAGCAAGCTCCAAGTCCCTCCGTGCATCACAACACCTCAAAAGGGGTTCTTTATTACTGGAGCAGCCACTCTGGTCCTGTGAGGTACTCATTCTGCTCCCTGTTCCTTTAAAAGAAAAAAAGAACAATCCAAATTGCACCATAATTACAACCAAAAACCACCCTGCAATCATCTCCCAAATGATTATTCCAACCAGCTCCCAGTTACTACTTAGATTACTTCCGACATAGGACTTGGTACATAGTATACCCTTAATAAATATTAACTCCTCTTCCCCGCCCACCATTACTGTGTTCCTGCCCAAAAATCCTATGCATCTACTTTAGTTACACTTTACATGGGAACAGATATTTCTGAAAAAATACACTAAATTGCCTGAATTGATAGGGCATATAGCCTCCAAAAAGTTAAAAGAACACTAGATTGTTTCTATTTACATACCTGAAGTCATAAGGGGCATGTGTTCTCGTTTTATAGATTTAGAGCTGAAGACTAAAAGGTCTAGAAGGAACCATAATTACTTTGGAAAGAAGGTGCAAACCAATAACCTAATACACAGAGTTTAGAACACTGTTTAGATCTGACATTAACCTAAATTTATTGGGAGGATTAAATTTCCCCCCCCCCCTCCTTTTATATTTAGGAAGAACTCAGGGATGCCTTCGTAGCTAGGAAACTCTCAGGAATGTAAATCTGACAATAATTTCATGGGATTCTGCTATAAGGGAGGTACTTAGAGAAACTGGTGTGGGAAACCACAGAGAATTTTCTAATAAGCATAGGAGAGAAGAAACAGAAGTGGAAAAATACCACATAACCCAAGATATGATGATATGAGACTGGGACAGAAGACTGTCAGAAAAGCAATGAAGCAAAGCTTGACAAAAACTGCTGGAAGAACAGTCTGATGTGTATCCTGGATAGATCTAGAATCAGAGATGGTTTCTAAATACTTACAAAAGAAAGCAGTGATCACAGTAGCGCAGCATGGATTCACTAAGCCCTGTGACACCAAAATTATTTCCTTCTTGGGTAGTTTTACTGAACTGGCCAGTCAACGTAATCCTTTAGACACGATATATTTGGACAATAGTAAGACTTGTGACAAGGTTGTATACCATCTCTGTGGACAAAGTGAACATGGGCAAAACAGGCCAACTAAATTGAATCATAAAATTATTTTTTACAAAGTACTCAAAGGATAATGAATTGAAACCAGTCTGTTAAGTATTTAGAGGTATGCCCCTGTTTTCCCCAATTACTCAACTGTTTTCCCTAATTGCCTGGATGAAAACACAGAAGGCAGACATTAAAGTTGGAGACAACATGGGGCTGTGACAAAAACAGATTCCAAACAATCTCTACATAGCTGTTAAATCTTATAAAACAAAAATGTAGATTTTTTTTTTTTTACTTGAACGGGGGAGGACAAAGTGGAAGAGAATAAATGTAAAAGGATGGAGGTTTTTAATTGAAAGCAAGCTCTATATGAGTTAGCAGTGTGCTGGATCTCAGAGGAAAATTACTTACATGCTATTTGACTACATTTACCAGAAGTATAGCATTTGCCACTAATCAGTTCCATGTTTATTAGACTAATTTTGAAATTTCTTTCTGAATGGCAAACTTCAGAAAGAGGCATTTAGAAGAAAAAAGAAAGGGGCCTCAAAACCATGAAAACTTTCTCCAGGAAGGGAGGCTGTTTAGATAAGAGGAGTCTCTGGGAGGACAAATTTACTATTCTGGAATACTTGGAGACCTGTCAAATAGAATTAGACCTGTTCAGAATGACCCAAAGGAGTAGAGGAGGATTAACAGAAGATATCTGAGGCAACATATAAAAGAACTTCCTAACAGTCCTGAAGGAAACGACCTTCTCAGAGAAGCAAGCCAGCTTTCGGCTGAACAGCAGTCTACACAGTGCAAATGGCTGACTGCTCATCCGAGACACAGGGAACTCTGGCCTACACTGCATCTTTAAGCCAAGGTTTAGGGCCAGGTGGCTAGCTAGAAGCTGAAACGGGCTGAACACTGTGATTCCCCACCCCCAGAAATAAGACAGCAGGAGGAAAAAGCCCAGTAGGCTTTCTTTTGACCATCTCAGCAGAAAATTCCCATTCAGGAACTAGAGTTCCTGAAAGATTCAGGAAATTTTCTAACTTCCCCCTGCTGTTTTGTTGCCACAGTCTGTTTCCCCATAATGATCTCTAAAATGGAAGGGCTTCATTAACTGGATTCGACAGGAATCCCCTTGGAGATTTTTTTTCCAACCCTTGAAACACCAGCTGCAGCTACTTTGCTACCTTCTTTCTCACACTGTAAGCTGCCCTGTTTTAAGCACACCATTAGTGTGCACTTAGTGCACACTGTAGGAACTTTGAACAATACCTGCATAACGAGTGAAATGCTGGCTCATATTCAGAAAGTGGAATGTCACCTCATTACCACAAGTTGCTTCACTTTTCACTTAAGTTACTTATATGCAAAGCATGTTTAGGTCTTTCAAATGTATAACCAACTTTCACCTGTGCCAAATTTCCCATTCTTAGGACCTCACCATGTGTGTGCAATGCCACAATGCCTGGCACAGTGTAAAATTTAAACAGTAACATTAAGTCAAAATGTTGCTTCACAATGTCAAATACCCCAGAACTCTAGATCACGTGGGAGACAAATTCAAATGCATACAGTGCTGACTTAGAGAAGTCTTCTCAAGTCCGTCACAAATACTATACAACTGCCTAACAAGAACAGAATATGGCAAAAGTACACAAATTGGATTTTCCCCTTATCAGCTATGGATAGAAAATAGGATGAGATTTAAAAGTTACAAAACTGATTTTCCCCACATATTTATCCCTTGTTTTCAAATTAAAATGAGTGTTATCCTTCAAAACAGTAACCTTGTTAGAGTAGGGGTCTTTAAAGCCATTAAGAAAACCTGTTTCATTCCTTTACGGCCAGCCCCAGGGATGTCTGTCCCTTCGCTGCCCTTGGCTCTGACCCTCCTCCTCCCTGTGGAGCAGTCAAGGGGCAGTCAGCTTCCATAGTTGAAATCCCAAGAAAGAAGCTGTGCAAAGGTTTGCCTTCTTGTACTGCAGTGAGGAGAGAGCCCTCAGAGCTGAAATCAAGAACTCCACCACATGGGTGAATTCAAACCACAATAAGGTGAAGCCTGAGCTAGCTTTATGAAATGTCACATCCAAAGAGACCTTTATGAGTTATCTAGCTCATATGGTCAATTTCAAAAATTCACCATTCCTTTCAGGTTAGAGAGTCAATGTAGCAAGCATGATGTTTAAGAGATTACTCTGAGGCCTGACAAACCAGAATTCCAGCTCCATCTGCAACCTTCAGACCCATGAGCGAGTTACTTAACTTCTCTGGACCTCAGTTTCCTCTAGAAAAATGTGGACAATGACAGTAGCTACAAAGTGCTGCAATGAAGTTAAAGTGAGACAGTATCTGCCTTTAGGCACTTAACCCAGGCCCTGCATGCACACTGCACTTTTTAATGCTTTGGTTGTTTTTGGTTAGCTGAATTATGGGGACCTTAAGAATCTCCACCTATGGACTATATAGAAAGCAGCACTGAAGCTAGAAAAGGCTTTGAAGTGAGGAGGCCCTGACTTAGAATCATTTAGCCATTAATCAATGCTATGACCTTGGACCATTTGCCCTTTTTGAACCTAATGTCTTAATTAAATAAGTGAGGATAACAATACTTACCTCATAGACTTAGGGGTGAGGATGTGGTACCTATTTAATAAATATAGCTCCCCATATACTCTCTCACTGTAAAACCCAGCAAAAGGCAAGTTGTTTTTATGGCAAAAGCTCAGTAGTCTAAACTCTCTAATATACACCAAGCGTACACACACTTTTGCCTGTTTTCTTACCTGTAAAAAGATTAGACCAAATCAGCTCTAATTCTAAAATTCAGATCAATGAAAGACTACTAAAAATGTCTTTTTCTCTTCACCTTTATAATACAAACTACTGCCCTACCACCTTCAACAGAGGATTGCCTTAAATGTGTATTTTTTTTTTTGAGACAAGTTAAAAGTTTAAGTGCTTTCTAAAACTTCCCTGCCTCTAGGGTTCCTGTTCTAGGTTTTGGAGGAGGAGAGAGATAGAGGGGGAAACACACACATCCCTCAAACAAATGAATAAGGCTCCAGGAAAACCTGGAGCTTTCCTCAAAGAAGAGTTCCACAAACTATATATGCCATACTTGCATAATGCTTTGCACAAATCTAGTTATGAAATCCAAAGATTATGGAACCAGAACTGAGCAACTAAACCACAAATGAAGCTAAGTCCCTATCATATGGTTTAACCATAAAATTTCCAAAGAAACATAACCCTCTTGTGACCGACACAAACCACAATTTAAAGTTGGAAAACCTTAGCCATCTCTTTAGTAGACTACTCTCATTAAACAGATGAAGCCACAAAGCCCCAGAGAGTTTAAATGACCCATCCACAGCCATTACACGCAGATTTGGGTTTAGAACTAGCATTCCTAGGGTCTAGTCCTGGATTCTCTCCTTCTTACCAGCTTGTTCTTCCTTTAGTGTATTATCACCCATAAATTCTTTTTATTTGCCAACACTAAAGATTAAAATTAACATTCCAATGGGTTACTAATGGAACACCTTCCATTAAGAATCTCAGTCCAGGGCTTCCCTGGTGGCGCAGTGGTTGAGAATCCGCCTGCTGATGCAGGAGACACGGGTTCGTGCCCCGGTCCGGGAAGATCCCACATGCCGCGGAGCGGCTGGGCCCGTGAGCCAGGGCCGCTGATCCTGCGCGTCCGGAGCCTGTGCTCCGCAACGGGAGAGGCCCGTGTACCGCCAAAAAAAAAAAAAAAGAAAAAAAAGAATCTCAGCCAATTCTCATAGTCCTCAATAAATTATAACAATTTTTCAGAACCATCTTCCTTAGATAATGCTAACAAAAATAAACAGCACATCATGATAGACTCAGAATAATCAAAACACTTCCAAGATGAAGGACAGGAGCAACAGCCCTGGGTTCTGATCTCACATCTTATCACAAGCATTCCGCATTCCATTCCTCTGTCTGAATGCTTATATCATTTCTAACTGCACCTTCCAGGTCTCACTGCTTGTCCCCCCTTCCCAAATGGCCCTCCTCTCCAAAAAAGGTGTCCACTTTTCACTTATTTTCCTAGCATCTAAATCACTGCGAAAAGACCAAGCCCTTAAAAAACAGACCCATAAGACACTTACTATGTTCTATGAATTACTAAATTCGAAACACTAACTGCCCATTTGGTTATCTTTGATAAGACAATATATATCAGAACATCTGTACAAATTTTCAGGAAAAAAATTATAGTAATAGTCCGCATGCAATTTTACCTTGAGACATTTCTTAACATGTTCTTTCTTCTTACTGTCAGTTTTAAAAAACAAAAGGTTTTTTTATGTCACAATTCATTAACTCAAAGGTTATCTATACGTATCTTATCCTAACCCTTTAATTCTTTAATAATTTCTGAAATTCAAGATCTGATTCTTCGTAATTTTTTTAAAAACCATGTAAATAAAGATTAATTCCTGAAGAAACAAACAAAATAAGGTAATAAATTCACGATAGCACATTTTAAGATCGTTTAACACTTCAGACCTTACTGCGCTCAGATCTACCTTTATACATGTAACTATGAGCAATCAATTCCAGCACTTCAACTTTCCGAAGCAGTAACTGAAAACTGACCACAATATTGGTCATTACCATCTAATGCCAATTTAAGCGTTTCTAGTTCAAAAGCAACATTGACTCATGCGACTTTCCAGGTTTCCCAACACTTTCTAGGAGCACTGTCGCCCTAAGAAGCCTGGGTCCCGTCCTCCCTGGAAGCCGCAGCCGCGCGTTCACTCTCCGCTTAAGAGCGGGCACGAGTACTGCTCAGTACGCATGCGCACAGCCCCGGCCGCAGGGCCCGTTCCCAGCCCGGCAACGGGAGCCCACCCCGAGGGCTCCCGCTGCGGCCCTGCACTGCCAGACGTACCTCCTTGCAGGCCAGGTCCCCGCCGTGTGAGCTGCCCAGCAAGCAGAACGCTGCTTTATCCGCGACCAGGGTGACAAAGTCTCCTTGAACCCTCAGGTCGCGCCCCGCCCGCGCGCCGGGCAGCTCCCCACGGGCGGGCGGGAGCGCGCACGTCGGCGCCGGGGTGGGGCCGGAGGCTCCGCCCACTCGGGCGGCTCGCGAGACCCTATAGCTGCCCGAGGACCCCCTGCAGCCTCCCGCAAGGCTCCGGCGTGGCTCCAAGCCTCTTGGGCTCCCGGCTGGACGCCACCATCCCCGCCCGACCGCTCAGGGCGAAAGCCAGCTCGCAGAGCCCCGAGGGATGCCAGGGGCTCCTCTCCAGCCTCTCCTCGGCCCACCTGCTCCAGCGCTTAGCCTGTGTCCACCCCGATCCGCGCCCCAAATCGTCAAGACGTCTTTGATTTAAGGATTTTGCTGCTAATCACTACAAAGAAATAACAAACGTGGGCCAGTCAGAAGGCTTCCGGAGTTATTACTGGAATGTTCCTGGCCAGTAGCTCCTGACTCCCTGAGATTACCACTGTCAGCCTAACAGGTTCAAGGCCCGGCTTTTGTTTCAGGCTCTGACATCTCACTTCTGTGACATACCTCTACCTATACCCCAGCGTCCCTCTGTCTCTCTCAAACACAGTCCACACGGCCTCAATCCAGTGCTGCATTTAACACTCATGGATGCTTCTCATTCAACAAGCTGAGCACCAACCAGATGCCAAGCTCTATTCTAGGTGCTGGGAATACAATAGTGAAATGAAAGCTCCACCAGGACAGTAGTACAGAGTAGTTAAGAGGATGAACTCTGGAGCTAGACCGTTGCCACACAAAACCTGGCTCTGCCACTTAGATGCGGTGTAACCTTAGGCAAGTCACTTAACCAGTCTGTGCCTCAGTTTCCCCATCTGTAAAATGAGGACAATAATAATGGGCCCAACTCAATGAGAATTATATGAATATACAAAAAAATGTTTAAGACAGTATCTTACACATAGTAAGTACTTCCTGTCTGATGATTATCACGCTCATGGTACTCTACTTTGATGCCCTTTTCTCCGAAAATAATCCTCAAAGTCTGCATATCCCATCAGGCCAGAGATAGAATTCTATACAGCCTTGTCATTCCCTTCAATTTTTTTAATGTAAAATACTTACTCTCATCTATGCATATGAAGCTATCTTCATAAACAGAGTAAAGCAAAACCACTTGACAAAAAGCAAAGGCCAGTGGACACTGAAGACTATCACCCTCAATTAAGCATCCCTCAGATTTCAGATGAACAGAGTTTATGGAAGTGCCTGCTTTATCTGTGTTGCACAGTTTCTGGGATCCCACTTCAGACATTCACTACCAAAAATAATGAGAAAGCAACTTATCTCTGAATTCAAAATTTCTTCATTGGAGAACATATTTTGTGAAGATACAAAAAAGATACATACCTCTGAATGATGTTAAGTTAAAATTTGATAGCCCTTTGTATTTATACTTTAAGTCAATGGCTAGAAAAAAGGAATTCTCAGTCTGTAAAAATGACTGTCAAGAACTTTCACCTCTCTTTTATATGCCACTACAAAATAGTTACAATGTAAATAAATACAGTAGGAACTTTGTGGACCATCACCTACATAACCAGTGGTTTCTATGCCCTCTCTAAAGGATCCTGGCCAATGCCTCAGCACACTAAATGCTGCAGCTCTTCTTCACTTGAACTTACACAGTTACTGAGAGTCAGTGTTATTCTGTTTATGACAGCTTTAGTTACTATAATGATGTGATTTACTAAAGAGTATATAAATATAAAAACACTGGGGAGAGAAAAAAACCATAAACATCTACAAGAATTCTGCATTCAGACTTTGCAGGCACCTCTTTACTCCCTTAAGCTTTGTTATTTGCCCTGGCATATTTATGAAATGTTTAAGTTCTAAAGGGAAAAAAGTCATAAGGCATTTTACCTCTCTTATGTTTCAAGATTTCTACGGTGTCTCACAACAAGAGAATCATCTATTTCCCGGTAGATTAGTAGATCATCTCATCTAAAGAGAGCATAAACTATAACTCTCCAATGGTTCCCCCCTGCCTACAGGATAAAGTCCAAATTTCTTTAATAAATAAAGTTCTCTGTCTTCTGGCTTCAGCCTGACTCTCCTGCTGTCTCCCCAGAGCAGCGCCCACACCATGATCTTCCAGACGGCAGTTCCATGCATGGACCAGGCTGGTTTGCCTTGTACAGCTTGGCTCTCCCAGCTCTCTCTGCCAGCAAAGCCAGTTCCTCCCCTTCTCCCCAACTGTCTGCTTTTCTGACTATGCTTAAGTCACCAACACTATTAAGCCTTTCCTGACCAAGCATCCCATTCCTCAATAGTTTTGACCTAGTGAGTTAACTGCTGCCTCCTCTGGGCTCACTGTAATCTGTATAAGTTTCCAGCATGACACCTATAACACATGTTATCCTTACTGTTACATGTCTGCCTCCTTAGCCTGAGAGGTCCCCAAGAGAAGGGACCACATATTATTTGGCTTTGTACACCCTAGTGCTGAACAGACTGCCTGCTATCGGTATCATGGCATTATCAACCCCCCTTTACATTCTATGTGCTCTATTGAATTGAAATAAAGAGAATGGTGTCCCTGGAGTTGTGCAGTGCAGTAGCCCTCAACTCAACAGAGGCTTAATACATGTTTGATAAATGGATGAATGAATAATGTTAAATGAATGCTCAATTTCAGACCAGCCACAATAACTATGGTAGAATTCTGCTTCAAACATAAGTAATCAACTTGATGTCCCACTAAGGCCTGCATTAATTCAGGAGGGTTTTTCAGAAGTGGAAATGTTTCTACCATAACTATTACTTTTTGTTCTCTTTCAAACAAGACAAAACTAGCAAGGATATTGCTACTGAAACTATGATTCCAGGATAGGCACTGATATAATGTGTCTTTCCTGATGCCAAGCCCATCAAAGCCCAGCTATACAGATTCACAAGCACCAGCTGATTTGTGAGTTAAAGGGGAAACATTAACTGTATTTACAGCCAACTCTAGATTTTTTTCTCTGATTTTGCAGTACCACAGAAATTCCAGCTGACATCACTGAAGTTTGGTAAGCTTTCAGAAGTAGGGCTGTGCCCTATCTTCACTTGAAACTTCCCACCATAATATAGCCAAGGTTAGGAAACCATGTTATTTATCTACCATCACAGTAATAATATCATTTTATCCCTGATTTTATATGGTAAACACCTTTCAGTTTTCCCCACAGAAATAAGCAAGTTATAAAATATTTTCCCTCCTCTAAAGCCTGGGGGACTAGAAAATATGCCAAAATAAAACTCAAAATATACCTGAGATCATGTTCTTATGAAATCTGTAGTTGTCCAAGTATTAAAAGACCTAACTTCTTGTCTATGAGCAACTGACAAGCAAAAACCTTTTAACCTATGTTGCCAGTTACTCACTCCTTCACTGAACCAAATTGTTACATTTGTAAAGGACTCAAGGCAATGCTAGATAAGAGGAATACTTAACACCCAAACATACTCCTTACCTCAAAAAGAACATCTTGATTCCACTGCATAATTGAGCCAAGCAAAATCAGGGATGACGAGCTGGGATAAGAATGGCTAAGAGAGTTGGAATGAGCATTCATGTCAGTAGTAAAGAAAAAAAAGCACCCTCAAGATAACTTTTTGTTCACTTGCCAGTGAATCTATTTAATTCAGAGTAAGGATGACTTGCTAGGATTTGAGGTATGGCAGGCTAGGTGGGAAGTTTACAAATTATGACTGTAATGTTATGATTTAACAAGCAAAGAAGACAAGCTGAGAAAGACTATATGGCAGCTCCTCTAACTGACAAGCATAGATAGAAACACTATTAAAACAATTCACCAGAGCAAAAGTGGTCAACTTGGTCTCCTTATCAGCCTAGGCCACCTGCATTGTTTACATCTTGTATGTCACAACAATGTATTTAGACATACCTGTATAGGAAACAGAGCCAAAGTGAAAACCCGGAGCAAAATTTTAAGACAGCCAAAAAGCAGCAGGAAGAATAATAAAACTGCCATGGAAATCTATAGTTCTTTCATGAAACTGAACTTAATCCAGTATATACATATTGGTTGGTCCCTTATCATAATCACTTTGGACTTGCAACCTAACTAGTAAGTATACAGAGACACTGAATTTACTGATTTCTGTAACACTCAGAAGGTGCTCTCTGATCCAGCAGCACATTGCACTGTGTATCCTGCATAGTGAATGGTCTTCATTCTCTGAGGCTGGAACTGCTCCTCCAGCATGCCTCAGGGCCCTTGCATTTATCCTCCAGATATCGTGCCCACTCCTCTTCCTTAGTGTCATCTTCCTCACTACCCTATGTAAAATAAGTCTTCCTTCCACACACTCCCCCTTAATATATTTTATTTTTAAATTATCTCCATAGTATTTATCAGTATCTGACACGTAGAAACCATTTATTTTCTGATCCCACTTCAGAAAACACACTAGAAGATATACGTTCCACACAGGCAGGGACTTTGTCTTTTTGTTCACTGTTATACAGTAGATGTTCAATAAATATTCATTGGAAGAATGGATCCAGGGACTTCCCTGGTGGCGCAGTGGTTAAGAATCCGCCTGCCGATGCAGGGGACATGGGTTCGAGCCCTGGTCCGGGAAGATCCCACATGCCGCAGAGCAACTAAGCCCGTGCACCACAACTACTGAGCCTGCGCTCTAGAGCCCGTGAGCCACAACTACTGAGCCCTGTGCCACAACAACTGAAGCCCACGCACCTAGAGCCTGTGCTCCACGACAACAGAAGCCACTGCAATGAGAAGCATGGGCACAGCAACAAAAGAGTAGCCCCAGCTCGCCGCAACTAGAGAAGGCCTACGTACAGCAACAAAAGACCCAACGTAGCCAAAAATAAATAAATATATATAAAAAAAAAGAATGGCTTCGGTAAGTATTTAATATATCTATGTGCCAAGACTTTTACTTTTACACATTATCTCATTTAGTCCTCACAAAACTTTAAGGTACATATGCACTATCAACACAATTTATTTATTTATTTTAACATCTTTATTGGAGTATAATTGCTTTACAATGTTAATTTCTGCTGTATAACAAAGTGAATCAGCTATCTGTATACATATATCCCCATATCCCCTCCCTCTTGCGCCTCCCTCCCACCCTCCCTATCCCACCCCTCTAGGTGGTCACAAAGCACCGAGCTGATCTCCCTGTGCTATGCAGCTGCTTCCCACTAGCTATCTATTTTTACATTTGGTAGTGTATATATGTCAATGCTACTCTCTCACTTCACCCCAACTTACCCTTCCCCCTCTCCGTGTCCTCAAGTCCATACCCTACGTCTGCATCTCTATTCCCGTCTTCTTGCCCCTAGGTTCATCAGAACTTTTTTTTTTTTTAGATTCCATATATGTGTTAGCATACTGTATTTTTCTCTTTCTGACTTACTCACTCTGTATGACAGACTCTAGGTCCATCCAACTCATTACAAATAACTCGATATCGTTTCTTTTTATGGTTAATATTCCATTGTATATAGGTGCCACATCTTCTTTATCCATTCATCTGTCAATGGACACTTAGGTTGCTCCCATGTCCTGGCTATTGTAAACAGTGCTGCAATGAACATTGTGGTACATGTCTCTTTTTGAACTATGGTTTTCTCACGATATATGTCCAGTAGTGGGATTGCTGGGTCATATGGTAGTTCTATTTTTAGTTTTTTAAGGAACTATGTTCTCCATAGTGGCTGTATCAATTTACATTCCCACCAATAGTGAAAGAGGGTTCTCTTTCCTCCACACCCTCTCCAGCATTTATTGTTTGTATATTTCTTGATGATGGCCATTCTGACTGATGGGAGGTAATACCTCATTGTGGTTTTGACTTGCATTTCTCTAATGATTAGTGATGTATCAACACAATTTTAAAAAGAGAGAAACTAAGGCTTGACAAGGTTAGATATATTACCTACAGTCACAGGATTCCAAGTAAAAGAACCAAGATTTAATGCCAGATGAGTCTAAGGTCTCCAACCACACAATGCATGTTGAAGGGATCATTTAGGTGTCAAGATTTTATTATCTCTTTTTATTCATTCAACAAATATTTATTGAGTGTCTAAGCTGACACATACTGTGATAGTCCCCAAGGACACAATGGTAAACTTGCCATCTAGAGGAAAATTTGTGCCATTGAGTCACCGAAAACTAAGAAAATAAGAAAACTTTGAAATAGACTGCGATTTAGAAGTCCACCAGCAGCAACCACTGCTCTGAATGCCTTCCAGTGTGCCAACACTTACTCTGGGAGGGAAACTAGCTAGTGGGGGAGGGATATGTATCAGAATCGCCTGTGCAGTTTTATGAAGCCCCTACACAGGCTACTGAGATTCTGGCACAGCTAAACCGACTGAATCTTAATAAAATGTGGGTGGAGTGGGGAAACCTATGTAATTCTAAAATAAGATACCTCCTCCCTCTTTGAGAATCACATCTTACTTTCCCTGCATAGCTCACCAGGCTTCTCCACTTTTGAAATACCTCTTTTCCCAAAAGTAATAATATAATTGTAGAAGTTTATTTAAACACAAAATACAGTTATCATAAAACCTTAGACCACTGGGTTTTCCCTGGGGACCCAAGGACAATAGAAAAGGAGGAAAGAATATTAAAATGTAAGAAATGTTACCGTGCTAGACTTTACATATACCATCTCACTTACTTAACAAATCTGCAAGCTAGCAAACTGTCAAAATGCAAACCAAGTGACTTGCCTCAAAGGTACATGCACCACACCCCCCATCTCCATTGCAGCATTTGGGTGCGCCTTCCTCAAAGGCTCTGAGGTTATTTAAAGTTCAGAAATGTCACATTAGTACCTTGTGCAGAAATGAGCCAGCTATGATTACCTGCCCCGTTCTCACCCAGGAAGTAACTCAATAGTCCCTACAACCATATTTCCATATTACCAAGTAGGTGGTTCAAACAGTTATGCTATGGTGAACCTTACCCTGATTAGAAAACAACACAAAATGGTACGGTGAAAAAAGCTCTGCCTTTGGGGTCAAACAGACACTAGCACTCCGCCTTCTGCCATTCTTGATCGCATCACCCCTGTTACATCATGTGACACTTAAGACTATATGATCATTGTTGCTCCTGCCACAAGAATTTAGTTCCATGAAAATAAGGGCTGTGCCCATTTTCTTTCATCGCTGTATCCTCAACACCCTTAACATATAGGCACTGAATTAAATAATTGTTGGTGGAATGAGTCAATGAACTAGCAAGCCTCGCTTTTCTCATCTGTAAAAAGGAGATAATGGAACTACCTCTCGGGACTGTTAGGAGAACTACAAGCACTTTACGGTAAGTGACGCTGTGTTGGCAGGTAGAGGGCCGAAAAAAACGTTATCTTCTTCGCGTTTCCACCCAACAGGCTAGGAATGTATATACTCTGGGTCCGGTCAGGAAAACAGGCCCCTCCTTGCTCCAAGTGACCCCGGCGAGAGGGAGCAAAAACTTGGAGCTGTCACAGCCGGGGCCGGGGGGCGGGCGGGCAGACAGCCGTTGGTGGTCCCCAAGCCAGAGTGTCTAAGGACGAAGGGAGAACAGGCCGGGCGGGGAGAAAGAGGTGGCCCTCAGGCCGAGAGTCGAGGGCCAGAGAGAGGAAGGCAGGCCCAGGCCGGCGGGCAGGCAGGAGGAGGCCGCCCTCGAGGCAAGCGGGTCGAGGGAGAGGCCGGCCTCGAAAGGCAGCCCAGACAGGCCCGGGCCGGTCCGGTACGCGGCCATGGCGCCCCAGACCGACCCGCGGCGTTGAGATAGGGAGGAGGCACGCCCGCCCCGCTAGCCCCTCCGGTACTTACCACCTCCGAGTGCAGCTCCGGGCGTTCTGAGGAGACCTTAGCGGACAGAGGCACTGCCCGACACAAGCCAAGGGCCTAAAGGCAGACTTCTCGCGATAACACAACCTTCCTCCCACGCCTCTTACCAAATGTTTGACAGTCTCGCGAGATCTCAAGTCGAGTCGGCCCAGGTCCTTGACTACCCTCCAGAGGGCGAGAGCGCCGGCGCACAAGTTTTCCTGGGCCATAGATCAGGGACCTTTCGCCGTTTAGGAATAAATAAGATTAAATGAAAGAAACATTTGTCGAAGGCAGGCTCTGTAACGAGGACTATCCTAAGTGATTCTCTCACACCAGATGTCCTAACAAGGCAGATATTATTTAGGCTTAACGTACAGATGCAAAAATAAAAGTCAGAACACACAAAAGGACAAAGTATGATTCCATATATATGAGGTACCTACAACAGCCATATTTATAGAGACAGAAAATAGAATGGTGGTTGCCGCAGACTTGGGGAAGGGAAGTTATTGTTTAATGAGTACAGAGTTTCTGTTTGGGATGATGGGAAGTTCTGGATATGGGTGGTGGTGATGGTCGCACAGCAATGGGAGTATACTAAATGCTGCTCAATTGTACACAAAAATGGTTAAAATGATAAATTTTATGTTATGTATATCTTGCCACAATTTTTTAAAATTCAGTAAATAAATAAATAAATGTCAAAGCCCAGGTTCCAAATTACACCATCTGACTTAAAAGCATTTTCTTGTTTGCACCGTATCACACACCACACAGTTTTCTGCACTCCACATTCCACCACTCTGTACCTCCCCTCACGTTTTGGCATTAATTATCCATATTGGAATTTTATTTAGTTGTTTGTTTGTTTATTACCAGATGTTAAAATAAGAATCTTTCTGTCTTAGTTCTGACAGAAGTCCCCAATACTAGCTGCTAACTGCTCCCCAGATTTCCCATGAGTAGGATTTGCAAAGGAAATGATTGTAATTGGGTTTTATGCATCTCACCCAAGAATAACAAGGGGTAAGGCTATCTCAGCAGACAGCAACAGGAAACATAGGTTCAGATGCAGAAGCTAAAAGGGCTCTCATGGCCTGTGATTAGGAGCGGAGCTGTGGAGAAAGAGGAGCTGCAGGGAATATCAGAAAGGCCCACAAAAGCCTCATGAGGAAGTAAATCATCTTAAACACTGCCACAGGCAGACAGAGCCAAGATGGCATCACACTGTCCCTCATTCCCTCTTCAATTCAGAAGCAGATTCTGGATTGAGACTTCCTTTGTAACTAAAAGTGACCAAGGCACTTTTTTATTATCTTAGGGTGACCGAAATCTAGGACCTGCCTAGATTGCTCAACTAGTCCACAGAGTATGTTTGCACAGGTGGGGTTAGGGGGCAGAGGGCAAATAAAGCTCTTTACTGATTGCCCATGGATTGTTCAACAGAAGGCTCTTTGCTTGTTTGTGATCTGTCATGTACACACACACCCAACTCTAAGCCCCAAGAGAGCAGGGACCTGATCTCTCTGGTTCACTACTGTATCCCCAGGCCTAGAGCACTGCCAGGCACTCAGTAAGGACCTGTTGACTGAACAAATGTTCTGTAACACAGAAACAGCAAGAGATGATCAGCATTGTCACTGTTTTAAGTCCCTAAGTTTTGAGTACTGATACTGTAGCCCTGCACCCAAGCCATTCCCCATCTACAAGGCAGGACTCCTGGCCTCTTAACACCCCACTGGGCTGCAAGTGGGCTTAGAGGCACTTCCTCCAAGCTATCCTGCTCTAACCTGCTCTAACCTCAGGCAAACACAGATTTATATAAGGGACACAACAGATACTCTCTGAAGAACAGGAAGGAAGGATAAACATGAAAACCTCAAAGAAAATAAAGGATCTGATTTCATCTTTAAGACACATTTATATTTTGAATTTTTCACCAGATAGTGGGACACTGGGGCAGCAAAGCACAGATCTATCAGAAGCAAGAGAAGCAGCAGAGCTCCCCTGAGTAAGGGATGCACAATGATCTATGGGAGTGGAGGGAAAATAACTTTTATTCATATTTATTTTTGTCTCCTTTAAATGTTTACATGCTTTATAATGTGTGTATTATCAATGCATACATAATGTATAAACTAAAAGTATACACATATTCAAGTGTTTGCTCAAAACACTTTTGACTGATAGGTGGGGTTACACAATCATAGACTATTAGAGGCCATAGGAGAATGACGCCTGGCCTGGGAGAACCTGGGCGCCCCCAGCAGGCTGGGAGCTCTGGGTCCATGAGAAGCACATTATAACACCCATCCACTGACAGCACAAGTCTTTTCTGCGTCCTCCTGTTCCACCACTGCATAGGTTCAGGTCTCCTTGTTGAAGATTATCTGGCACTTGTTTGTGTCATAATCCACAGGTACAGCAGCACTGTCATTGAGACAAGAACAAGGCCTGTTAGAAGGAATAGGATGTCCAGCCTCCCCAGCGCCAGCTTTGTGCTGGAAGCAGCCTGCACTCCAGGTGTCTGGGGTGCCCCTCACCTATTTAAGGTCACCCCTTGTCTGGGAACCCCAAAATGCCACCTTCAGGAATCGGTACCCATATATATATAGGACCTAGACTATGAACACAGACCATCCCTGACATTGTTGGTAAATTCCATCCCGCGCACACAGGACCACAGCAACTTCCAACAGGCCCAGAGGCAGGTCTGGACTCCTCTGAGGCCAGGCAGCTTGCTTCAGCCTGGCTCTTCTTGTCCTCCCTGCTGAAGAAGTAGCCAGCAGTACTGCTGCTTGAATGTGGGAAGGGAATGGTTGTCCCAAGCCTGGCATAGAGGCTTGTTAAGTCAAGAGCTGGCTCAGCCAACAGAAACGAGTCACTCCAGGCAGGGACCATGGAGCCCTAGGAAAAGCTGATGAAAACTGGAAACAATCTCCCCAGGGAAAATCCACCCACACATTGTAGGGTGCCAACAATTTTAGGGCTCATTGCCCCCTTGAAACCCAACTGTAAACCCCAGATTTAAATTGCCCGTCCCCAAGGTGTACACAGAACAGCCATCCCCAGGGCCATTTGTGACAATGTTTCCTTCCACAAGGTGACCCTTGACTTATTTTAACAAAAGAGGACATTTCAATTATCTTCCCAAAGGGTAATCAGGAAGCCAAAAGGAAGACTGGAAAAAGCTTTTCCCAAGGCACCTGGGGTAGGTGCCTTGGGTAGTGGGGAGGCCAGAGCAGCCTGGGCCACCAACCTCAGCCTCGACTGCCACTAGGCAGCTTCATATCTGGACAACGGCCCCTAGGGCAGGGGTCCCCAACCCCCTGGCCAAGGACCAGTACTGGTCCGCGGCCTGTTAGGAACCGGGCCACACATCAGGAGGTGAGCGGTGGGCGAGCGAGCGAAGCTTCATCTGCGGCTCCCCATCGCTCGCATTACCGCCTGAACCATCCACCCCCCCCGCCCCCCCCCCCCCCCCCCCCCCCCCCCCCCCCGCCTATGGAAAAGTTGTCTTCCACAAAACCGGTCCCTGGTGCTAAAAAGGTTGGGGACCACTGCCTTAGAGAGTGCAATGGGTTAAAAAATTCTCCCAGAGAAATTTTAATCAAAACGTGTATTTTGGGATTCCCTGGTGGCGCAGTGGTTGAGAGTCCGCCTGCCGATGCAGGAGACACGGGTTCGTGCGCCGGTCCGGGAAGATCCCAAATGCCGCGGAGCGGCTGGGCCCGTGAGCCATGGCCGCTGAGCCTGCGCGTCCGGAGCCTGTGCTCCGCAACGGGAGAGGCCACAGCAGTGAGAGGCCCGCATACCACACACACACACAAAAAAACAAAACAAAAAAAACGTGTATTTTGCTATCACAAAAAAGAAGTTCATGAGAGAAATTTCATAGGTGGCGAGATAATTATAGGGGAAAGGAGTTGGCGGCTCTGAGCAGAAAATATGCCCCTTTCCTCCACGTGGAGCGCTGTGCTAAGTGGGATAGGCAACGTGTTAAGAAAGAGGGAAGGGGCTCTGTGGGCCCTGACTCGGAGTCAGTTTCTGTCCCAGGCTTGAGGGACACATAACTGGCATAGAGAAGGCATCAAATCTGTTTTAAGTTAATGAATTTATATGCAGAATCTCATTTAACTAATTAATTAATTTTTTTGGCCGCACTCGTGGCTTGCGGGATCTTAGTTCCCCGACCAGAGATTGAACCCAGACACTCAGCAGCGAAAGCGCCGAGTCCTAACCACTGGACCGCCAGGAGCCCCCTCATTTAATTCTCATATCCACCTGATGATCCCTATTTTACAGTGAGGAAACTGAGGCTCAGAGAGATTAAGAAACTTATACAGGGCACACAGCTGGTGTACAAAGGAATGGAGATTCAGACTCAGTTACATTGGCTCCAGCATCGAGTCTCTTCCCACTTCACTGTTTTCCACACCAGGTCCACGGGACCCCTAGAAGAGGGTCATATTGACGTGGCTGTGATGATGCATCACTGAGTGGGGTGGGAGGGTGTCAAATTCAGTTGACAAGGGTGCTTTGGCCACTCTGGAGGTGCACTCCGATGTCAGAGAGGAAGAGCTCACTAGGCCTTAACCTTGCTGATACAATCGCACTCCAGAGTCACATTGACACTCGATACAAAGACAATATCAAATTTCAGGAGCACAAAATCAAGGTTCAGTTGTAAGACACAGTGACCCAGCCAAGGCAGTATCTGCAAACCTGCTTCGGGCAGCCAGACATGCAGTGTCTGGATCTGATATTCCTCTTGTTCCATTTAGCACTTAGCATGGGGCATGCTCAACAAATGTATTCAGAACTTTCCAGATACTTAAACTTCAGTAGCATTCAGATGTTCTAAGTCAAGTGCTTGTTCTTCTACTTCCTGCTGGTATCGTAAGACTCTCTGAGGCACTTGTTAAAATCCAAATTGCATGGCCTCCTATAAATTCTGATTCGGTAGGTTTGGGAGTGGGCCCCAGGAATCTGTATTTCATCAAGCCTCTCAGAGGAGTCTGTGATCAGGCAAGTTTGGGAAACACTACTTTATGCCAATGCTTCTATCATCAAAGCCACTCCTGTTCTTGCAAAACACTATAGGGCCAAGGCTGATGTGAAGACATAAGATGGATGGGGGGGGGGGCGGGGGAGTAGAGGTGGAGTGGCTGATTTGGATGTAACTATTGAGGAAACAGGGCCATGCTGCAGATATTCTGTTTTATTGGCCCAAGTACCAGAACTTTGGAGTCCACACTAACCCAGCAGAAAACATCTGTGCGACCTTTGGGCTGACGTGAGTTAAACTTGAGCAGTGAAGCAACTTCGGGTTTAGAGTACAAGGCTCACTACAGATCATCCTTTACTCCCCACATCCATTCCCTCTGCCTGTGTTCAGAGCCACTCCTGTTCCTGCAAATTGCCATGGGCCAAGCAAGACTGCAGTGAAAACCAGCTCACTTCTAGAATAGCTTCAGACTACTGGGTACACTATCCTGTGTTCAGCAACCCATATGGATTTAGATATTTAATAATAAAGGTTATTTATCAAGATTCAAAAACAACTTAAAAGAAATAAGACTGAGGTAGAAGCAACCCATTAACAGATGCATGGATAAACAAAATGCGAGATATATAATATATATAATTTAATATATTTAATATAATTTTTTTTTACTTTTTAAGGTTGAATAATGTTCACTGTATATATAGTGAACATTATTCATCCCTAAAAAGGAAGGAAATTCTAAGACATGCTACAACATGAGTGATTCTAGAGGACGTTACATTGATATAAGCCAGTGTAGGGGTTCAGGACAAGCCTCCCCCAAATGTGCCACTTTTGCATGAGGATTTTTCTGAGCTAAAGGCAATAGACACCTTGCAGGTTCAAGAGAAACTACTGCCCCACTAACTACCTAGGTAGTATTAAATTGAGGATTCTTCCCAGAGAAGAGTTATTACCAGAGATAAATTTTATTTAAGTGACCCCATTTATATGTCATGGTAAACATCTAATTACCAAACATATACTCTTATTCTTATCATCCTGTAAATGACTCTCCTGTCCTTGGAAGCCCCAAGGACACTAATATTATTGCTCTATGACTTTTCACTCACATTTTGCTTTTTCCCCAGTTTATTTTAGTAACTTGTATAGATCTTGTTCCTCTGCTAGATTATCTGAAGGTAGAAGCTTCAAATGTACCTCCTGGTACATTTGAGGGACTTACCATTTTATTAGTTTGCCCAGGCTGCCATAACAAAATACTTTAGACTGGGTTGCTTAAACAACAGAAGTTTATTTTCTCACAATTCTGGAGGCTAGAAGTCTGAGATCAAGGCATTGGCAGGATTGGTTTCTTCTGAAGCCTCTCTCTTTGGCTTGTAGATGGCTGTCTTCTCCCTGTGTCTTCATGTGGTCTTCCCTCTAAGCATATCTATGTCCTAATCTCCTCTTCTTATGAGGACACCAGTCACAATGGATTAGAGCCCAGCCTAATGATGACCTCATTTTACTTTAATTACCTCTTTAAAGCCCCTACCTCTAATACAGTCACTTTCTGAGGTACTGGGGCTTAGGATTTCAACATATGAATTTGAGGGTAACACAGTTCAACCCGTAACACCATCTTATCCCCAAATGTTCCCCCTACAGCTTGCCACGGTGCCTAAAATTTCACCCTGTGTTTGCCTCTACACACAGACGCTCAGGCCTCTTAACCAATTGGCTCTCAAAGCTCTTCAGAGCTGGCCATGGTGATCCTTTCCAGTGCCATCCTCTACCTCCCCTAAAATAAGTCTTTGGGGTAGCTCTCCTGCTCCCTTGAGGGGTTGCCTCCCCTCTCACCAGCGATGCCATAGAAGTGCTGTACACTTCTGCTTTCACCTCATATGTTTAAACTGCCCGCTGCCGCCTCTGAGTTCCTGGAAGTCAGGGGCACATTCATCATGGTTTGTGGCCCCTCGGTTTCTTTTGAAACAGAGTTTGAAGAATTTCACACGATGTGAGTCCCATTACACCAAAGTAGCATCCATGACTTGCTGTCCTAGCATCCTTGTCACAGATGTGTGACCTCAGTTCCACAGTCAGACACATGGAGCAGGACCTCCTTACAGAGGATACCTGGAAACTGCCATCACACAGAGTCCCCCAGGAACGATGGCGGGAGTGGATGCTGCTCCTAGGGCGAGGGTGTCCAGAGTCCAGTGTGCAGTGTCAGTGGCATGAGCGGCAGTGACTATGACCAGAGGCAGTGAGGTCTTGCTGGAGCAGTGAGGTTTGGGGAGTCTATCTGGCCTCATGGCAACCAAGCCTATGTCTCTGGCCTTCCACAAAGCCTGTGAGCTGCCTGACATCTTTAATAAATTCCTTTCCTGCTCCCACAGACTACAGCAGGTTTGTTGTTTGCAACTAAGAACTTTGTGACCAAGTTAGTGACCATAACTTATTCCTGTCCATGTTCCTCCCAATGACTGACCCAGTGCCTGGCACTGAGCAGCCATGCAGGATAGAATCACACCTGGTAAAGAAGATGTGGCACGTATATACAATAGAATATTACTCAGCCATTAAAAACAGTGAGGGCTTCCCTGGTGGCACAGTGGTTGAGAGTCTGCCTACCGATGCAGGGGACACGGGTTTGTGCCCCGGTCCGGGAAGATCCCACATGCCGCGGAGCAGCTGGGCCCGTGAGCCATGGCCACTGAGCCTGCGTGTCCGGAGCCTGTGCTCCGCAATAGGAGAGGCCACAGCAGTGAGAGGCCCGCGTACCACAAAAAAACAAAAAAAGTACTAAAAGTAAAGTCAGATCAGGTCACTCCTGCAGCGGCTTCTCATCCTGCTCAGAGCCCAGGCTGGAGTCCTTCAGGGACTGTCAGCTCCTCCATGACCCTTGCCCCTTGCCCCTATGGCCTTGTCTTCCCTACAGGCCACTCCCAGGCTCCATCCTGCTGGCCTCACTCTCCTTGCTAACCCCCAGACACCTCCAGATCTTTGCCCAAATGTCACCTTCTTAGGAGGTCCTTCCCTGAGCGACTACAGACCATCTCACCCATAGGCCTGTCCTCACGCTCCCCTCCTCCCCACCTTCCCTGCTTTATTTCTCTGCGAGGCACTGATCATTGCCCCACCTAAGACATAGTTACCTGTTTGTCGTTGTCTGCCTCCCGCAGAGAGAATATCAGCTCCTTTACAGCTGGCACTTTAACTCTTTTGTTCATGGCTTTATTCCCAACACTCAGAAAAGTGCCCCGCACAGAGTAGGGCTCAACAATACGTGCTGAGGGACTAAATAACAAAAAAGTGCTTTCGCAATTCCTGACACCCAGCATGTCCTCTATAAATGGAGCCACAGCTGTGCTGCTGCTGTTGTATAAACCGAGAACGGTGATAACAGCCACCAGGCCTGCCATGAGATTTAAATTAAACGATGTATGTGGAAGGGGGTGTAGAAACCGTAAAGTGCTATGCAAATAGGGGGTGAGAGTTTTTATTACAAGGCTGTTTACTGATAAGCCTTTTACTCATTAGAGACTTTGTTCATTGTTTGGACCGATCCTTGGGTCTCAACAGAGCTCACAGCCTGTCACAGAATAACCACATACAGTTTAGTTTGTCCCCAACAGTGTGCAAAGATTCTGCTCCATGTTCTGCCTGTCCACCCTGCCGTCATAAATACTTGGCGAAGGGCATGCCTGCTCTCCACCTTGCCCCAGGAATGTGTGTCAGCCTCTTTCTCCACCCAAGTCACTACTGGCCTCTGGGGGCATTTGCCATGCCATCCCAGGCTCCAACTATCCAGAGAGAAAATATTTCATTACTCTCCTTTGAAATGGACTTTCAAGGCAAGGAGTGTTGTGCCAGCATATTTAAATTGCTGTTGTTAAAAAGGACAATGTGAAGACACTGTCGGGAAGCTGGCTTGCTTAGCAGACAGGTCTTTATGGAGAGTTTTGTCCTGCTGGGGTTGCAGTGTTCTAGGCTGTGAAGCTCTGCAGAGAAAGTTGGGTCTCTGGACAAATCCATTGCATGTTCTGGTCTGTGAACACACAGGCTTGTACCAAACTCCCAAGAAGCCCATATACGAATGCTGACCTAACAAGGTCCTTTATCACACTGGGAAGCGCAAAAGGGAAAAGGAACTACACGTGTGGGGAGGCTGCCCTGGGGCAACACTCCAGTGGCCCAGTCAGAGGGGTTCCCTGTGAGGTCTCTAAGTATCCCTACTCTGCAGATGAGGACAGAAGGCCCTCTCACTATCCCACAGCTTGTAAATGGAAGTACCTGGAATGGAACTCAGATCTGCTGGCTCCCAACCTCACTCTCTCCTGTATCTCACTGCATCTGTTGGCCACAGTCTCTTCCTTTAGAAAATGCAGCCTGGGGAGCTGGGTGAGTGCAAAATCAGAGCAAGGAGATTTAGTGTAGAGGCTAAGACAGAAGTAGGTTCTAATCCAAGTTCTGCCTCCAAAACATGGGGCAAATTTCTTAACATCTCTGATCCTTATTTTCCTCATTTATTAAGTAGGTATGATGATCTCCACCTCAAAGGACTGGCCTGAAAAAATAATGAGCAATGTGTCTAAAGTGTTCAACCCAGTGCCAGATAAAGGGTGATGTCATCTTTTTTATTACAGAAGTATAGTTAATGTACAATATTATGTTAGTTTCAGGTGTACAACATAGTAATTCAACATTTAAATACATTACAAAACAATCACTACAATAAGTCTAGTAACCATCTGTCTCCATACAGTTATTACAGTTTTATTGACCATATTCCTTATGTTGTATATTACATCCCTTTGATTTATTTTATAACTGAAAGTTTGTAATTCTTAATCCCTTTCACCTGTTTCATCCAAGCCCCCACCTCCCTCCCCTCTGGTAACCACTGGTCTTTTCTCTGTATCTATGAGTCTGTTTTCTTTTCCTTTGTTCATTTGTTTTGCTTTTTCATATGTTCCACATATAAGTGAAATAATATGGTACTGGTCTTTCTCTGACTTATTTCACTTAGTGTAATACCCTCTAGATCCATCCATGTTGTTGCAAATGGCAAGATTTCATTCTTTTTCATGGCTGAGTAATATTCCATCATATACCACATCTTTTTTATCCATTCATCTATCAATGGACACTTAGGTTGCTTCCATATCTTGGCTATTGTAAATAATGCAGCAATGAACAGAGAGGTAAATATATCTTTTTGAGTTAATGTTTTCATTTTCTTCAGGTAAATACTCAGAAGTGGAATTATGGGATTGTATGGTAGTTCTATTTTTAATTTTGGGGGGAACCTCCACACTCTTTTCCATAGTCACTGTACCAATTTACATTTCCATCAACAGTGCACAAGGGTTTCCTTTTCTCCACATCCTCATCGATGCTTCTTATATGTTGCCTTTATGATGATAGCCATTCCGACAGGTGTAAGGTGATTTCTCATTGTGGTTTTGATTTGCATTTCCCTGATGATTAGTTGAGCCTCTTTTCATGTGGCTGTAGGCATCGGTATGTCTTCTTTGGAAGCTTTTGCACAGCAAAGGAAACCATCAACAAAACAAAAAGGCAACCTACTGAATGGGAGAAGATAGTTGCAAACAATACATCCTATAATGGTTAATGTCCAAAATATATAAAGCTCTTAAGCAACTCAATTACAAAAAACCAAACAATCTGATTTAAAAATGGGCAGAGGATCTGAGCACACATTTTTCCAAAGAAGACATACAAGCGGCCAACAGACACATGTCATAGTTTTTAATAAATGCTGGTGCCACCAAGCAACAGCAGCTTGCCGCATCCTTCTCCCCTGGGAATCTGGTGGCCAACGCCTTCTCTACTCTGGGAAGTGTCAGTGATGCCCCGCCCAGTTCTCTCTCTGTAATGTCCCATATGCCTTAAGCTGGGGATGCTTCCACGAGCCACAAGCATGAAGCCACACTTTTACTGGGAACTCACCCATCCCATCATGTGGTCTGTAGCTGGTGATTCTGGAGAAGAGAAGAGATGGAAGCAGCTACCTTCTATAGGTGGGTGATCTCTGTACACATAGGCTTTTACTTGCTAATTTCCTCTCAGAGGTAGCCTCAACTTCACATTTTATGAGATATCTCATAGTGAAATCTCATTATATGTGCTGGGTAAACACCTTTTCTGTGAGGTAAAAACCTTACTTCCCTATAGTTTGGTTCTTTTCTGTAATTTCACAGATGGGCCTTTGAGAAAAGGTGGGTAAAGTATTGGCACATGCAAGAGTTTTGATGTATTTGTTTGATAAATATTGGCTGAGTGCCTGTTTAATGTCTTCTGACTGTACAGCAAACATTTTAAGTCTTAATCCAGGATTATCTTATTTTCAGAGATACAAGTTTCTTTAACTTAACCCAGGGGGATTCATGTTTGCCAAACTGATAAATGGCTGGGGACTTCCCTGATGGTTCAGTGGTTAGGAATCAGCCTGCCAATGTAGGGGACACAGGTTCGAGCCCTGGTCTGGGAAGATCCCACGTGCCCGTGCGCCACAACTGCTGAGACTACGCTCTAGAGCCCGCAAGCCACAGCTGCTGAAGCCCGTGTGCCTAGAGCCCGTGCTCTGCAACAAGAGAAGCCACCGCAATGAGAAGCCCGCGCACTGCAACAAAGAATAGCCCCTACTTGCCGCAACGAAAGCCTGCGTGCAGCAACAAAGACCCAACACAGCCAAAAATAAATAAATAAGAAATTGATAGATGGCTGGCCTTTTAAATAAATTAACATAGATTCCTGCCTGGAATGGGAGAGAGATGTTGCAAAAAGAAAAAAAAAAAGCAACCACTGCTGGCTCTTTATGGGTATCCCAGTCAATTTTACAAGTGAGCCTTTAAAATGTTTCATTGTAACAAACTGTATTGTATCTGTTAAACAGAAACTGTTGTAATGAGCAAAACTAGAGGGACCCTCCAAGGATTGTGTGCTTTGACTTTATGGACAAGGACTGAGACTGGGGGAGTCCAGTGACTAGCTAGTGAATTGCAGAGTTCAATGTCAGAGGGAGATGGCTAGAGTCTCAGGCGGCAGAGCAAAGGACAGATGAAGAATGAAAGTGGGTCACCTCAGGTCTATCTGAAGCATAGGAATAATAGGACCAGCCTGCTTATCTCCCAGGGTGATCGTGAAGACTGAGGGAACTGACAGATGGCAAGGAATAAATATAAAACACCCTATAAACTAGGCTTTTCTTGCTATAATCATAGCAAAGAATGTTCAGGACTTCCTGGTGGACAACTATTGGTCTAATTTTTAATCTCTTGGGATGAGCCATCTTTGAAGTGGGAAATATTGCTTTGCCAGCAGAAGCTCAGTCCTGCTGACATTTGATTGAGCAGGTGGTAATGGGAGAGAATATGCCATCCTCTATCACCACCTAAAACCTGATAGGCTGTTTTAAGATGACCTTGGGAAACCAGGCTTTGAAATAGAGTCTCCATAATAGACATTGTTCCTGTAGATAATTTCTCATGGAGCCTATAGAGCCAGATAAGAATGATCAAGGCACATTTCCCGCTCAGTCTCAGCCACAGTCTTGTGTCTTCTAAGTTGCTTTTTCTGGGAATTTGGGCTACTGTGGTAAGAGGTGTGACCTCATCTGACTGCAGTTTACGATACAAAGGAGGATGGACTCCAATGAGATGTCAGCCAGAGTGAGGTCCTCAGCACCCCACCTTCCACTGTGCCCACCCTAGCCCCACCTGGGGATCAGCCTTACAAGGCCCAAGCCCCAGATCTGCCCCACGGGCTGCTCAGCGTCCATAGAATCATACAGCCCTCTGTTGAGGCTGCTGCAGGGTGGGCTGCCCAGGATCAGGGTGGCCCCCACTCACCAGTCTTCAAGCTGATTACTTGTCTCCCATCTGTCACCCCTCCAATCCTTCTCCAGAGCCTTTCCAAACTGTCTGCACTTCTCTTAAACCTCCCACCCACCTGTGCCTCCTTCACACCCAGAAGATAATCTCACCTCTTATCTCACAGCCAACAGATGTGAGAACTGCTGCACTCACCCCTACACATTGACCTGCACCTTCTCCTATTCCTTCTCCTCTCCCTCCAGGTCCCTTTTCTGTACCACACTTGCCATCTATATTCCACACCCCCAACAGACACATGCCTTCCCAGGGACTTCCTCCAGCCTCCCTGGTGACAGGCAGGCTTGAAGGGGCAGATGGAAAAGTATCCAGCACGCGAGAATTGCCGGGTTCCCAGCCAGGGAAAGCGTGATCCTCACCAAAGAGCCATCCTCCCCTGAAGGCCCACCCAGCCCCCTGTCAGTTTTTCACTTTAGAGTCTGATACCCCACGGCAGGACCAGTTTCTGCATTAGCCAGGATACTATCAGAAGTGTTAGAAAAATGAACTCAAGTGAACGCAGGCAATGTTTTGGGTTCATGCGTTCAGTCCAGAGCTGAACTAGTTTCTGGATTTAGGGGCTCAGACTATGTCAGACCTTGTGATAGAGTTTTTACTCTCCAGAAACCAGAAAGATGGAGGCCAATGGTAGTCCATGTATTAATTTATGCCAAATTAATATTTCCATTTATTTCAATACAATAAGATGAATTCACTGCTGTATGCCGAAAGATGCAGCACAGGGTCTTTTACAATATCAGAGATGCTGTAGGGTGAACCCCTAACACTGGGCAAGGGTGGCAGCGGGACAGAGATTCTGTAGTTCCAAGGAAAGCTACAGTGACACTGTGAAGCCACCAGTAGAACAGCAAGAATGTCACAGGTGTGGGTTTCCTGAGCCATCCAGGTTCACTGTAAATGCCATCAGCCACATCTACCCTGGGTAAGTGTTGAAAGAATGTGCTCGAAGCTGACAAGCCAGGGCACCAGGAAAATTGCTGGTGAATAATCTTTTTTTTTTTTTTTTTTTTTTCTGTAAGGCAATTGGAATGCTTACCTAGAGGGGTGTGAAAACAACAGAAACAAATGAAACACTGACACAGAGATGGACCTAAGCAAACATGTCTGGGATTAACCACTGAGAACCTGAGAAGCAAAACCAGGTTTTGTTCCAGAGAAAGGGGAGACCCAGGCATCCTCAAGGAGGCTCAGAAGTCTCGTTTGTCAAGTGGATTAAAGGCTATTTGGTCAATGATTATGTGTTTACAGCTTAGAATAACTGTGCGAAGAACCCAGGAACCACTGCCTCCCTGACCTTGATGGGGGCTGTGCAAAGACTGCACCCTTTGTCAAGCTGATGCTTGCCTTCTTTTGAAGATAAGACGATGACAATAAGACTCTGTGGACAGATAGTTTGTTCCTTATTTCAGGATGGTAAGCAAAACGTTGAGCAACCAGCATGACTAACCACTGACCCACCAGTACAGTTGCCAGCAATGTGTCTGGGGGACCCTGCTCTGCCAGGTGTTACCTCTTCTATTTCTGTGTCTGGTGAGGTGTGGGGGGTCGGGATACTCAGTATGGTGAGTGGAGGCACTCAGGGGTCTCAGGGCAGTGGCCACTGATCCGCCAGGACCCCTGAACTGATGCCCATCAGCATTGCCAGCCCTGATGCTCTCTCATCATAGAGCACCTGCAAAGTAAATGTGGCCCCCAGAATCAGAGAAGAAAGTCAGCCAGCAACTCTCACAGTCTTGCTATGAGCAGAGTCTTCCAGAACCACCTGAGGATTGAGGGCTAAGAGGTAGGAGCAGAGCAGTAGCCAATACATCAGCCCTCTTATAACTGCTTACATGCATTCCCTCATTGAGTCTTCATTGCAACGCTACAAAACAGGCACTCTCACTCCAATTTCACTAGTGGCACAATTGAGGTTTAGAGGGATGGAGAAATCTATCTGGGGTTTTCAGGTGGTGAGAGGAGGCTGGATTTGTACCCAGGCCTGCTGACTCAAAGCCTGTGCTCCTTTTTAAAAAAAATTATTTTTTAAACCATTTTTTAAAATTGAAATATAATTTACAATGTTGTGTTAGCTTCAGGTGTACAGCAAAGTGATTCTGAAAAAGAATCTGATTTCTTTTTCAGATTCTTTTCCATTATACATTATTATAAGATGTTGAGTATAGTTCCATGTGCCATACAGTAGGTCCTTGTTGTTTACCTATTTTATACATAGTAGTGTGTGTATGTTAGTCCCAAACTCCTAATTTATCCCTCTCCCCTTTCCCCTTTGGTAACCATAAGTTTGTTTTCTATGTCTGTGAGTCTATTTCTGTTTTGTAAATAAGTTCATTTGCATCATTTTTTTTAGATTCCACATATAACTGTCCTCCTTTTATGGACAGATGTTACATCCTTTTATGGACAGATGTTACATCCCTCACACACCTGCCTGAAGGGCCTGCAGCAGCTGGATTCAAGCAAAAAGAACTAAGCACCACTGAACCAGAGCACCAGGATGGCAGCTGCCACCTGGATGGGGTTTTCGGGCCAGGGGTGTCCACTGCCCTCCTCCTTTCCCTTCCTCCTCTCTTGACAATGAGTTTGAGCCTCCTGTGACCTTTGGCATCAGGAAATTCCAATAGATGCTAATCAGCCTAACAATTTAGGCCAGGGTTAACAACCCACATGTTTTTGTTTTTATTTTTATTTTTCAAACACCTTTCTTTATAGGCATTCACTAGGAAAATAAGTGTCTCTCAGACATGGTTAACTAACATTTGCCACGGAGGCAAAGGAGTAAAGGAGCATACAGCTAATTCAGTATGTGACTTTGGGCAAATTGATCACCTTCCCCAGGTCTGAGATTCCTCTTTGGCAACTGAGGGAGAGCCCTCTCTAGGAGCGGCAAGCTCAAATGTTTCAGGGGCAAATCAGGCAATGTATCCAAGTGAAGTGGGTGTGGTGTTTAGATATTAAACACAAGGTAAGAAGAGCCTTCACTTTGAGTAAATTTACCTTCTCTGTTTCTCATGAAATGTGTTATCACTTCCAGTCTGTTTTGCTTTATCTCAGTTCTGACAGAGACATATGTGTAACAAGTAAGAGGGAACTGGGCGAGTGTGATGATAAGTGACTGCTGACACCCAGCCCAGTTTGGGAAGACAACAGGGATGGTGGGCTTCGTACTGGCCCAGGGAGTGTTAGTAACCCATGTCCAAAGGGCCAGCAGAACTACACACCAGCTAACTGTTCTAAGACCTCAGTTATACCAGACAAGTAGGAAATCCAGGTTTTATGTGAAGTCTCCCGATTGTTAAATAATGGCCAAGATGCAGTTGATTTAAAATACCATCCAGGCTAAATAAAATGTCTGTGGGTTAAATCCCACTTAGGAGGTTTCGAGTTTGTGACCTCACTCCTAGATAATATCTAAGGCTCTGTCTGCCTGGGTTCTTTAGAAAGTAGAGAAAAAACGTTCATGTTAACATTTTGCTGGGAATACAATTCTAGGGAACCAAGAATGAGGGGAAATGAAAGTGAGGCAGGGAAGGAGGGAGTGAGGTAATGAGCTGGCCACAGCTTTGCCATAATGAAGCTGATTTCTCTGTCTTGTGGGACATCTTCAGAATCTGTATGGGGAATTCCCTGGCAGTCCAGTGGTTAGGACTCTGTGCTGTCATGGCTGAGGGCCTGGGTTCAACCCCTGGTTGGGGAACTAAGATCCCACAAGCCGCGTGATGCAGCCAAAAAAATAAAATTAAAAAAAAAAAAAGAAAAAAAAAGAATCTGTATGAAAGTTTTTTGTCTTGGAAGTTTTGAGTAGAAGAGGCATGGAAGAGGTTGAGCAACATATCTGCTAGTTTCCTCCCATTTCCTTGCTCACTGGTCAAAGTCCACACATATTGGAGTTAATTCGAGAGTTAACTTATGGCTGCAACAACCATCTGCTCAGCAGCCACTGGGAAGGCCAGAGCCTCTGTGGGTAAACTCTTGCACCAACTGATGCTCACAGAAGTTAGGCTCCTACCCTCCCACAGAGATTGGGAGATGGAGACCCCATTCTTCTCGATTACATTTCAAAGGGATAGCTCCCAGGTCCTTGAGAAATAAATTCCTGGGTTACAGAAGATACATCTCAGAGAGACAGAGAAAGGATTCACAATTTACTTTAGTTTTCTAAAGTAAATGCTCTAAGAAAAGGCAGGTCAGGAGCCTGTGATCAGGTAGTGCCTGGAACAAACAGTAATTCTTTTGGCAGCATTGAGCTTTGTCAGGGAGGAACTTAAGGGGGCCAGGGTCACCATTCCAGGCATGCAGACTTATCAGAAACTATGCTAGTGTTTGTTCAAGTGTCTTGGTGTGGGACTGGACAAAATTGTTTGTGCTGAGAGTCTCAAGTTCTCATAGGTCACGACTGGAGGCTAGTCAAGAAGAGAGCTCAGAGGTAGCTGACTGAAGTTTGGTCAGGGAGAGAGTCTGTCAAGATAAAGCCACAGTAATCAAGACAGTGTGGTAGTAGCATAAGGATAGACATATAGGTCAATGAAATCGAAATGAGAGTTCAGAAATAATCCCTACATATGTGGCCAATTGATTTTGACATCTAGCAAATATTGACTAAGCTCTGATCGCAAACCAAGCATGGCACTACTTCCTGGGATTATTGAGATAGTTAATATATGGCCTCTCTTGGGTAACTCAGTTTTGTGAAGAGTAGATTTTTTGTTAAGGGATATAACAGAAATATAAGGAAAGTACCAAGCAGCTATCAATCTGCTTTCAGTTTTCCCACTTATAAAATGAGGAGTTTGGACGAAATCATTGTTCTAAAACTTTAAAGCACATAAGAATCACTTAAGGAATCTCTAAAAATACATATTCCTAGGTCCCAACCCTGGAGAGTCTAATCTCATAGGTCTGGGGCCCAGGAATCTGCATTTTTAGCTAGACACCTCACTTGATTCTGATGCAGGAGGCCCAAGGAGCACATGTCAGAAATACTGGCCTGAAATATCTTTGATTTCTGATATTTTCTGATACTACTATTATTTGTAATGACACCACAGGCAATAACCATACAACCTTAAAAGTGCATACATTTACCTTTGGATATATTGTCAGAAGTATGTCCAAAATATAAGAACTAAAGTGATAATTGTAGCACTGTTTCTATTAGAAAGAGAGAGAATCTAAATACTCATCTATAGAGAACTAGTTAAATAATCTTTCATAATTATTACAAAAGACTACTACACAGCTGTTTTAAAAAATGAGGTAGTTATTTATCACTGATATAAAAAGAACTCCAAGTATACTTTTTTTTTTTTTTGTGCTACGCGGGCCTCTCACTGCTGTGGCCTCTCCCGCCGTGGAGCACAGGCTCTGGATGTGCAGGCTCAGCAGCCGTGGCTCACGGGTCCAGACGCTCCACGGCATGTGGGATCCTCCCGGACTGGGGCACAAACCCGTGTCCCCCGCATCGGCAGGCAGACTCTCAACCACTGCGCCACCAGGGAAGCCCCCAAGTATACTTTTAAGAGTGAAAAGCAAGATGCAAAACACTGTGTGTGGCAAATTATAGCCATAACTATATCCGTCCTTCTGCAAAGTAATCTTGTCTCCGCACCATCAAGAGTAAAGTCTTTTTCCCCCTCCCATTGAATCTGGGCCGGTTAAGCAACTTGCTTAGTCAGTGGAATCTGACAGCTGGAACAGTCTTGGACTTCCAAGGCTGGGTCATAAGAAACTGGGCAGCTTCTGCCTTGGTCTGTTAAAATGTTCACTCTTGAGATGCTCTTTCTCAGAACCCACTAGCCATCCCATGAGAAGCCCAAGCCTCATGAAGAGATCATATGCCAACATTCCCTTCTGTCAACTTAGTTGAGTTCCCAGGGGACTGAGTCTGCATGTCCAGCCCAGATCATCTGGGCTGACCTCCACTGCTATCTGATTGTAGCTGCGTGAATGACCACCCTCTCAAGAGGGAACCCCTCAGCTGAGCTCAGTTAACCCAAAGAATTGGGAGCGATAATAACAAACTGTCATTTTAAGCCACTAACTTTTGGAGTAGTTTGTTACACAGCAACAGATAACTGTAACACTGTGTATAATTCGATCCTATTTGCATACTTTTAAAAGATAAGGATTTAATGTGCTAATATACACATAAGAACATTTCTGGGAGTATCTCCAAGATAACCCCCCTGCCCCCGCAGTGCCCCCTGTTTCAGGAAATGGGGCCACTCAGTTGTGCAGGCCAAAGTACTTCAGCCCATTCTAGCCTCCTTTTGTTCTTTACCTTCCACATCCAATTCACAGGTAATCTCTGCTCACTCTATTTTCAGAATGTATCGCAAATCCAACCTCTTCTCACAGCCTAAGCCAAGTCTTCATAATCTTTGACCTGAGCTACGGTAATAGCCTCAAAACTGACCTCTGTGCTTCCACTCTCATCGTTAGCTGATTATTGTGCACATAGCACCAGAATGGACATTTAAGATATATATGATCAGTCAGTCACTTCTTTGATCCAGCCCTCCAATGGCTCTCCATTACACGCAGAGTGGTGTCCCAAGTACTTATCTTGTTCTGTTTGACCTGGCCCTCAGCTTGCCCTCCAGTCTCAGCTCCTACCACTTGTCCCCCTGATTACTCTGATCTGGCCACTTTGGTCTTCTTGCTATTCCTCAAACCAAGAAACCCCTCACATCTGAATTTTGTACTTGTGCTCTCCCTCTCTAGAATGATCTTCCCCCAGGTACTCTTAGGTTCATTCCTTCACTGCAGGTCATAGCTCAGAATAATCCTCTACTCTCGACACTCTCTTTTCTTCCATGCTGCTTTTTATTCACGGCGTTTACCACTACCTGATACTCTTTTATGTATTAGCTTATCACCTCCCTTGTCCACAAAAGTGCAAGCACCATGAGGCAGAGACTTTACATATCTTGCTCACCAGTGTTTCCCAGCACCCAGAACAGTGCTCAGCACATAGTAGGTGCCCAACAAGTATTTTTAAATGAATGAATATCAACAGCTGTTACTTTTGGGGTGAAGTGTTGGAACAGTGAGGGATGGAGCTTTACTTTTCATTTTATACTTTCTGTACCATCTGAATTTTTCTAATCTCATGCATATATTACCTTTTAAAAGTTTTATCATCTTTTTAAAAAATAAATTATTTTATTTATTTATTTTCGGCCACGTTGGGTCTTTGTTGCTACATGTGGGCTTTCTCTAGTTGCGGTGAGCAGGGGCTACACTTCGTTGCGGTGCGGTGCGCGGGCTTCTCATTGCTGTAGCTTCTCTTGTTGTGGAGAGCTGGCTCTAGGCTTGCGGGCTTCAGAAGTTGTGGCACGCAGGCTCAGTAGTTGTGGCGCATGGGCTTAGTTGCTCCCCGGCATGTGGGATCTTCCTGGACCAGGGCTCAAACGCGTGTCCCCTGCACTGGCAGGCGGATTCTTAACCACTGCGCCACCAGGGAAGCCCTAGATATGGGTCCTTGAATGGGACTTCTGTGTCCTACTCATTACTCCACCTACGGTGGGCAGCAGAGGAAAGGGCATAGGCAGCAGAGGCCCCAGATAAGTGGGAGGGTCCTAGAGTGGGAAAGGAGAGCTGTGCTCACTTCTCATGGGGCCCAGGGAGAACCAGCGAGGTCTTGAAACATCCCCACAGTGTGGCACATGGTGAGAACAGTGGGGTGCAGCACAAGCTGCTCTGCCTCCTGGGCTCCCGGAGTAGTGAGGCCGCATATCTAAAAGTGCCCCGTGCCCTATGAGAGGCCATTGGGCCTGCAAGAGCCCTGCATTGAGGACAAGCAGAACTCTGAGTGTGCAGAGGGATACTTTTGGCAACATTTCCAGATGGGTTTTGGTGCTCTGAAAATAAGTCCTGTTGCCTGGAGGCCTCCCACCCATTGAGTCAGGGAAGAGGCGGGTGCCACCTTGAACAAAGGGGTCATTGTTCTGCTTTGGCCCTCAACACTGGCTTCTGTTTCAAGTTCCTACCAAGACAATTATCCTGAAGACCAGGCCTGGTTCAGAAGAAATTCAAAGTTCCTTAAGATTAAAATAGGATATGTCTAGGTTTATGTCTGTTGTCCCACATAATTAAGAAGGGCTCTCTTTCGGCCTCTTTGGAGTAATGGAAATGTTGTAAATTTGTATTATGCTGGTGGCTGCATGACTCCACACGTTTGTCAAAACTCATCCAATTAGACATTTAAAATAGGTAAATTTTTATTGTATGTAAATTTTACCTCACAACTGGTTTTTAAAAAGACACAGGATGCTGAAACCAGTGAATGGAAGTGTAATTAAAGACAGAATATTATACCATCTCAAAATTGCTTATTAATTACAAAAGGGAAAAACAGTAATTTTCAATGCAGACTAAGGGATACCACTCTAACCAAGTAACCAAAGTTAATTGCCAATGATGGGGTAAAAATGAGCTTCCTACTACCATGCCCTAGGACATTTTGGAGTTCCTGCCAAAAATGCATAACATAAGCTAATCACAAGGAAACATCAGACAAACGTATTCTACAAAATAACTGGCCCATAGTCTTCAAAAATACCAAGGCCATGAAAAATTGAAGAAAGGGTGAAAAGCTGTTTCAGATTAAAGGCAACTAAAGAAATATGACAACAAAATGAAATCTTTGATCCTGGACTTGAATCTGGAATACTGGGACAATTGCTAAATTTCAAATATGGACTGTGGATTAGGTAACATTATTTTGTCAACGTTAAGTTTCCTGATTTTGATAAATGTACTGAGGTTGTATTTAATAAAAAGGTCCTTGTTCTCAGAAAATTCACATAAGCATTCATGGATAAAGGGGCATGATATGCAAATTACTCTCAGATTACTAAAAAAAAGTGTGTGTGTGTGTGTGTGTGTGTGTAGAAAGAGACAGAGACAGAGAGAAGAAATGATGACACAAATGGGATGAAATATTAATAGCTGGGGTGAATCTGGGTAAAGGGTTATCATAACCTTTTTGAGCTATTCTATAACTTTTCTGTAAATGTGAAACTATGTCAAAATAAAAAGTTTTAAAAAGTGTCTTCTGTTTTTTGGGGTTTTTTTTCTAATTTTTTTGCAGTACGCGGGCCTCTCACTGCTGTGGCCTCTCCCATTGCAGAGCACAGTCTCCGGACGCGCAGGCTCAGCGGCCATGGCTCACGGGCCCAGCTGCTCCGCGGCATGTGGGATCTTCCCGGACCGGGGCATGAACCCATGTCGCCTGCATTGGCAGGCGGACTCTCAACCACTGCGCCACCAGGGAAGCCCTAAAAAGTGTCTTCTTAATGGTCAATAAGCACTTGAAAAGATGCTCAACATCATTTTCATTAGGGAAATCAAAGTCTCTGAGATACCATTTCACACCCACTAAGACAGCAATAATCAAAAAGACAGATAATAGCAAGTATTACCAAAGATGAGGATGTTTAGGTTATTCCTTAAAAATCTAAACATAGTTATCATTTAACCTAGCAATTCCACTCCTAGGTACATGTCCAAGAGAATTACAAACAGGTACCAAATACATACTTGTACCTGAATGTTTATAGCAGCATTACTCACAATAGCCAAAAGGTGGAAACAGCCCATATGTCCATGAATAGATAAACAAAATGTGGTATATCCATACAATGAAATATCATTCAGCAATAAAAAGCATTAAGTGTTGATACACGTTAAACATGGATGAACTATGAAAACATTATGCTAAGTGAAAAAAGCCAGTCCAAAAGACAACATATTTTGAAACTTATTACAAAGCTAAGGTAATCAAGACAGTGTGCTACTGGCATAAGGATTGTTGTATAGATCAATGGAAAATAATTGAGAATCCAGAAATAGACTCTTGGATTTATCGTCAACTGATTTTCCACAAGGGTGCCAAGACAATTCAATAGGGAAATAATAGTCTTTTCAATAAGGAATAATGGGACAACTGGATAGTCATATGCAAAGGAAAGAAATAAAAACCTACATCACACCATACACAAAAATTAACCCAAAATGGATCACAGGTCTAAATGTAAGAAGTAAAACTATAAAACTCTTGGAAGAAACCATAGGAGTAAATTTCTGTGGCCTTGGTTTTGGCAAAGCCTCTTAGATATGACACTGAGAGCATAAGAGGCAAAAGAAAAAATAGCCAAATAGGACTTCATCAAAATTAAAAATTTTGGGGGCTTCCCTGGTGGTGCACTGGTTGAGAGTCCGCCTGCCGATGCAGGGGACACGGGTTTGTGCCCCGGTCCGGGAAGATCCCACATGCCGCGGAGCGGCTGGGCCCGTGAGCCATGGCCGCTGAGCCTGCGCGTCCGGAGCCTGTGTCTGCAACGGGAGAGGCCACAACAGTGAGAGGCCCACGTATCGCAAAAAAAAAAAAAAAAAAATTAAAAATTTTGTGTTTCAAATGATACCATCAAGAAAGTGAAAAGACAGCCCATGGTGGGACTTCCCTGCTGGTCCAGTGGTTAAGACTCTGCGTGGGACCGATCCCTGGTTGGGGAACTAAGATCGCACATGCTGAAGGGCATGGCCAAAAAAAAAAAAAAAAAAAAAAAGCCTGTAGAATAGGAGAAAATATTTGCAAATTATCTATCTGTTAAGGGACTTGTATCCAGGATATATGAAGAACTCCAACAACTGAGCAGTAAAAATTCAAATAACAATTAAAAATGAGCAAATAACTTAAACCAACATTTCAAAGAAGACATGCAACTGGCCAAAAAACACATGAAAATACGCTCAACATCAACAGTCAATAGTCAACATTAAATGCAAATCAAAACCACAATGAGATACTAGGATGGCTAAATCAAAAAGATAGACAATAACATGTGTTGATAAGAATGTGGAAAAACTGGAACCCTCATACATTGCTAGTTTGAAAGTAAAATGGTGTAGCTGCTTTGGAAAATAGTTTAGCAGTTCCTCAAATGTTAAATATAGAATTGTTATATGACTCAGCAATTCTACTCCTAGGTACATACCCAAAAGAATTGAAAATAGGTACTCAGACAAATACTTCTACACAAATGTTCATAGCAGCATTATTCTCAAGAGTCAAAAAGCAGAAACAACTCCAATGTCCATCAACTGTTGAATGGAAAAGATGTGGCATATACATTCAATAAAATATAATCAGGCAATAAAAAGGAATGGATTACTGAACCATGTAATGAGGCTGAACCTTCAAAACATACTCATTGAAAGAAGGCAGTCACAAAAGACCATATATTATATGATTCCGTTTATATAAAATATCTAAAATAAGCAAAATTATAGAGACAGAAAATAGGTTAGTGGTTGCTAGGGGGTGGGAGAATGGAGGACAGAGGAATGATAACTAAGGGGCATGGGGTTTGTCTTGGAGGTTCTAAAAATCTAAATATTTCTGAAATTGATTGTGGTGATAGTTGGACAACACTGAATATGCTAAAAACCAGTGAACTGTAGAGTTTAAAATGGTGAATTCTATGGTATTTGAATTATATCTCAATAAAGTTTTTATTAAGAATTAATTCTACCAAGGACTAAAAAGACAACTTGAATAAATGGAAAGGCATGTTCTGTTCTTGTATAGGAACATTGAAAATCATGAAGATGTCAATTCTTCCTAAGTTGATCTATAAATCTATTTTTAAAATATCTACAGGATATTTTTGGCACTAAGTGATTCTAATGTTCATTTGGGAAAAGAAACAATCAACAGTAGCTCAAATAATTCTGAAAAAAGAACAAGGGACTTACCAGAGGTAAAAAGAGAGTATAATAAAATAATCAGATATTTGGGCAAGCAAAGTTGAAACATTGTATACTAAGTTGGGAATCAGCCTTGCTGCAGTGCTGGCCAAGTAGGCCTGCGCCAGCTTTTGGGTCCCTAGGTGTTTGAGTCACTCAAGGGTAATTTTTTTATGTTGAACCATATGAAATACTTGTCTTTGACCTACAAAAATATCAGTTTCAACTTAATATGGTTTAACTTAGTATTTGGAATGACAAAATGAGGGGACAATCACAGCAGGGAATCTGAGTCAAAGTCTTTTGCCAGTGGCCAAAAACAAGGAAACCAAGTATCATACCAAGATTAAGGGCCTTAAAACTGGTCCCCAATTCAGAGATACAGCTCATGATTGGTAGCTGATGCAATTGTGGAACTGGAGCAGGCTGAGCATGAAGTGAGCAAAGTCCCAAGGAACAGCTAAAGAGGATCCTGGGCAATTTGGGGCTTTCTTTGATTGGCTATGAGTGGGAATGTGGTGAAGTACAAAAAAGGGTGACGGGTCTGGCTTGAAGATGCAGGGTCAGGACTGATCACAGAGACTCACATGGAAAAGGGGAATTGTAGTGAATATGAGATGCAGTTGTCATCGGGCAATATATATGGTTCAGTTCTTAAGTTGGAAGCCAAGCAAATTACTATCAGGAATCAAGACACATAAATGCAATGTGTGATCCTTGATTGTATCCAAGATTAGGGAAAAATCACTATAAAGAATGTTATTGGGACAACTGGGCAATTTTGAATATGGACAATGTTAAGTAACAGTACTATATCAATATTAAATTTCCTGAGTGTGATAATTATTGTTATGTAGCAGAATATTCTTGCTCTTGGGAGATGATATAAATGGAAGTTTGTTTGTTTTTTTGGTAAATTTATTTATTTATTAATTTTGGCTGCATTGGGTCTGTTGCTGCACACAGGCTTCTCATTGTGGTGGCTTCTCTTCTTGCAGAGCATGGGCTCTAGGCATGAGGGCTTTAGTTGTTGTGGCTCTCGGGCTCTAGAGTGCAGGCTCAGTTGTGGCCCACGGGCTTAGTTGCTCTGCGGCATGTGGGATCTTCCTGGGCCAGGGATCGAACCCGTGTCCACTGATTGGCAGGCGATTCTTAACTACTACACCACCAGGGAAGTCCCTAAATGGAAGTATTTGGGGATAAAGTGACATGATACCTGCATCAAATTGCTTCTGAAAAATAGAGACAGAGACACAAAGTAACTGTGGCAAAATATTAACAACTAGTGAATCTAGACGATATATATTTGATACTTTTCAAAATTAAAAAAAAACTTGGAAGGGATAAAAGGAATACTAGCATACATTTGGTCCACTTGATAGCTATTGCTCTGTCAGATGGGGGACACTTAGCAAAAATAGGAATCAGGTACTGGTGAACATGTTTTAAAAAGTAGACACTAGGGGGCTTCCCTGGTGGCGCAGTGGTTGAGAGTCCGCCTGCCGATGCAGGGGACATGGGTTCGTGCCCCGGTCCGGGAAGATCCCACATGTCGTGGAGCGGCTGGGCCCGTGAGCCATGGCCGCTGAGCCTGCGTGTCCGGAGCCTGTGCAATGGGAGAGGCCACAACAGTAAGAGGCCCACGTATCGCAAAAAAAAAAACAAACTAACAAAAACAGATTAACAGGAGAAAAGCATATATAAATTCATTTAGTATAAGTTTTATGTGATACAGGAGACTTTACAAGGAAATAAATACCCAAAGAAACAGTTAGACTTGAGTATATTTATACCAGGTTTAATCAAGAGTGGACAGTCATGGAGGAAAAGGATAGTTTAAAGCATATGAGGTAATTGTAGTAAACTGGAGGAAACTTAACAAGGCCTCTCTGTTAGGATTCTTCTTGGCATACTTTGGTCTTCAGAGATTAAGATACTCTTTTCTCCAGGTATAGGAAGGGCAAATTTGAGAGTTTTATGATCTGTTTCAGGGGAGAAGGGCAAGGGGGTAAAGGTCTGAGTGACCTTGCTTCTGCTGTTTTCTCAAAATCCTTCAGCTTCCATATGCCACAGTGCCACATTCTGGGGTAGTGTATCCAGAAGCCCATCACTATATATAAGATCATGTCATCTGCAGAGATAGTTTTACATCTTCCTTTACATTTTGGATGCCTTTTATTTCTTTTTATTGCCTAATTACTCTGTCTAGAACTTCTATTACTATGATGAACAGAAGTGGCAAGAGTGTACATGCTTGTCTTGTTTCTGATCTTGGGGGAAAGCTTTCAGTGTTTCATCACTGAGTATGATTTTAGCTGTGGGTTTTTCATGCATGACCTTTATTATGTTAAGGACACACATTCTTCTTGAGTGTTTTCTATGTGCCAAGCATTTCTAAGTGCTCTGCATGTATTATCTCGTTAATCGTACACAACCCTGTGAAATAGGGATTATTGTCCTTTTTACAGATGAGAAAACTGAGGCACAAAAATTTGTTCTCTCCATAAGTGAAATTTTTGCATGTAGTTTTTATTTTTACACAAAGCATGTTGTATTTTTATTAAAATAGTGAGTTATTAGGATATATTAAGCATTAATTCTAAAACAAATTTTGTAGCATCACACTATATTGTGAATTTAGATCACACAATCATTTATTAGATGGTGGTTTACTGCAGTCCAGCGCTAAGCTCATGATTACTCTGTACTCTGAGTACTTAGTACACAATTGTGCACTGTTGCGGTTCTTAAATACTCATTGCTTTATCGATATTTATTTTCTAATATATGCAAAAATGATAACTTTTTTCTAGATAAGAACGGTATTATCACTTTGCAACATAAAATAGTTCAGTTAAATGGTCTAAGAATTCACCATTGCTTAGTTGTTAAGAACCAGCACCCTGGAGCCAGATGGTCTAGATTCAAGTACTGGCTCTATTATTTGTGAGCTGTATCACCTTGAGCAAATTATTTACCCTCTCTGTGCCTCAGTTTCTTTACCTTAAAATGCGGAGTAATGCAGACAAACCTAAATTTTGTACATTTAGGGGACATTCTACAAAATGACTGGCCAGTACTTCCCAAAAGTATCAAGTTCATGAAAGGAAAATTAAAAAAATAACAAGACTAAGGAACCATCCCAGATTAAAGGAGCCTAAAGAGACACAACAACCGAATGCAATGTGAGCTGTTAGGTGGGATGCTGGGGCAGGAAAAGGCATTAGAGGGACAAATAATAATTGGCTATATGAATATACCAGCTCTCTCCTCCCCCCCAGAGAGAGAGAATTCTGAGTAGTGTGTTTTGCGGTGCCTTCCAAAGACTCCCTACAGGAGAAGGCTCCAGTCACTCACTGCGATAGCTTGATTCTTAATACGTCCTTTATTGGCTGCTGCCTTCCATTCTCTGTTTCCTCACTCTCTGCCCAGTGTTCACTCTACCTCCCCAATAAACTACCTGCTCTAAAGTCCTTGTTGCAAGGTCAGCTCCTAAGGGAATTGAAACTAGGACATTTCATTCCACTGATATAAAGCACAAAAATAGCTAGAATTAATCTATGCTATTAGAAGCCTGGGTAGAGCTGGATGGGGACAGAAATGGGGCTCCTGGGGTGTATGTAATGTTCTGTTTCTTGATCTAAGTACCGGTTATATGACTTTGTTCCATTTGTGAAAATTAGCTGAGCTGTATAGCTACAATAGGTGCTCTTTTTCTGTAGGTATATTATAATCCCCCCCCCAAAAAAACAATAATAATTCTGTTAGTTTTGGCAGAGTGTTTTTGTTTTTTGGGGTTTTTTTTTTCAGTGAAGGAATGGTAAAAATTCTTACTCACTGGCTTGGCAATGAACACAGGGATAATACATTTATATTAGCTAAAACAACAAATCATTTTTATAATTATTTTTCTGGTTCACATATGGTCAGTAAATGAGAAGAAGCAAAGGCCAAAGAGATGAGAACTTGGGCCCGGATGGCAAAGGAGAAGACAAGAAAAAGAAGATAAAGGTGGCATAGTATTCACAGATCAAGAAAGAGATAAAAGGAAGCAAGAGACAACAAAAAAAGAAACACAGATGTTTTTATCTCCCTAGGGTCAGAATAGGTTATAAAGCTTCCTCTCCAGGAAGACATATATCATATGCTGTCAATTAAATGTGGAATATAAAATCAAAGACAAAACCAAGCAAGCAAACAACACTCCTCCTCAAAATGAACTCGGACATACAGAGAAGAGATTGGTGGTTGCCACAGGCGGCGGGTGCGGGATGTGAGAAATGGGTGAAGGAGGTCAAAAGGTACAGACTTCCAGTTATAAAATAAATAAGTCGTGGGGATGTAATGTGCAGCATGGTGACTATAATTAATAATACTTATTTTATATTTGAAGGTTGCCAAGAGAGTAATCTTAAAAGTTCTCATCACAAGGAAAAAATTTGTAACTATGTGTGGTGATGGATGCTAAGCTGACCTGCTGTGGCGATCCATTTTGCAATATACATGAATATCAAATCATTATGTTGTACACTTGAAACTAATATAATGTGATATGTCGATTATACTTCAAACAATTTTTTTAAAAGACTCCTTTCCAAACCTTAGAAGCACAGACATTCATAAAATGACCTCTATTTCTTACATTCAATAAAGAAAAATTTCATTGAGGAAAACTGCAGTCAGTCCCAGTTACAAAGGAAGTGCAACTCTTTTCGAAGCATCTTGTTATCATCCTGTGGCCTTTTGCCAGAGGACTCAAGATTTATAGCCAAGGCAGAGAGGATATTTCCCACTGGCACCTGCCTGGTGGTTTAAGTGTTAAACCCAAGCCTCAGAGGAGAAAGTCCCCATTCTTGTTGCAGATTGTAATGAGAGACTAGGAGGGAGATATCTGAACCAGCTCTGTGAATTTTATTTTAGGTTGGACTGAGCAACAATATGCATATCAAAAAACAAGCAGAATCGCCTTCCCTGGTGGCACAGTGGTTAAGAATCTGGCTGCCAATGCAGGGGACACGGGTTCGATCCCTGGCCCAGGAATATCCCACAAGCTGCAGAGCAACTAAGCCTGTGCTCCACAACTACTGAGCCTGCGCTCTAGAGCCCACGAGCTGCAACTACTGAGCCCACGTGCCACAACTACTGAAGCCCACTTGCCTAGAGCCCGTGCTCTGCAACAAGAGAAGCCACGACAACGAGAAGTCTGTGCACTGCAACGAAGAGTAGCCCCCCGCTCACCACAACTAGAGAAAGCCTGCACACAGCAACGAAGACCCAATAGAGCCAAAAATAAACACAAATAAATTTATAAAAACAAAAAAACAGAAGATTATCATGAGATTTAGAATTATTTGTTAGCTACTCTTTCAAGGTCCTCCCTACAGATATTAACCCTCCTTTTTTTTTTAAACAGGAGATTCCAGGCTGACATATATTTAAGTTAAACTGAACTCTTTAGGGCACTGACACTAAAACATTATTGCAATACACTGTAAAAACAAGTTCAAATGTCATAGCATGTGTATGAGTGCACACACACACACAAACCTACTTTGAGCCTGTGTCTGACATTTTCTACTCTCCTAAGTAAAGAACAAAACTTTTGCTGAGATTTTTTAAAAAGTGTAATTTAGGGATTTAAGATTATGCAATTAAAACAGTCTGAAAGTTACTCCCCTCCATGCTGTATCCTTATAAATGATACAACAGATATAAGAAATAAATTGTTGACTTCATGTCTGGGCTTGAAATCATGAAGTGGGATTGCTTGAGAGTACAGAAACAAACAATGTGGCCCCCCCAAAGAAAGAAATTGACATGAAACCATGGGAGAAGCCAAGCCCCCAGGTAACCTAAGTTTACACGCACAGAGGAATTCTGCTGAATCCTGAATCAGGTGGGAGAATTCTAAACCAGAAAATTAGTGTACAGTCAAGAAGTGCTAGTGTCCGAGGAATGCCACTGCCATGGAAGATAGATAACAAACTATCTAAAAAGTAGCAAATGGAAGATCTTATATGTGATCAATAGATCAATTAAAACAAATTCATTTAGTATATTCAACAACATAAAGCAAAATAATACCAAAGAATTATGAAAAAGAACCAGTTAGAAATCTTGAAAATTAAAGCCCAAATTGTTGAAAAGAAAAACCTCAAAAGATAGTCTGAGTAACAGAACAGACACACTGTGTGAATTAGCAAGCTGGGGATTAAGTTTACGGGGTCTTACAGAATAGAACAAAGAAAAAAAGAAGATGAGAAAGTTTAGAGACATAAAGAATGGATAAGGACATTTTACCTTTCATTTAGGAATTCCAGAGGGAGAATATAGAGAGAAAGGAGGAGGTAGTATTTAATCAATGGCTAAGCATTCCCCAGAAGTGAAGAAAGCTAAGAAATTTCAGAACATCAAAATAAAGAAAAAAATGCAAAAAGTTACCATAGCAGAAAGATAGTTTAGCTTTAAAGAAATAAGGATCAGATTTTCATTGTAAATTTCATTAGCAACACACCAAGAAGACAATGAGATGATATCCTCAATGAGCTGTTGGAAAATAACTGTCATTTTAGAATTCTACACTCAGCTACAGTATCACTTTAAAGCACAGGCGAAACGAAGGCATATTTTAAGTATTCAGCATTTAAGAACGTTTAGCACCAACAGATTCCCACTGAAAGAACTACTTAAGATGTACGCCTACATACAAAAAAGGTTGAAGGAATACAGAGGGAAAAGCAGTATGAAAAAAAGTAATCTTAGCCAAGTAATCTTGCACAATTCAGTCAATCCTATAGTTTAAGACTAAATTAGTATTAATTGCTAAACATGTTTAAAACAATTTAGAATTAGAATTCTGGATGATATGAACAGGGGAGTTGGGGAGAAGGGAAACAGCAGAAGGAAGTGAAAATGTCTTCTCCTGTTTAGGAAGAGTATATACATACTGATTACCTTTAGATTTTGTTAGGCAAGTATAACTTTATGTGTGGGTATAAAAAATTAAGAGTAACCATTAGAAAAAAAGCAATGGAATGTATAAATTTCACACCAACAGAGGAAAAGAAATGCAACAAAGAAAATTCAATCAACCCAACAGGTATCAGGAATGAGGAGAAAAAAGAAACAAAGAGACCATAGGAAATAGAACACACAAAGTAAGGTAAAACGGTTAAATCCAAACAAATGATTGACTATAATAGGAAAAAAGATTTAAGTGAATAAAAAATGGGAGATTCATGTGAAAACACCATTCGAGGAAAATTAAAATTGCCAATAAGCTTAAGAAAAGATGTTCAATCTCACCAGTTATCAAGGAAATACAAATATATGGCATTGAGATGCCATCTTTACTGCCCAGATTGGCAAATACTTTTAATTTTGGTAACAGCACGTGTTAGTTAGGAAGTTGGGCAAGCAGTTCCCCTCATAGCCCACCATTGGGAGTGTATTACTGGCACAATCTGGAGAACAATTTATCATCTCTATTAAAACCAAAACATTTGCATACAGGTGCAAGGACGTATAGTCAAGGATATTCTAGCAGCATGGCTTATAACAATGAGATATTGGAAAGAACCTAAATGTTTCCCGTAATTGGGAGAACAACTAAATAAGCCATAGCATGTTCATACTGCAGAATACTTTGCAGTCGTTAAAAAGAATAATTTAGATTCATTTGTGATAATATGGACAGGCATATTGTGAATATTTAAAAATACACAGAATGAAAGGTACAGAATTAGTTTATACATGTAAAAGCACATAACTAAATACTGTGTGTGTAGATAGACAAACAGACAGACACATGTACATAAACACCTAGAAAAAGCTCTGAAGGCTTAAACATCAGACTCAGAGTTAAGATCTCCTCTGAGTGGATGAGATGAGATGAAGAGTGGAGTGAGTGTTATGTGTTGGCTTGTGGGGAGAGTTGGGGTGGGGTAGATGCAAGGTCTTTAGTCTTCTTTGTAAAGTCTGATTTTACTTTCAAAGAAATATTTGTGTATTATTTGTTGAATGAGTTTGATTAGTTTTTTTTTTTCCTCTGGATGTGACTGCCTTTGCACAAATGGCAGATTTGCTAACCTAGGCTATCTAGGCATTCGGGGAACGGGCTGAGTAGGCACAAGTGGTTTACCAACCCTTGCACAACAGGATTTATGACCTCTCTTCTCCCTCCCTTCTACCCCACAGTACACCCCAGATGCTGGAATCTTAAGGAAGGAAACGGGGCTGCTATATCCAGCTGTGGACTAAGGATGGTAGCACCCACTCTTGAATAAGAAGGTTACCAGCACCCCGCTAAGTGAAGCTGTGTGTTTGTGTGTGTGTGTACGCGCGCGTGTGTGCTGGGAAGTCGTCTTTTATGTAAGTACGCTGGAAAAATTATACTTCAGGTAAGGTTTCAGGGACACAATGAACCCTACAGCTTCTAAACTATTAAAGCTTTTTTGTGACCTCCCTTGAGCTATCCACTTTCTGAGCTCTAATGTGTTAACATCGAGAAAAGGAGGAACCTTCTCCTCTTTGGCAATGAGAAGTTGGAAAAACAGCCAGAACAACTCTTCATGTCACTGATTAGTCTCAGGCTTATGCATTTTGCTATTTTAAATTTCTCCCTTATTTCAAACCAACTGCTTATGAATCTTTCCATTTGGCAACGTGGAAATATTTAATTAGAGCTCTTCTATAATGATGTTGTTGTAGAAGTAAAAAAACAACAATTCTTTCTGGTTCTCCAAATTCCACACTGCAAAGTCCAGTGTGTTTCCTCTCTTCCTCTCTGACCCCCATGGCCCTCAGAACTTTCTCCATACTCTGAAACCCCAGTAGTAAGTTATAATCTGCAGGATCCATTTGGAATTTACAATATTGAATTCCTATAGTATTGCCAATCGTATTGTACCACTGGTTCCTTCTATCTTTCTATTTCTCTCCTTTGAAGTTCCTAATGCAGTGGTTGATTGGTTACTTGATTGAGTAGAATCTGGAAGTAGCTGGTGTATAATCATCATTAATGCTTGGTTCCCTGAGCTAGCGTTGGCTAGGTGCCTGGGACAATGTCTGGGCAGACCCTCATCTTCTCCCCTGTGGTCCATTAGCCCAGGATGTTGCAAGGAAACTGTGGGGAGTCCTGATGAGTCTGAGCCTCCCTAAAGCCAACAGTCCAAGAGAGGGCTACTTCAGTTTCTAAGCCTAAGCACTTTTCTTCCATTACCACCCAAGGAGTTTGGCCCCAATACACCCCGCTCCCGGCAAGGATCCACTACATAATTTGTGGGGCCCAGTTCCCTGCCTCCGTGGGGGCCTCCAGAAGCAAGTCCTGGCCTCTCTCCACTATGACAGCTCTTTCTTAGTCATTTTCCATATGACAAAGAGACACACTGGCTGTCAAGGTTGGCACCATGCAGCTGCACTGCTCACCAGGGAACACAGCCTGGCTCTTTATCCCTACATTCTTTAATTTCAGGAGCCTGGGCATCACCTGGGAGCTTGTCAGAAATGCAGTGTCTCAGGCCTCATCTCAGACCTATTTATTTAGAATCTGCTTTTTAACAAGATCCCTGGCAGACACCTGGGCACAGAAACTAAGATTAAGCTCAGAGAAGCTCAGATTAAGGCTCTAGGCCTGGGATCTCCCCTGATACAGTTGACTTCACAAATACCATGGCAGGAAAGTCCTCTAGGATTTTCACTGGTTGACAGTTTTAATCATGTAAGTATAGCAAGAGAATGACCAGTATGACAGGTAGATGTATCTGAATTCTCAGGCATGGTTATTGCAGTGCAAGATCTCTTTAACATGAACAAATTCAATACAAAGCATGACTCAAAAACATTTGAAGGAATACTAGTAAAGAGAGTAAGATTGAACACACAGGAAGGGGAGTTCAAAACAGCACCATTCCAGGAGAAGCAGGAAAGGCTCAATCAAGAACATAGTGGTCACTGGCCTTGGGCGAAAGGGGGGATGACTCTTCCAGAGACTGAAAGAAAGGAGCGGAGGCAGCATGTAGCCTGCTGTTTTTGTTTGCCTAGCATCCCTTCTTCCTGCTTTTGGTAACAGTCCCAACTTTTTGTTTGGGGACCATTTCTGTCCATTCTATGTGGTCTTGGTAGAAAAGCCAATTAGGGGAGTGGGAATACGACCCAAGGGAAGCTAATGAGATTCTATTTACCTCAGGAATGTGAAATTCAGAGGAGAAAACCAAGAAGAGAAGTGACTGGAACTGAGTCCTTCTAGTGGCAGGGGCTCAGAGGAGACTGCCCTAGGTTCCTCTGCTTTATGCTCTTCCCAAGACCAGTGCCTGCTTGCTTTCCTTAAGTTCTGTGAGCTTTGCAATATCTTTCCCCCAAATTCTGGTTTGTTTGAGTTTGCCAGTCAAATTATGTTGTGTGCAAAGAAAGAACTGTATGAGATACAGAAGGTGTAGACATAGAAACATTTTAAGTTGAGGTGAGAAGTCCATTTTCTCTGGCAGAGGCAAATAGGATGGATACTTTGAACCACATGGTAAAGTTATGGAAGGGATCTAATCAAGGATAAGTACATAGAGAAAGTATAAGTAAAAGGACTGCCAGTCAGTGCTGAGGGGCCAGCTAAGTTTGCAGAATATGAAATCGCAGTGATTTCCTTGAGTAACCTAGGTGTAGGAAAGGAGAAAGGGCATAGTTGGACTGATTCAAAGCTAGGAGTTAGCAGAGACCACGTGTCAGAAACATAAGGTGGGGATATTAAAGGGCTGTCAAGAGAAGTTAAAAGCTAATATCATGGGCTGCAGGCAGGACAAGCTAGGAAATGAAGCTAAGACGGCGAAATGGGGAGGAGGGGCACTGAGAGACTGAGGCTTGGGTTAGTTGAGAACAGACCAGGGAATAAGAGAGAGACTTGGAAGTTTAAGAGGCTGCTCTACTGCAGTCCAGATTTAAAAGTCAGAATGTTTCAGCTGCTAAGGTCCAGGGTGTGGGTAATCCACGGACTTTGAGAATTGGAATGTAGATTAAGGTTATTAGGGCACATTGAGGCCAGGGTCAACCACATGGTCACTGAAGTTGACCATGATGATGTTATATAAGATGTAAGTTTGGTAACTGGCTCACCTCAATTTTACCAACCAAGTTCTTAAGTGGTTTTATTTAAAAATATTTTAAATGAATGTATGGGAATGGCCAGGAGGTTGGTAGACTGCAATTTAAAACTGAAGTTCCTTCAAGAAACTACTAGCTATAGAGTAACATAATGGCTAATGGTGTGGGTTCCTGGCTCTGCTCCTTTACTGGCTGTCTAACCCTGAGTAAGTTACTTATCCTCCCTGTGCCTCAGTTTCCTCAACTATAAAATGAGCATAAGACTACCCGCCTCACAAAGTCATTGTGAGAATTAAATGAATTAACATGTATAAAGTGGTAAATGCTGAGCACTTCATAAATGTTAGGTATTTTTATTAAAGAGGAGACATTATAAATAAACTATAATGTGATACTCTATGATGAATATTTGTACAAGCATGTAGAAAATAACCGAGGGGGGGACACTTAACCACTTAACCAGGGAAGTCTTCAGTAAAGAGACAGAAGCAAAAACAAAACAAAGTCCAAGAGTTTGATAAACAAAGGGCATAGGGGAAGTGGTAGGATCTATGTTCAATGCTCACAGTATGACAGGCACCGTGCTATTTTACAAATATTATCACATTTAACACCACATCCCTGCAAGACATGTAACTTCCTTTCACTGAGGAAAACTCACAGGGATTAAATAACTTGGGCACACAGGAATGGAAAGGGTATTAGACAGCATACAAAGGGTATCTAATACAAAGGGAAAAATAACAAACCACTACCCTTACCCAAAAATCCTATTCAAATGGAACTTTGGAATCACAGTTCTGAGCTTATTGGGCCCCCGGCTTAAAGAGTCCCACTCAAGGATATCCATATACTGGTTTGTCTACCGCTCCACTCAGTCCAGGTCCCAACATGGGATAGCCTAACTAGTGCCTAACTAGCCTAACTAATAGCCTAACTAGCCTAAATTGGAATCTTCATTTTAAAAAGCAAGTTGGTGTGGAAGAAGAAGAACTCTGCTGAGGGGTCTTCAACGAAGTGTGAGGTGGAATAGGTAGATCACTGAGCGCTCATGGGAAGCTGGGAATGTTGAGGATGGATTCACATGCAGGGATCAGATTATAAATGGTTTTTGCCTGTCATATGAGAAGTTTGGACTTGAGTCTGAGAGCAATGCAGAGGGAGTAAAGGATGTTTAAGGAGGCCCTACACAGTGACCTGAAACCGAGCATGTCGTTAAAGTACGACGACAGCCAGATACATCAATCTCCAGAAAATCTGGGCTGACCCCCAGACAGGCAGAGGAGACTCAGCAAGGAAGAGGAGTGGCGGCGAGCTCTTCCTCCCTCCACATCGCCGGTTGTTTAAAGCCCCTCGGCTTCTTCTCCCACACCTCCTTTTGGCTCCTCTCTCTAAACACACCTAGCTGCCTGCGTGCTTCCGGAGCTAACCACGCGCCTCCTCCTGCGCCCTCCAGCTGAAGCGCGACCCGGCCGACCCACCCCTTCAGCGCTCCCTGGCGTCTTCACCCTTGCTCTCTTTTTTTTTAGTGAAATAATTTTTTTAAAATTTATTTTATTGAAGTATAGTTGATTTACAACGTTGTTTTAATTTCTTCTGTATAGCAAAGTGACTCAATTATACATATATAAACTTTTTCTCATATTCTTTTCCATTATGACTTACCACAGGATATTGAATATACTGTACTATACAGTAGGACCTTATTCATCCATTCTGTATGTAATAGTTTGCATCTGCTAACCCCAAACTCCCAATCCATCCCTCCTCCACCCTCCCTTCCCCTTGGCAACCACAAGTCTGTTCTCTGTATCTGTTAGTCTGTTTCACAGTTCATTTGTGTCATATTTTAGATTCCAAATATGTGATATCATATGATATTTGCCTTCTGACTTACTTCACTTAGTATGATAATCCGTAAGTCCACCCATGGGACTGCAGGGCTCTTCTAACTCGCGTACCTCAGAGAGCTGCCCGGCCTCCTTCCGCAGCGCCCCGCATCCGGTCACATGAGGCGCAGGTCACCTGCTCTCTGGTCACGTGAGGCCGGTCACGTGCCAGGCCCCGCACCGCTAGCTTCCGGAGACTTTCGGGGCTTAGCGGGTGCGGTCCTGCGGCTCCCTGAGCCCACCGAACTGCACAGCCAGGATGGTGAGGGCGGGGGTTCGGGTTCGGGTTTGGCCCTGACCGCCGCCTCCCCGGAGCTCAGCCCCTCTTCTCGTCCTTCCCGCTGCAGATGAACGGGACCACCCCCGACCAGGAGCGGCCTCCGGTGTCCGAGCCCGTGTGGGAGCGGCCCTGGTCGGTGGAGGAGATCCGCAGGAGCAGCCAGAGCTGGTCGCTGGCAGCCGACGCCGGCGTGAGAGGCGGGCCCCAGGGACCGGAGGGGAGGGCGGGCCTTCTGGCGTGATGCGCGGCCTGCGAGCGGGACTCCGGGAGCCCCCAGTCCCCCTCCACCCAGTCGATCCTGTTGCCTCTCATTGACTCAATAACGCCCCTTCTCGTCCTCGAAAACTCCCGGGTGGTAGTCCCCAGGCACTTGGGCGGAGGCGGGCTGGTTGATCTTAGCCCTCTCAGTGCTCCCACTTGGACTGCGGCCCTTCCTTGTTTGGGTTTTCTAGCCAGGCGCCCAACTCCACCCTGAGCGGGGATCGGCTTCCGCCCCCTCGCAGGCTTACATGGTACTAGTTAGGCTATTCCATGTTGGGACCTGGACTGAGTGGAGCGGTAGACAAACCAGTATATGGATATCCTTGAGTGGAACTCTTTAGGCCGGGTGCCCAATAAGCTCAGAACTGTGATTCCAAAGTTCCATTTGAATAGGATTTTTGGGTAAGGGTAGTGGTTTGTTATTTTTCCCTTTGTCTCTGATCCCTGAAGAATGACAACGAAAAAGGACTTTTAAATTCCTCCAGAAACGATATAGCAAATATCCATTGACTCATTGACACTGTTCTGATGAGCTTTCTTAATGTTTTTTGATGCTACTTGGTCTTTGTACTGTCAAAAGCAGCATCCCTTTTACATTCCAGCACACGGGCGCACACACACAGGCGAAAGGAAATGGGTTCTTTTCTGTTTTGACACGCAGAATAGGTGCATATAATATTGATACTACTGTATGTTTGTTTTTTAAATAGTTACTACAGTTTCTACAGGAATTCTCACAACAGACTATCTCTAGGACCCATGAAATCAAGAAACAAGTGGATGGACTAATTCGGGAAACTAAAGCCACAGATTGTCGACTACATAATGTCTTCAATGACTTCCTTATGCTGTCTAATACCCAGTTCATTGAGAACGTGAGTTACTTAGTTACATCAGACTTATAAAAAAATAATACTGTTAGAAGGAGCAAGAGTCACTGTGATACTAAGTGACCCATTATTAGGTTCTCTAAAATTTTGGTGAAGTAGTAGTTCTTGGTGATTGATGTCCCCCCTTTTTATTAGTAAAGTTTATTTTTTTTCAAGCCTTTGAAAAAAAACTAACGATAAAACTTCTTCATATTCCAGTGTTTTCATTGATTTTTAGTTTTGGTGTAGACTGCTGAATTACATGGCACTCCAACAAGTTTTGTTATGAGCATGCTCTGTAAGGAAAGCCATACACCTGGTCTGATCCTCTGGACACCATCAGGTTATTGATTGTATTCATTACGTCCTGATAAGTTACATTAAAGGCATGTGTGTGTCTACTTGGAATATTCTCAAGTAACGTTTTGTTATGATGGCTGAACCTATGCCATAGATTATTGCTAAAAGATTATTGAGCTTTAACCCAAGTGCTATTTTGTCTATGTATTTATCGAATTTCTAGGTGCTAGGTTCTAGGAATACATAGGTAAATTAGACAGAGCCCCTCCTTAGAGAAAATAACAATCTTCCATAATAGTGTAATTCCAGAATAAAAAGGAAGCAAGTGTGGCTGGAGCCCAGTGACTGTAAGGGAGATTGATAACAGAGGATGGAGAGGAAGCTTAGTTAAGCTGGTCTGTATTTCTCATAGGGCGGCTAACTTTCTCAGTATCAGTGTTAATTAATCTGTGAAAAGAGAATTAGTAAAGTAGGCTATCTCCTGAGATTGTTAGATACAAAGTAATAAAAAAAAGATTTCAAAAATTGCAAGATTATACAAAGCCCACGATTTAGGATTGTTAAGAAGAGACTAAATATTGTCACGCAGGTATCTTATGCAGCATGTTTGTACATTTTTAGTAGTTCAGGTTGAAATGCCACTACTAGGCTTTTTGGGGAAGCTGTGTGTAAAATAAAGATCTTAATAAATATCTTATTTAAGATATATCTTAAATATCTCTTTACCAGTAGGTTTAAAATGTAACAAATATTCTCGTCAACTCTGTAGTCATTTTCTGGTTGTCTATACAGAATGTCCATGCTTGGTCCTGAGCATCTTTCCTATTAGAAGAGGCAGTTTACAGGACTCTCATCTGTACTTTACTGGTGTATGCAGCCCCATCACTTTTTCATCATGCTGAATTCCGTGTCCTTTTGAATATACCTGTTGTTCTCATTCTGTACCTTTCTTGCTGGATCAGGTGCTTAGCTCTTCTCTGCAGTCAGTGTTGCAGCCCTAGACTGGGCAAGGAATAGAATTGGGAGGCTTCTTTTGTACCTGATGTGCCTGTACCACATTGGTATTGGATTGGTACCCGACTGATACTTTGGGGGTGAGGGGCATCATAAGCTTCTTTTTCTGAATCATAACCTTCAGTTCTTTTTCTTTTCTCTAGCTCTTCTTTTCTGGCCAAGTTTTCTTAGCTTCTGAGTTTCCTATAATCTAGTTTTTGTGGGTGGTTTTTTTGTTTGTTTTTGTTGATTATTTTTTAGTAATAGTTCTTTATTTCTGTTCACTTCTTGGATTCCCTACTTTCCATCCATCTGTCCATCCCCTTGGTCCTTATGCCTCTTCCCCTGCCATTCTGCAGCCAAATTCCCCTTTAGATGTGCCTGTTGCCACTGCCAAATCAAACTGCTTCCCAGACCTCCCTATAATGCCACGTGTTACGTGTTTTTCCATTTGTGGTAGAGCATGATGATGTTGAGTATGGCTAATGCTTAATAAAACTCTGAAATAAACTACCTGTTGATAATACACTTGGCAGTGATTTGACTTTGCATGTGTTTTCTTCAAACCCTGGCCAGTACTCATGTATTACAATTCTGGCTTAAATGACGGTGCCATTTGGTTTCATGGTAGTTTATTGGAAAGATACGCACAGTCATAGGTTTCTGGGTTTTAGTAATTGACCTAGAGGTAGCCAGTAGATTGCAAACTGCATTACAGTTAGTGAAACTGAAGAGCAATCAGGACTTTCCAGGGCAAGAGAAATTAGTGCCTTTAGTAAAGGCTCAAGAGGGGACTCTGAAGGAGGATAAATGCTGATTAACAGTGGCCAGTGCATCAGTGTGTTATTTGGAGGGAGTACAATTCTTGAAGCTTCATTAATCTGTTAATTTAGGAATTTTGTCCTGAAACATTAAGTGACCTAGTTAATGACTTCTTTAGTAGCACTTCCCATGAAGTGCATTTATTGATATGATTCGATGTGTTGAACTCCGCTACTAAATCAACCCCCATATTTTTGCTAAATGTTGTATTCCTTGGGCTCAGCATGAGCCTGATACATAGGGACTCAGTGAATATTTGAATGAATTAATGAGAGATCACTAAAGTGAAAAGAACCAGGGCTGTTTATAACATGTTAAGAAATCTCAGCCCCTCGTCAGCGTTCTCTCTAATTCCCCACCTTCACCTCTTACCTCATCTCCCCAAATGAGGAGAAGATGCTTTGAGGGGAAATATCAAAGATATTTAACAGTTCTGGGAATGGCTACCTGATTTTAAAATGATCAAAAAACCCATGAAGCTGTGAGTTGGGTGAAACTGGTAAGGAAGTTAGCATTGATTTCCTGCTGTGTACTGAGTACTTGAGATGCATGGTCCTGGCCAGCCTCGAAAGATCCCATGGGTTTTATGTATTTGCTGGTTGGTTTCTTAGATGTCATGTTTGGCTTTCCACAGGGTGCTGATCTCTTGTGAGGTAGTTTTTAATGACAAGCAGTAGAAAAAGTAGGGTGTTAATGCTGTTGAGACCTCAGCATGAAGCTCAACCTTTTAGGTTAAGTGGTCTCACTATTTAAAGTCTGAAGTGACCTTGGTAGCTGCCTTGTCTTAAAGTCTCCATTTTAAGATTTATTTACTTTATTTCTTCCTGCCTTTGAAAATTGCTCCCCAAATTTCTGGGCTTTATAGAACAATTTTTTTTTTAAGTATGGAAAAAGAAGCATCATCTGAAATTTCAGATGTTAAAGGAGAGCCTCTTAACATTTTGACATGTATATTCCAAGTCCATTTTCCATGCAGACATTGGGCTTTAAGTGTTTTCCTTTCTTGTTATAAAAGTAATGAACACTCACTGTAGGAGAGATTGGCATATATAAAAAGTATTAAAGTGTGAAAAAATTAAAACTACAGAAATCAACTATAATTCCACCACCCCAAATTAACCAGCCACTGAACATTTTGGCATATTTCTTTCTAAGAGTATATATGTATGTATATAACTTTAACCTTTTCTATATATTGGCAGCCTGCATTTTTCTTAATGTTAGTGTATTATTTTGTAAGCATTTTAACACATCTGTAAGATCTTGTGAACTTAATTTTTATTGTTTTTATATCATTATGTGCCTATCATTTAGCAATCTCCCGACATCAATTTTTTTAAATAAAATATTTCATGTGTCTAGAAAAGAACAGATAATAACCACAAATGCTAATAATATACACTACCTTGCATTAACAGATTTTACTATTTTGACATATTTGCTTAAAAGGCACCAACTCCCATTTTTTCCCTTAACTCTAAATATTTTGGGTGTGGGCTCCTTTGTATCTCTGCCTTTTTACTCTTCTTCTTACTTGGAGAGTATATCTGTGTGGATGTATATCGGTGCAGGTATATGTAATATGAGGTAGGGATTTCATTTGGTTCATTTCCATATGAGTAACTTTTATTGTGTAGTTCTTTTAAAAAAATAATTAATTAATTTATCTTTCGGCTGTATTGGGTCTTCGTTGATGCACAAGGGTTTTCTCTAGTTGCGGCGAGCAGGGGCTACTCTTCGTTGCGGTGCACGGGCTTTTCATTGCAGTGGCTTCTCTTGTGGCGGAGCGTGGGCTCTAGGCGCGCGGGCTTCAATAGTTGTGGCTCGCAGGCTCTAGAGCGCAGGCTCAGTAGTTGCTGCGCCCGGGCTTAGTTGTTCCATGGCATGTGGGATCTTCCCGGACCAGGGCTCGAACCCGTGTCCCCTGCACTGGCAGGCGGATTCTTAACCACTGCGCCATCAGGGAAGCCCTATTGTGTAGTTCTTTTCCTCACTGACTTCTGTGTATGAATGCATGCATATTTTTTTCCCATATGGATAACTTTTATTGTGTAGTTCTTTTCCTCAGTGACTTATACGTATGAATGTGTGTTTTTGTGAATATAAAATCAACCTTACATGTAATTGTGGGTCTGTCTCTTGCCTCTGTCTTTTATTATGTTTATCTGCCGTAGTCAGTATCACAATCTTAAATACCAGAGATTTCTAGTAAGTTCTAATAGCGCAAATCCCTGTGACTTCTTTTTATTCAGAATTATCATGGTTATCCTTGGCTTTTTTCTTTCCTCTGTGAATTTGAGGATTATCTTGCTAAATTACCCAGAAAATTCTGTTAGCACTTTGATTGGAATTGCATAGAATTACAGATTTGGTGTTTGTGACTTTGCAGTATAAATCTGATGCCATGAGCATCTTATTGTTTGTATTTATTTTTCTTGGAACTAAATTTCAAGAAGTAGAATTCTTGGCTTAGAAGATACGAACATTTAAAAATAACATTGTTGGGCTTACCTGGTGGCGCAGTGGTTGAGAGTCCACCTGCCGATGCAGGGGACACGGGTTCGTGCCCTGGACCGGGAAGATCCCACATGCCGCGGAGCAGCTAGGCCCATGAGCCATGGCCGCTGAGCCTGCGCGTCCAGAGCCTGTGCTCTGCAACGGGAGAGGCCACAACAGTGAGAGGCCCGCGTACCGCAAAATAAATAAATAAATAAATAAAATAAAAGTAACATTGTCTAATCAGATTGGCAGATATTTTTAAAAGGTAGGTAACATGGTTCCACTGCTGGCAAAGGTCTGGAAAGTGGGCACTTGAATATGTTGTGGGGACAGTGTGAGTTGCTCCACATTTGTGGCCAGAAATCTGGAGGTAGCTATTAAGCCTAAAAAACAGTTTTGTCCTGTGACTTAGCAATCCTATTTTGGGGAAGCCTATAGAAATAAAAGATCCAGGGCCTAAGAATTTAGTATATGTGCATATGTTTACAGCAGTTTATTTACAACAGCAAAAACTGGAAATCTCCTTAATGTTCCCTAATAGAGAATTATTGAATTAATCATAGTCAAGTTCACACTATAGAATATTGTGCAGATATAAAAAGGATTGAATCAAATCTATTTGCATTGACCTAGAAAGTGGTTTATGTAAATATCGAGTGAAAAAGTGGGGCAGAGGAATTTGTATAGTATAAGTGCATTTTTATTTAGAAGCAGGAAGAGTGGGAGAACTCTGAATATGTGCATATGTCTGTATATATTTGTGTATGTTTCTATGTGGGAAGCATAGAGGAGCACACACCAAGCTTAAACTGCTTATTCTGAGGGTTTGGTTGGAGGCAAGGATGGAACAATTTTTAAACACATCTCTTTCACTTATATCTTTATATTGACTTTTTAATTTTTAATTGACTTATAATTCACATACCATAAAGTTCACCCTTTTAAAAAGTGTACAAGTCAATAAGTGTTAGTGTATTCACAAAGTTTTGTAACCATCACCAATATCTAATTCCAGAACATTTTCATCGTTGCACTACTTATAATGAGAATGTTTTACTTTGGAAGTTTAAACAACAATATATAGTTAAAAAAGGAAATTACAATGAGTTGCCAGAGTGATCTATTTTGGAAAAGAGAGGCTGCCTGTTCCAGCTGTATGGGTCAGTCCCATGCCTGGCCTTCTGGCAAATCATTGGTGGGCTTGGCCTATCTATTTTCTTATAAATGGGATAATAAAAATTTAGCAACCATTTTAAGCAACAGGATTAATATAACTTACCTTTACCGTTTCCACTGTGCAAAATGTTAAAGCTCTTGTTACCTAGTAGGTAGGTTCTACCACTTGGTATTCTCATAGCCTCACATTTAAGTACCTGTAACATTGCTCTGTCAGCATTAAGTATTAGATTAAACAAGAAAGTGTGAACACCAGTTTATTATTGTTTTTGTGACTGTGGTCAACAATGAGATTGAAGGTTTTTTCTCATGTTTCCTAGTCATTTGTGTCTGTTTTTTTAAACTTAATTTTGGGAGAGTTGACTACTGTTCTTTGCTTTTTGCCCTTGACCAGCGGCCTCAGCGATTTGTTGAATAATCATTTCTTCCCCATCTTTGTCTTTTCTAAATTGTGTATTGAATTCTTACGTTGTGATTGATTCCAAATGCTGTTTTGACCATTCCAAACTGAATTTGCTTCCGTATTTAGCGTGTATATGATGAAGAAGTGGAGGAGCCGGTGCTCAAGCCTGAGGCAGAAAAACCAGAACAGGTACTTGCATTAAATCACTCTTCTGTTGGGCTCCTTTCGAGAAGAAAAGTGGTGGAGATGTGTGATGTGGCTGGTGGAGGGATTGTGGGCAGGGAGATGGACACGGGGGGAAATGGGAAAAGCTGCTCCTGACAGCCCAACAATTGAACTCTTTAGTTTGTTTGTGAAATTTAGTGTATTAAGAAATGTATAGATTAAGTTCCTGAATTCTGGCTTAAGAATAGAGCAGAGGTATGCAGAGATTTTCTGTAAAGGACCAGATAATAAATATTTTGTTTGCTGGCCACATTGACCTACGTCTCTTCGCTTCTTTTTCTTCTCTTCCTCCTCCCCTTCCCCCTCCTCCGTTAAAAATGTAAAAACCTTTCTTACCGTGAGGGCTATAAAAAATGTAGGCCATGCTGGGCTGTAGTTTGTGAGTTCTTTGAAGATTGTGCTTCCCTATCCTTTCGTGGCTGCTTTGATTCTTATTCCTACCAGTTTAAAAATGAAAGTAAGATGAAAGCCATATTGCTTGTAACATATGAAGATGTTAGACTAAGAAAGGATGTTAGAAACCAGCTACAGTTCTGCCTATTTCTAGCCTTAAAAAAATTTTTTTTAAATCTTTATTTTTAATAGTACTCAGGGATTTGCTAACCATTTAAGTGCAATAGTATCTGGTTATACCAAGTCAGGGGACAATTTTAAGGTGACAGCTATTTAGTGAATTATTTTTAAAACATCCATTATATATTTATTTCACAGGCATGTTTTCACACACTTAGTACAACGTTAGCTATTTAACTCAGAATCAAGCATACCAGAGTGCAGAAAAGATGCAGCCAAAACAAAAAAGCTAAATCAGAAAGACTTCCACACTTGAAGTAGTATAAACTACTCTTCAGATTTTCCCCTTTGGCTGTCAAAACAACACTATGGTTTGGTTCTTTCTGTAATTATGTATCAACTTCTAGAATATTTGTGAGGAAGGGAAATGACACTAAAGATATTTTGCAATATTTCTTACAACTGATGACACAGTTGAGTGTATGAGAGCTGCTGTTATAGGAAGTGGAGACCTGTGGAATATTTTCAGCAGGTTGGTGATGTGTACAGAGTTTTGTCGGGGTCGGGGGCATTGTTCTCGGGTGATGTACAGGATAGATTAGAGATGAAACTGACCCTCTCTTGGTTTGAAACAAGTTTATAGAATAATCATAATTGTCCAGTTATTTTTTTTTTAGCTGTAATTGAAAAATGACATCTCTGGCTGGGGTATTTTCTTCTAAGTCTTAACTCCTAAAATTGTCCAAAGGATCATTAAGCAAGGTCAGTGGGATACAGCCATGGCAAAGCTGAAAGTCTAGGCCCTTCGTTCCTCCAGCAGCAGGGAGGTGAAGTGCCCCTGGATGTCTTGTGGTGTGCCATTCATTATTAAGATTCTTTTACATAGCCTATAAAAGCTGAACCACCACACCATAGTTGTGCTTTTGTTTTTGTAGATGATGAACCTGAAGCTCCAGGACCTTACGTAGTTCGGTGTGTGTTCAACGCATAGACAAACTTGGGATTTACCACTCCAAAGTCTGTGTTGAGGCATTCAGCAGAATCTGACTTTTAATGTTTTTAATTGTTTAACATTTTAAATTGTTAAGAATTTAACATTTTTAATTAAAATTTGGGGGGTTTTTTGGAGCATGAGTCTAGGCTTTAGCAAACATTCCCAGTGTTTTATTAGGGTGGTATCAATATACTGGAGATCTTACTGAACAGTATTTTTTCCTAGGAGAAGACCCGGGAACAGAAAGAAGTAGATCTGATTCCTAAAGTCCAGGAGGCTGTGAACTACGGTTTACAAGTGTTGGACAGTGCATTTGAGCAACTAGATATAAAAGCAGGAAACTCAGACTCTGAAGAAGATGATGCTAATGAGCGGGTGGAATTGATCCTTGAGCCAAAGGTAAAGACATTCAGTTGAAATATTTATTGTCGCACCTGTTGGGTTTTGGTTTTACTTGGGCACAGAATTGGTAAGACATGGACTTCACTTCCAGGAAGTGAGGATGTCACTTAGCAGTCTCATACTGACTCCATCGATCAGAAAGATTTGCTGTACACAAGCATCGATTGAGCACTTACTAGGTACTAGCATGCCAAGTTGGGGGAGTACAAAGATGCAGAACATGGTTCCTACTCTCAGGATGCTTATTACAGCAGTACCAGATGGTGGGCGAGAGGAGGCTTTACAAGAGTCACCATCATAAGTGCTCTGACTTCTAGCTGGGGAAATTAGGAGGAAGATGAGATTTGAACTGGATTTTGAAGGATGAGGAGGCTCGTGAGAGGTAGGGATTGTTGGGAACCTGACATTCTGCAGCTTTCACTAAGAGGGAACCTCCAAAGTGTTGAAAGACATGTGGGTTGTTCCCAGGTTTTGGCCAATATGAATAAAGCTGCTATGAGTGTTCACGAAGAAACTATTAGCAGATGTTTATTGTTTTACTGTTACTTTCTCTCAGGCTCAGTAGTAAACACAGGAGGTTGCCTTACTGATTTTGAGAATCCTTGTGACACATAAGTGCCTTGTGAATGGAAACATGCTGCAAAATCAGTCTCTTCTAGTCCTTCATTTCACTGCACATTTCTCTTCCGATTTGAGCTTATAGTGCCAAATTGGGGCTGATCCTTTAACCATGATATGCTCGCTGGCTTGCTTTTTCACTATAGGGATTTAGAAGTCAGCAGCAGACCCTGGGAAATGTATTGCCTGGGCCACACTTGCTACTTCCAAGTCACACACCACTTTCTCTGTTACAGGAGGACTTTGGAAACAAGCCTCCTAAGTCAGTGAACAGTTAGCTCAATTAGCACTTCCATTTCTTTGCAGTAAATTGGTTGCTGTTGTATCTTTTACACTAACCTTCCCAAGCTTTCTGTCATTGGTGAAGCATCAGAATTGTTTTTCCCTGCACCCAGGTTCTTTTCTATAGGGAGGAGATATTAAGGCCAAAGGGCCATGCCTCACTGTGAAGATGGGAGGTTGCCCCAGGGTGGAGAGCTTTCTTTTCTTTTCTTTTCTTTTTTTTTTTCAGGTCTTTTACCTCCTTAGGTATGTTTATTCCTACATATTTTATTCTTTTTGTTGCCATGGTGAATGGGATTGTTTCCTTAATTTTCTGATCTTTCGTTGTTAGTGTATAGGAATGCAAGAGATTTCTGTGCATTAATTTTGTATCCTGCAACTTTACCAAGTTCATTGATTAGCACTAGTAGTTTTCTGGTGGCATCTTTAGGATTATCTATGTATGGTATCATGTCATCTGCAAACAGTGACAGTTTTACTTCTTCCTTTTTTTAAAATTAATTAATTTTATTTATTTATTTTTGGCTGTGTTGGGTCTTTGTTGCTGCGCATAGGCTTTCTCTAATTGTGGCGAGCGGGGGCTACTCTTCGTTGCTGTGCACGGGCTTCCCATTGTGGTGGCTTCTCTTGCTGTGGAGCACGGGCTCTAGGCATGTGGGCTTCAGTAGTTATGGCATGCAGACTCAGTAGTTGTGGCTCGCAGGCTCTAGAGCACAGGCTCAGTAGTTGTGGCACATGGGCTTAGTTGCTTCGCGGCATGTGCGATCTTCCCGGACCAGGGCTTAAACCTGTGTCCCCTGCATTGGCAGCCGGTTTCTCAACCACCGTGCCACCAGGAAAGCCCTTTACTTCTTCTTTTGGAGTGCTTTCTTAACTCTAAATTTTTGATGTGTGTGATGGCCTGCAGTGGAAGGATCTCCAACGTGTACTATTCTGTAGACAGTATCCTTCATTTTGGTTTGTTGTTTTATCATCTGGTCTTATTTTACCAATTTCATTTCTCTAAATTCTACAGTGTGAACCTCTGGGGCATATTATTATTCTCTTCTTTGGGTTATTTTTTTCTGCTGGGTAGGTTCTCATCAGTCTGTTGGAGACATTCCTTTAGTTAATTACGTTGACTGCGAATATTTGCCTAGTTGCCACTCTGTTTCTTTTCATCTAGCCCACGCTTTATGTTCTGTGTTCCTGCGTCTCTGCCCTGATGAAGTGTGAAGGAGTCCTCCTCCATTCCCTTCCTTTGTGCCTTACTTGTGTCCTGTTTGTACACATGTCCCCCTACCCACCTGCCTTCTCAAGTCATAAAACCATTTGGGTTATTTACTCAGTGTGCTTCTCCAAATTTAGGACTTGGTTCTTGAGATTGATTGATTGGTTGATTTTTGCTCACCAGAGTTGAATTTTAGGGGAGGAAGATAGGTTACCATCATCAAAGGTTGCCAGAATTTCTGGTTTCTTTCCTTGGTCCTCCTCCTTTTGGGCATATTACTATGAAGTTGTGCCCCTTTCCTTGTTTGGTTACTGCTAGTAAACTTTTTGCAAGCCTTTGCCATTTTTGTTAATAAGGCACTTGAGAAGGGAGATTCTATGTAATTCAGCTTTACTTTGCCATCTTTACCTAGGATTTAACTTTTTTTTTAATCAGTGATTTAAAAAAAAAATCCTGCTGTGTTTCTTATTCTCCACTTTCATTATGTAACTTTTGGGCGGTAGTCAGATGGAACAAGATGTCAAATGGAATACCTAATTTTATTTTCAACCTAAATATTTAATGGCTTATTCCCTTTCATTGTTTACAGGATCTATACATTGACCGTCCTTTACCTTATTTAATTGGGTCAAAGCTGTTCATGGAGCAGGAAGATGTAGGTCTTGGAGAGCTATCTAGTGAAGGTACTCTTTTGCACCAAATAGTTTTGTTGCTTTTAACATTTATATCTTAACTTTTTATTTTAAAATAATTTCAAACTGTACATTAAAGTTGGAAGACTAGTAGAGAGAGCTCCCACATACTGTTTACCCAGGTTTACCACTTGTGAACATTTCACCACATTTGTTTTATCATTCTTTTCCTATATACATAATATTTTTTTCTGAACCTGTTTGGGAGACATCATGCAGACGTCCTGCCCTCTTACTTCTCCGTACAGTTGGCAGTCTGTGTCCATGGGTTTTTGCGTCTATGTATTCAACCAACCTGGATTGAAAATATTTGGGAATAAAAAATTCCAGAAAGTTCCAAAAGCAAAATTTAAATTTGCCACGCACAGACAACTATTTACAGAACGTTTATTTACATTGTATTTACAACTATTTATGTATCATTTACGTAGTATGAGGTATTATAAGTAATCTGGAGATGATTTAAGGCTGTATACAGGAGAAAGATGTGGGAAGGTGTGCGTGTAATTTGTATGCAGACTATGCCATCTTGGTATCTCTGTGTGTGTGTGTGTGTGTGTGTGTGTGTGTGTGTGTGTAAAGGGGGTCCTGGAACCAATCCCTCGAGGGACAACTGTATTTCTGTGTGTGTTTTCTAAGAATAAGAACTTTCTCTTATAGCTGCATATTCTGCATATTCATTTGCACATCTGTCATCTTGGTTGGACATGTCTATTGGGCTTTGATGTGAGGCTTTTAATATGTCTTGTTTATTAATAGAAAAATTATCAAAGTGGTTGAATTCTGTGAGACTTGGCAAGTATGTACAAATCAAGTACACTTGACTTTTCAACCTCTTCTTTAGATGTAACTTTTATATGAAATAAAGTCACCAATTGACTGTTCTCCGACAACAGCAGCAAAAACTATAATTATCAAAGTTAGGAAATTTTAACTGGATGTAGTACTAGCTAATCCTCAGTCATATTCAAATTTTGCCAGTTGTCCCAATAATGTTCTTTATAGTCTCTCTTTTTCTCTGTTTCAGAATCCAATCCACTCACTGCATTTAGTTGTCAAATCTCTCTAGTCTTCTTTCAGTCTGATACCATTTCTCAGCCTTTTTTTGCTTTTTACAACCTCAACATCTTCGAGGAGTGCAAACCAGTTTTTTTCTTTGTAACTAATATATATTTTTTGTAACTGATAAGTATCTTGTGGGGTGATACTTTGAGGCTATGTAAATGTTCCATTCCTCACTATAGTGAAGATACTTTTAATTCCAGTTAATGGGTATAGATGGTTTTATCAAAATCTTTAGATGCTGATGTATGGTGGTTTGTGATCTTGGAAGGGAACTAAGGATCTTTTCTTATGAATATTGGTGATAACCTTTATCTTTCTTCTCACCAGAAGGTTCAGTAGGCAGCGATCGTGGTAGTATTGCGGACAGTGAAGAAGAGAATGAAGAAGAGGTAAGGGCTTTCTGGTGTGTCCTGGTCATGGTGGGCAGGAAACTTAGGGTGTGTTTAGTGGGCTAAATAAATAACGTATTTGTGAATTAGCAATTTGTTTATATAAATCTTTTAATAGTGACAGAAACCATATTCTGAAGCTTTTCCCCTTGGAGTGGGAGTTCCTTTTTGTCGTGTATACAAAAACCAAGGAAAACTGCTTTAATCTCTTTTACCATTACCCTCTCACCTCCCCACCAAATTCTCTTCTTGCCAATATATTTTGAGGGTGGCAGCTTAGATGTTTCAGTGGAATCTCTGCTTGAGATACAGTCTTTGAGTAAGTTCTGTCTTTGAGTAATTCTAGGGAAAAAGTCCACATTTAAAACTTTCTTTTACTATAAAGACTTTCTAGACCAGAAGGATCCTGAAAGCATCCACTTACATGTTAGCTTTGCTGCTGCCTCTGGCATCTTCATACCCACAGAGCATGATCTGACTCCCTGCTCTACGGTCTCAGGGTCTGTGGGCCTTGGCCACTGTTGTATCTGGGGTTGTTCCTTTAAATGGAATACTCATTATTGCAAAGGGCAGAAACCCTTTGAAGGTTAGTCCCTGAGTGTTGATTTATAAACGGAGACAGCTTTGTATGTGTGCTCCCCTCTTCTCCTCTGTTTCCACAGTCTCCGTTTCCTGTCCTCCTCCCTCCAGCCCTCCCAACAAAAAAAACCTAATAGTAGGAAATAAACTTTTCTAAAATAACCTTGCTGTATAACTGATTATCTTTAGCTAAATCCTTTGCTTTTAGCCATTGAAGCAACTCTTTACCTCATTGCTCATATTAAGTACTCATGTTCCCTTCTTGGGCCTGAAGAATTAATTGTCCTACTTAGAGGGAAAATAGAAAACGTAGTCCAAAATGTAAAATAATGCAAACCAACTTTTGATAATTTAGTTAATTAAATGTGCAACTCTTACTTTAAATCCAAAGGTTAGAGATGATAGGGCAGATCAATATGAACAAATAGATAGGTTTAAATGAATCACAAAAATGACATGTTAACTGGAATAGTCCTTGGCGACATTGCCAACTCTCCACCTTATCTGCACCTTGATACGTCAGGTGACTAGTAGTCGGTACAGAGAGACCCAGTGTTGGCTACCCCAGAGACTTAGACCCGAGATCATTTCTGTGCTTCCAAGTAAAGCCTGTGTTAACAAAAAAGCCTCTTTTTTTTTCTCCTATAGGAGTCAGATGAAGATTTTGCCAATCATAGTGACAATGATCAAAACCGGGTAAGATGCATATGTTGAAGTGACTTAAATTTTAACTGAAGCATAGCATTTATACTAAATCTATGCTAAAATTACTTTTGAATGACTTAGGGGAAAGTGAGGATTTATTCATGTTTACAACTATTCATGTTTCCTTCAAATGTTTCATGTTTTTAGGCTAACTACCCTCTTGTATATTTTTTCTCATTTGCTTTATATTTTATCTTCATTTTTCTTAGACAACAAAGAAGTAAAAAACGAAATTGAGAAACGGAGCCTATAAAACAAGGCCTGATTACCCAAACTGAATTTTTCACATGAACACACCTTTCCTGTTTTAAAATTTGAGACAATATAGCAGTAAGGCTAAGGAACACTCCAAAAATGGAAATCTTATTATCCTACTGTCTTAGCACTGTTGTCTTAATTTTTGTATATCCTTCTAAGGACATGTTCTTTTCATAACATGCATAGTTTATTTTCTGTTATTTTATATTAACATGTCACAGGTGTTTCCTTGACATTTTAAATAGTCTTTGTAATTTGCTTTGTAAATTTCTATATTTTTTTAACATACATATGTAATACTGTTGTAGTCTTTAAACGTGTATGGGAAATAGTTTACTTGTAAATTTTAATTTTTGACATAATGTTGCATTCAGTGTTTTCATACATAAAAATCCTTTCCTTCTGTGAACTCTTTCCTTAGGAATTAGGTGGTGTAGAGTTACTTGATACTACTGTCTAATGGACATTCAGATTAACAGATCATGCATAATGATTTCCCCAGGATCTCATCAGCACTGGGATTATGATTTTTGCTACCATAGTATATGTACGGTGGTATATTGAGATGATCCCAATTTGCATTTCACTTTCCTAATTCGGAAATATTTTTTCACAAAAATTTCCAATTATCAAGTGAAAGATTTAGCACTTTTTGGTTGTTACTTGTATTTTTTTCAGTTGTGTTCACAAATGTGGCTCATCTTTATAATTTTAATAATCCTTCTGTACAGTGTATTTATTTCTATGGAATTTACTATTAGATCTGTAAATTCGGACAGTTTTTAAAAAATTAATTAATTTTGGTTGCACCGGGTCTTAGTTGCAGCACACAGGATCTTCGATGCAGCATGTTTAGTTGCGGCATGCGAGCTTCTTAGTTGCAGCATGCATGTGGGATCTAGTTCCCTGATTAGGGATTGAACCTGGGTCCCCTGCATTGGGAGCACAGAGTTTTACCCACTGGACCACCAGGGAAGTCCCTGGACAGTTTTTCAAATAATACAGTATGGTGATTAAAAGCATTGTTGGAACCATTTGTTTGTATTGTTAAAGATAGATTTGTTGTGTGTGCCACTGCTAACCTCAGAGTTCTAAGGATTAAATTAGTTTAAAAAGTGCTTTTAGCGTAGTGCCTGGCACAGTTTATTGATTTCCATGTTAAAAAAAATTTTTTTTAATTATACAATTTTTACGTACCAGTGGCTGCCTTTGTAAAAAGTTAGAACTTAACACATAAGACTAAGTTTGAGTCATCTAATCCTCATCTCCTCACAGTCTCCAGAAATAACTGGTGTTATCATCTGGGAGTGCATATTCCAAGTGCTGTTCTTTGCGTTCACAAATATGTCTGTGTTCATAGAAGTGGTGTTGTATATGTATCAGGGTGTGGTCAGGATATCATTCGGGGTTTATCATTCACTATTTTGTCACTTGATTGGTCTTGGATGTCTCTCCAATTGTTACAGCTTATTCCTTTTGACTGTTAGTATTTTTATTAAGATAAGGCTACACTTATTTAGTTTATTCATTTCTCTAGTGGTGGACATTTTTATTATTTCAATCTTTTGCTATTGCACTGAAAAGAAATCTCGTGTGTTATTTGTTCTAGCACATTTACTGCTTCATAACTTTTGGTGCATTATTTGTTGTTCCCAATTTGAAGGAGAAGTCTGAAGGCTAAATGGCAGTATCCCTTTTTCAGCTTGATGACCGCATCTAATAGTTTTAATCTGGTGGTTTATACTTTTAGCACACTGCACAAATGAGTGATGAAGAAGAGGATGATGATGGTTGTGACATTTTCGCTGACTCTGAGAAGGAGGAGGAAGATACTGAGGACACTGAAGAAAATTCCAGACCTGTAAGAAAGACTATAGTTGTTATTGCTTGGCAAGGTTTTAGAAATTGTACCTAGTACTCATTCCTTTTATTGTCATTTATATTTGTAACCGTCTCATTTTGCATCCTATTTGTAATTTCATTTACACTTTTGGAAATAATGGTTGAGCATCCCAAGTTGCCTTACAAGTACCACTTTCTTCTCCAAATGTTAAGATTTTACAAGTTAGATCATTCAAAATATATTCAGTTTCAGAGTTTTAAGATCCTAATACTCCCCCCCCCCCAGCACTTCATGGTAGTTTTCTTATCTAGATCTAGATAAGAAAACCACCATGTATTAAAGTGAAGTATAAAAAAAATAAGGAAATAAAGAGATCTCCCTTTGAAGGAACACTGAGTCTTCTTTCTCAGGTGATCTGTATAGGGTACATGTGTTTACATTTATTTAGTTAAACCTTAATTTCTCACCAGTTCAATTTCTTTGCCATTGTTTACATAGTTTCGTTAGGTGTCCAAAAGTAAACTTTACTAGTTTGTTACAAAAAAGTGATTCTTTTGGTCTTCTCTGCCTGTAGAAAAAAAGTAGACCCACGTCATTTGCCGATGAGCTGGCAGCTCGGATCAAAGGGGATGCTGCAAGCCGGGTGGAAGAGGAGCAAACAAGTATGTCACTGCCACCGAGATGAGCTAAAGGGGCAGTGGGGAAGTGTAGGACCCTCTGCTGGGCTTCACTGAGTGTAGATTTCCTTGTTTAATTACTAAGGCGCAAGAGGCTTAAATTGTAGTTCTTATCTTTTTTGGCTTATAGACTCTTCGATAACTGAACACTGTGGACCCCCACCCCCAGCCCATCTCCCAAATAATGCACATAGGTGCATCTATATATGCAGTTTCATGGGATTAATGGGTACCACAGAGAACCATGGGCCCCAGATGAAGAATCCTTGGCTTAATATTTACTCCTATATTTTATTTTGACCAGATAAAAATGTACCATACACTATATTCTAGTGATTTAACAGAGTGGAAAGATGCCAGAAGTCTTTCAGCAAGTGCAGTCCTCTCATGCACGTGACCCTGGTATGGTAGCTGAAGCTTTCTGCCTTAAAAAGAGGCACTTTTTGAGTGTCTGCTCTGGGTAAGGCACTGAGAGGGGTGCTCAGGTGGAGCTGAGATACAAAGTTGAATGTCTTGCTCTTAGCTTAGGAGTTGTGAGGATGGCAGATGTGTGTGAAGAGTCAGTAAGTAAATACTAAGGGTGGACTGAGTATTGTTCAAACTGTGAAATATTCTTCAAGGCTTATCCCCAGGGGAAGCAAAACCTCGGAAGACATTGAAAGAGAAGAAGGAAAGGAAAACTCCCTCAGATGGTAAGCCTTTCCCCTCAATTCTCTTGTTTTAGGAGGCTCTTGACTCGGGAATGGGAATATTGCTTATGTGATCTGTAAAAGTGCCTTTTTAAGTGCTGACAAATGAGGTCTGTCTCTGTACATTTTTTGAAAGCATTTAAGAGCATGCTTTTGGGGTGTGGGGAGAAGTGAGTGTGGAGTTAAAATGCTTTAAAGATTTGAATTACTAGATTTTATAGGTATCTATTAGCTGTCTTTCTAGACTTCTGTAGACGTTTAGAAACTAGGGAGCTCTAGCATTTGTTTTCAATAAGGAATATTATATCAGACCCTTTAACATTCAGTGGTAATGTCCATTATGTTTCCACCTGGGACTGTGTCAATCTGCAGCTCTCTCTTCAGTCTACCTCTCTGTCCCTCAGATTCTGGTGGAGTAGGTCTTGGATGGCAATCGAAGCATAGACTTGCTTCAGAAGAAATTTAGATGGAAGTAATTGCCTGCAGAGTTTACCTTGCCCCAGACATTTACAGACTTGTGAGTGGGAAACCAAAGAGCATTTTAAGGGATTCAGTGAACTGTTTAATGAGTTTTTGTCTGAAGGTCCTGAGACGGCCAACATTCAAGTAGTCCTTGTTACATATGGTTAGATAAACTCTATGCCAGTTTTGGGGTGTTATAAAGGTTAATCCCCAGAACTGGGGTTCTAAGCCCATCTTTAATTCTCCCTGCAAAACATTTCTTTCTGTTTGCTAGATGAAGAAGATAACTTATTCGCACCCCCCAAGCTGACAGATGAAGACTTCTCACCATTTGGCTCTAGAGGTGGCCTGTTCAGCGGAGGGAAGGGACTTTTTGATGATGAGGATGAGGAGGTAAGTCGGCGGGAATAGCGAAGCTCTCCATAGCTGTGTCATGTGTCCCCAAGGAAGAAATACAGTTAGTTCCTTTAGTAAGGAAAGGATGGCTTCTTATTTGGAAGTTGCTTCTACTTTCATATTTTAGGAGATTTTGAACTAAGAATCACAAAATGAGGAAATACTGTATCCTGATGCCCTTTGTTAAATAGGGAGAGGATATGAGTGTTAATAGTGGAAAATTTACTTGGTTAAGTGATTGTTTCTTACCTTGTCTTTTGTCTTTTTCCACGTTTGTATTTAATTCCTGGGCAGACCTAAATTATTCCAGGGTCTGATTCTGTCATAGTCTTCACTATGGAACTGATTTTCTGACAGAACAGTAAATATGTAGCTTTAAACTTTACAAGGCACTTTTCTTTAGACATCTTTACTGCAGCTCCATTTTCCTCTGCTATTTTGAACTGTGTTGTCTACTTTATTACAAGCAGAGTGACCTCTTCACGGACGCCCCTCAGGATCGGGGAGCTCGAGCCTCTGTTAATGAAGGTGAGCGTGGATTGATGCTGCCTGTGCTTCTTCATGCACAGATTTCCAGAACTGGTTACTTCCCATCAGGAGATGGAACCCCTAAAGTTATTCCCAAACCTTGTTTCTCTGTTAGGCAGGAAGCTGTTGTGTTCACCTTGGTCTAGTTAAAAGCTGTTCCTTTACACGAATTCATGTCTTGGAAAAAACAAAAAGTACCATCTGTAAACCCACATCACAATTTTGTCTCTTTCTTAGAGAATTCAAAGTGAACCAGCGAAAGCACTCCAGCAGTGTTGAGGATATTTTAATTTAATCAAATTTAGTTCAAAGTTCAAAGAAACATTTCTGAAATTCTGCACATAAGTTGGAAATCAGTAATTCCTCAGCCCAGTGTGCATTAGAATAATTTGTGGAATTTTTAAAAAGCATCCATAAGCTATTTAAAAAATTAAAAATTTTTTCCATTAGGTCTGTGGTAGTTCTTGGGAATTGGGAATGAGTTATTTTAAGCGACTTGGTCTCCCCAGGCCACAAGTTGTCAAATTTTAGACTTATTATGATGCTGGCTGACCTGATTGTCTTGAGGTTCCTGCTCTCCACTTTTTGGCATCTGTGACTTGCCTAGTTTCTTGCTTTCCTGTTTTTGTCTTCATTTCTGTCACTGACGTCTCCGATATTTTGCTGTCCTTTTTTTTTTTTTTAATAGATTTTATTTATTTATTTATGGCTGCATTGGGTCTTCGTTGCTGTGCACGGGCTTTCTCTAGTTGCGGCTAGCGGGGGCTACTCTTCGTTGTGGTGCACAGGCTTCTCATTTCAATGGCTTCTCTTGTTGCGGAGCACAGGCTGTAGGCACGTGGGCTTCTGTAGTGGTGGCTCGCAGGCTCTAGAGCACAGGCTCAGTAGTTGTGGCACACGGGCTTAGTTGCTCCACGGCATATGGGATCTTCCCGGACCAGGGCTCAAACCCGTGTCCCCTGAGTTGGCAGGCAGAGTCTTAACCACTGCGCCACCAGGGAAGCCCATTGCTGTTCTTTTTTACTTGCTTATTCTCATCCAACTGGACTGGATGGAGTCAGAACTGTTGAGCCCTGCTTGCTCTGTCCCTTGCCTCCCCCATTTGTACTCTACATCTTCCTTGGCCTCCCCAGCCAACCCCAGTGTTATAGCCTGCCCAGAGTCAGTGATCTTCCATGGGAGTCACAGCCTAGATTGATTTAATACCAAGAAAAAAAGTCATGACATTGGTAGAGAAGATGATACTAAGGAATTTTAAAATGGCTCTTTTAGGAAAATTAGTTAAAAAAAATTTTTTTTAATTGGGGTATAGTTGTTTTACAGTGTTGTGTTAGTTTCTACTGTACAGCGAAGTGGATTTCCCTGTGCTATACAGCAGGTTCTCATTAGTTATCTATTTTATGCATATTAGTGTATATACGTCAGTCCCAATCTCCCAATTCATCCCACCCCTGCCTTTCCCCCCTTGGTGTCCATACGTTTGTTCTCTATGTCTGTGTGTCTATTTCTGCCTTGCAAACGGGTTCATCTGTACCATTTTTCTAGATTCCACATATGTGCGTTAATACATGATATTTGTTTTTAGGAAAAATTAGTTTTAAAATTCTCTTATTAGCTGTGTACTGTATTGCACATATTTTAGGAAGGTGCATTTAACAAGGAAAGTTGTTTTCTCTGTTGAAATGTTATCTCTTTGTTTCTCATTTTAGCGTCTTCATCCTCCAAACCTGGAAAGAAAATCCCAGCAGGAGCTGTTTCTGTATTTTTAGGTATCATAACTTAGAGTTTGTTTTTAAAAACTATATACCTGTTGTTTTGTCATTTTTAAGATTGTCATCTTCAAAGGACTGACTGGGGAGGAGAGTATGAAGAACTTCGGAGGGCATCTAAGAGTGAGAGCTGACTTAACCTGTGTTAGCTCATATTACCTTAGAAATCAGTGGCCTTGGACTTTTTTCGGTCTGAGTGATCAGTTGATTCTGCATTGTGGGACATTCTATATCAGTAAAGGTTGGAGGTTGTTGGGTCCTGTTAATGTGTTTTGTGGATGAACTGAAAGTACAAGTTCTTGGTGGTGGTACTGTTGCTTTTTTTCCCCTCCTGTAAAGTCAGGAAGTGCACCCACCCTGGCTCACAGCTGGTTTGTCCTGTCCCTCCACCCACAGGGGACACTGATGTGTTTGGTGCCACCCGTGCTCCGTCACTGAAGGAGGCCCAGAAGCCCGAGCAGCCCACTCCAGGGAAAAGCTCGTACCTCCCAGCGCCTGCTGGCCTCTTTGATGATGACGACGATGATGATGACTTTTTTGCAGCATCCCGTAGCAAACCTCCCAAGACAGGTACTGCTCCATCCTCTGTTTCTGGAAATTTAGCCAAATAAAGAATGTTGACCTAGGGGAGTTCCCTGGTGGTTTAGTGGTTGGGATTCCAGGCTTTCATTGCTGTGGCCCGGGTTCAATCCCTGGTCAGGGAACTGAGATCCTACAAGCCGTGTGGTGCAGACAAAGAAAAAAAAAAAAAGAAAAGAAAAAAAAATGTTGACCTAAAAAGGCATGAAGTTCATCTAGTTCCTTATCTCTTGCAGTGCCAGAATCCCTCCTCGAGCATTCCTGTCAGAGTTGTCTCATCTCTACTTAGATAGTTATGGTGCCTTGGAGGTCTGTATTTTATGGACCAATTTTTCCTGCTTTGGAAACTAGTTACTAGAATTATCTTTTTTATTTAGAGAGAAATCTGTTCCCCTCTAATATCTGCCCAAGATGCTAGTTTTGACCTTTTCAGTTAGAGAGAAAGTTTTAATCACACTTTCTTCCAGAGTCCTTAGGAAAATACACGAGCATGAGCAGAACGTTCATGCTAGCTGTTTAGTTCCCAGCTTCTCCGCTCTGTACCAGAAAGCCCAGGTGACCTTGACTTTCACTTCTGTAACAGGGTTTTTAGCTCCTTGGCCACTTCGGCACTCTCCTTTCTTCTCCCCTCAAATTTCAGCCAGCTTGTTCATGAACTCACTCCTATGAATCAGTGGTTATTTAATGGCAGATGTCTCTCCCTGGACTCTTGTCAAAATGCAGATTCTGATTCACTGGGTTTAGGGTGGGGCCTGCAATTCTGCATTTTTGACAGGCTCCCTGGTGGGTAGAGATTGCTTGTCCATGGGTTGCAAAGGATTGGGTTTATTGGTTGTCTTTCTAGAAAAGAAGGGTAGACCACTGAGGTGCACACAACTTCTAGCAACTTGAGCAACAAAGGGCTTTTTCTCCTAAGGACTAGATGGACCAGGAAGCATCGAGAAGCAGGGTCTCTGGACTTAGCTCCTTTTCCAGCAGTAGGTGTGAAAGTAAGGACAGCAGCAGAAATGTGAGGGAAGTAATAGCCGGGTTTTAGAAAGAGTGCAAACTGGACACATACTACGCTCACATCTAGGCCGACTGAAATGACAGTGAATAAAGGAGTAAGTGCCTCTCGTGGCTTGGAAGGGCTCTCACTTGGTGGGATTAACTGATTTGGAATCACAAGTAAGTTGGTGCCGCTTTCATTGACAGCTGCTGTTCTCCTGGGACATGCGTGAGTCAGTGCCCTATTTCAGTGACACACACCTCATTCAGAGCAGCAATGCTTGTGGTAGCGAAAGGTTGGAATCCCCCCAAATATTCATCAGTAGGGTAAATTATGGTCCTTCCATTTAGTGGAATTTTGTGAAGCTGTGAG